>NC_041734.1:17169806-17481441 GCF_004115215.2 Ornithorhynchus anatinus | reverse complement strand
GAGGAGCTCAGTCTGGGAAGGCCTCTTGGAGGAGGTGATTTTTAAGTAAGGTTTTGAAGAGGGAAAGAGAATCAGTTTGGCGGAGGTGAGGAGGGAGGGCGTTCCAGGACCGCGGGAGGACGTGACCCAGGGGTCGACGGCGGGATAGGCGAGACCGAGGGACGGCGAGGAGGTGGGCGGCAGAGGAGCGGAGCGTGCGGGGTGGGCGGTAGAAAGAGAGAAGGGAGGAGAGGTAGGAAGGGGCAAGGTGATGGAGAGCCTTGAAGCCTAGAGTGAGGAGTTTTTGTTTGGAGCGGAGGTCGATAGGCAACCACTGGAGTTGTTTAAGAAGGGGAGTGACATGCCCAGATCGTTTCTGCAGGAAGATGAGCCGGGCAGAGGAGTGAAGAATAGACCGGAGCGGGGCGAGAGAGGAGGAAGGGAGGTCAGAGAGAAGGCTGACACAGTAGTCTAGCTGGGATATAACGAGAGCCCGTAATAGTAAGGTAGCCGTTTGGGTGGAGAGGAAAGGGCGGATCTTGGCGATATTGTAGAGGTGAAACCGGCAGGTCTTGGTAACGGATAGGATGTGTGGGGTGAACGAGAGGGACGAGTCAAGGATGACACCGAGATTGCGGGCCTGCGGGACGGGAAGGAAGGTCGTGCCATCCACGGTGATGGAGAAGTCTGGGAGCGGACCGGGCTTGGGAGGGAAGATGAGGAGCTCAGTCTTGCTCATGTTGAGTTTTAGGTGGCAGGCAGACATCCAGGTGGAGACGTCCCGGAGGCAGGAGGAGATGCGAGCCTAAAGGGAGGGGGAGAGGACAGGGGCGGAGATGTAGATCTGCGTGTCATCTGCGTAGAGATGGTAGTCAAAGCCGTGAGAGCGGATGAGTTCACCGAGGGAGTAAGTGTAAATGGAGAACAGAAGAGGGCCAAGAACTGACCCTTGAGGAACTCCAACAGTTAAAGGATGGGAGGGGGAGGAGGCTCCAGCGTAGGAGACCGAGAATGATCGGCCAGAGAGGTAAGAGGAGAACCAGGAGAGGACAGAGTCCGTGAAGCCAAGGTGAGATAAGGTATGGAGGAGGAGGGGATGGTCAACAGTGTCAAAGGCAGCAGAGAGGTCAAGGAGGATCAGAATGGAGTAGGAGCCATTGGATTTGGCAAGAAGGAGGTCATGGGTGACCTTAGAGAGAGCAGTCTCGGTAGAGTGGAGGGGACGGAAGCCAGATTGGAGGGGGTCTAGGAGAGAATGGGAGTTAAGGAATTCTAGGCATCGATTGTAGACGACTCGTTCTAAGATTTATAGTTCTAGTATATTTCTAGTATATTTCTAGTATATTTCTAGTATATATTTCTAGTATAGTATGTCAAGTGCTTAATACAGTGTTCTGCACATAATAGGCGCTCAATAAATGTCATTGACTGAATGATAACAGAAGCCCCTGAGGGCAAATGGTGTTACCATCTTTTAAAGGGTAGAAGATTTGACCCTGGAAGTAACGGATCAATAAAAGGTATTTCCTAAGTGCTTCCTGTGTGCAGAGCACTGTACTAAGCTCTTCACAGAATACAATATAGTGGAATTGGTAGACAAATTCCCTGCCCGCAGTGAGCTTACAGTCTTCTGAACCAGTTAGTTCAGTAGTGATCAAGGGGAAGATCCTAGAGCAAAGTAATCACTGTGTGACCCTGTAGGAGAATATAAAATGCTAGGAAGCAGCCAACGTGGGCAGACAAATTTAGCTTTTTTTCTTTGATATACTTACAAACCACATAGACAAGTGAAAGCAATAGGAATAATCTCTCTAGATTTCCAAAGGGTTTTTCACCGCATTACTGTGGCCTGTTTATCGAGAAGCTGAGTAAGTGTGGTCTTGGCTATGTAACTGTTTCTATGTGCCTAGTTCACTCAATCAACCAATTAGAGAAACAGCGTGGCTCAGCGGAAAGAGCACGGGCTTGGGAATCAGAGGTCATTGGTTTGAATCCCGCCTCTGCCACTTGTCAGCTATGTGACTGTAAGCAAGTCACTTAACTTCTCAAAGCCTCAGTTACCTCATCTGTAAAATGGGGATTTAGACTGTGAACCTCATGTGGGACAACCTGATTACCCTGTATCTCCCCCAGTGCTCTGCACATAGTAAGCACTTAACAAATACCAACATTATTAGTGGTATTTATTGAGTGCTCACTGTGTGCAGAGTACTGTACTAAGTGCTTGGAAAAATATAATAGAGTTAGTAGACATGTTCTCTGCCCACAAGAAGCTTATAGGCTACAGAGAGAGACAGACGTTAATATAAATAAGTTGGGAGAAATGGGGGATTCTTCCCAGGTCACTCACACACAACACACCCACACCTGCACATATCTGCTTCTCTCACAACCCCCTCATTCAGGACACAGACACATACACACACATAAACCCTCATCCACTTCTCTCACATCCTTCTCACTCAGGACAGACGGATGGACGGACGGATGGATGGACATACCCACACAGACACACACACACACACCTCACACAACCCCATCCACTCTTCTCACAAGAGAGTGAAGAGATGGATCAAGCAATGCTTCCTAGACATTAACTTGGATTCTTTTCTATTCAGTTCCTCTGTTGATCTTGACAAAGGGATGAATTTATCAGGGGAAATATGTGTCACGAAACTCAAAGTGACCTAAATAAAGAATCTCTCTTTGTCTCTGGCACTGTTTTGCTCAAAGTTTTCAGCCAACTAGTTGTAAACAAAGAATGGTTGAAAGGTCTAAACAGAGAGAGAAACAGCCATATCTGTTGGTATGAACTGTGCTGCCGTGAAGGCTCTGACCTCGCTAACTAATAATTTTCCCATTTTTTTCCTCTAGTTTATCACCAAAAGAAAAAAAGCTTCTGTTTTAGGGTTTGTTGGCTCAGGTTCATTTCAGTAGACAACAAACATAAAAACATTTATTAGAACTAAACCTTTATTACCTTTATTTAGAACTAGATAGATTTATATGGTGGAATTTCTTTTCATAAATCATCCATCATGTAGTGTGTAATAAATAGCTTTCTCAAGAGATTTAATCAAAAGCTAAGGAGAAAGAGAAGCTTCTAAGGTAGGAGTTAAAGAGAGAAAATGAATTAGTGGAATAAGAAGAAAACTATATCTTTATGATGAATCTTTTTGACCAAACCTCCTTTAGAGAAGGGTTTAACCTGAAAAGGAGTGGTTTACCTTCTTCAACAATTTATTCCTCGAAGCAAGATAAATGTCCTTTTTTCCTGAATATATCCTCTCCGTCTCTTCTGTTCCCCTTGTCTCTCTCTCAGCCTACCTTTCTCTCTTTCTCTGTGCATCTGCCTTTCTCTCTTTCAGTCTGTTTCTCTCTCTCTCTAAGCTATTTTAGCTCGTTGTGGGCAGGGAACGTGTCTGCCAACTCTGTCGTGTTGTACTCTCCCAAACACGTATTACAGTGCTCTGCATACAGTAAGTGCTGAATAAATACCACTGATAGATTGATACATTGGGAAAGTACAATACAACAGAGAAGGAAAGTCTCAATCCTTGCCCACAGCAGGCTTACAGTCTACAGGGGGAGGCAGATGAGGATTGATGACTGAAGGAAGTAATTGGCGTTGGAATTCCTGCGTCTTATTTCTCAAACCCATCTTTTGGGACTGTTGTGAGGACCAATCATTTATGCAAAGTTTATAGTTGGTATTTTAGCAAATTGTCATGTCAAGAGAATAAGCAATAACTCAGCAAATTTAATACTGTCAATATAGAGAAACAGCGTGGCTCAGTGGAAAGAACCCGGGCTTGGGAGTCAGAGGTCATGGGTTCGAATCCTGGCTCTGCCACTTGTCAGCTGTGTGACTGTGGGCAAGTCACTTCACTTCTCTGGGCCTCAGTTACCTCATCTGTAAAATGGGGATTAAGACTGTGAGCCCCACGTGGGACAACCTGATTCTCCTGTGTCTACCCCAGCACTTAGAACAGTGCTCTGCACATAGTAAGCGCTTAACAAATACCAACATATATATTTATGACTTTTCTATATGAGATGTTAGGAACGCCTCACTATACAGATGCATATGTATAAATTAAAAAGCACATTTTTCTTGGAGAAGCAACATGAGCACAGGCCTGGGAGCCAGAAGATCGTGGGTTCTAATCCTGACTCTGCCACTTGTCTGCTGGGTGTCTTTGGGAAAGTCACTTCACTTCTCTGGGTCCCAGTTACCTCATCTGTAAAATGGGGATTGAGACAGTGAGCCCCATGTGGGACTGTGTCCAACATGATTACCTGTATCTACCCCAGGGCTTAGAACAGTGCCTCGCACATAGTAAATACTTAAATACCATAATGATGATGATGATGATGATGATGATCTAAGATTCCTTTTTACAGTTTCAGCAGCTGGAAAGCAGGGATATTTTTTGTGCCAATAGGATATCAAAATCTCAAATTATGAGGAAAATGATGACTAGTGGGACACATTTATATTTTTTCAGAAGTGCTTAGTGCCATATTACATCTTGCTCTACCACAGATTATGACCAGTGATTATTATTATTATTATTATTATTAACAACAATAATACGAGTAATAGTGATATTTGTCAAGTGCTTACTATGTGCCAGACACTGTCCCTAGCACTGGGTATATATAAGGTAATTGGGTTGGATACTGTCCCTCTCCCACATCGTCTCCTACTCTTAATCCTCATTTTACAGATGAGCTAATTGAGGCATAAAGAAATGAAATGACTTGGCCAAGAGCACACAGCAGACAAGTGGCACAGAGTCTTGTGTCTCCTTATATGTTCCTAGAATTGAAGGAGTAAAGGGGATCATTGTTCCACAATTTCAATCTCCATATATTATCCCAGCCAACAGGAATTCCGAGTCATGTTGCCATGCCATTGGTGATTTCATGCTCAGTGTTAGGTTTCAATTTAACCTGGATAGGAATGGGATGGTAATGATTGCAGTGATTTACCTCAAGGAAATATTGGAGAAATAAATAAGATGTTCTGTCACTTCACACCATCATCTACAACAATTATTCAGTGTCTAGTGCATGCCAGGCACTATAGGAAGGGATTAGGGACATTCAGACTCTAGACTGGTGCTCATGGTGGACAAAGAGCATGTCTACCAATTCAGTCACACTGTACTCTCCCAAGCACTTAGTACAATGCTCTGCACACACTAAGCTTTCAATAAACATGTTTGATTGATTAGTCCTCTAGACTATAAGCTCACTGGACAGGAAATATGTCTATCAACTCTATTACATCATACGTCTCCAAGCACTTAGGACAATGAACCACGCAGTAAGTGCTCAATAAATATGATTGATTGATACAGGCATAAGTCAAATACTTAGAGGTTAAGGAAGTCCTTATCTAATGGGGAGACAAGAAGAAATAAATTGCCAAAGATTCAGTAGTTAAAAGAATAAGAGCATAGATACAAATGATAAAAACAAAATGCACATTGAAGAAGCATATAAACATCAATCAATCAATAAACCCATGGTATTTATTGAGCTCTCTCTGGGTGCAGAGTACTGTACTAAGTGCTGGGAAAAATACAACAGCTGGCAAATGCCATCCCTGACCACAGGACGCTTACATCCTACAGGGGAAGAGAGACATTAAAATAGGTTATGAGGAGGTGAAATTGTAGAGAATAGAAACATTCACATTCACATTCTAGGGCTCTGGGGAGTATCACAGTGCTTAGAGGGTACACAGACAAGGTGTGCTTTATCATGAACTGACTCTTGGAGGGGGTAACTTTCTGGAAGGCTTTGAATGTCAGGGAGAGACATGGTGGGTTGGAATTGAAAGTGGAGGAAGTTCCAGATAGGAACAGGACCATGAGTAATGAGTTGGACTCGGGAGGATTGAAAGATGGATGCTGTTATGAATGAATGAAGGATTGAAGGAGCACAGGGCAAGTCGAGGTATAACAAGAGCAAAGAGAGGCTAAGGAGGGAGAAGATAGCGTGGATCCATCAATAGTATTCACTGAACATTTACTGTGGGCAAAGCTTTCAATTAAGTTCTTGGGAGAGTACAATACAATAGACTTGGCAGATGCCATCCCTGCCCATAAGGACCTTACAGCCAATGGGTCAGGGGGAAGGGGAGACCGGCATTAAAATAAAATAGGATAATCATGTTTTTGGGCCCGTGTATGGTTGGATGGTTCCAGTCAGGTTGCTGAGAGGTGTAGACACTGACAAGTCAATGGCTCTGATTCTCCAGGTTCATGTGAGGACTGTCTAAGCCCTTGCTGAGCTAACACAGATGGCCCAGGGAGCCCATATGATCTATGATTGCCAAAGGTATGCTTTATCTGTGCTGTAGGTACCTGATCCCCTCTCAGGGTCACACCTGGAGAGTTTCCAGTACTCTACCAGTCTCACCTATGGAAGGAAGAGTCAAGCAGAGGCATATCCATTCCACTCTTAGCTTGGACAGTGGCTAGCGAGTGGAAGGCAATCTGCTACAAGTCAAAACTCACCTGTGCTGGGTAGCAGCAGCATGGGAGAGAGTCGAGAGCCTAGACTCAGGTTTACTGTTTGGAAGAAGGCAATGGTGTAAACTATTTCCGTATTTTGACCAAGAAACTTTTAGGGATACACTACCAGCATGATTGCACATGGAGGTTGGGTGTTCTGGGAGAAATGTGGCCGTGGAGTCACTATGGGTTGGAGAGAACTCAGTGGCATAAGGCAAGACAAGGAACCTGATGATACTGAGAGTTGTGTTTTGTTTTTGTTTTTTTAATTTTGTATGATATTTGTTGGTCACTTACTATGTGTAATGCACTCTTCTAAGCACTGGGATAGATACAAGTTAACCAGTTAGGACACAGTCCCTGTCCCACTTACAGTGTAAGTAGGAGGTTTTAATGATAATAATGTTGGTATTTGTTAAGTGCTTAATATGTGCAGAGCACTGTTCTAAGTGTTGGGGTAGATACAGGGTAATCAGGTTGTCCCACGTGAGGCTCACAGTCTTCATCCCCATTTTACAGATGAGGGAACTGAGGCACAGAGAAGTTAAGTGACTTACCCACAGTCACACAGCTGCCAAGTGGCAGAGCCGGAATTCGAACGCATGACCTCTGACTCCCAAGCCCATGCTCTTTCCACTGAGCCACACTGCTCATTTTACAGATGAGTCAGTTGCGGCACAGAGAGGTTAAGTGACTTTCCCAAGGTCCCACAGCAGTCACTTGGAGGAACACAGATTCTCTGGCTCCCAGACTCGTGTTTTACCCATTAGGCCACACTGCTTCCCATTTAGGTGGCTCTGAGCCAACCGTTAGTACTAAAATCAGAGAGAGAAATGTTCAAGCAGGCCCTGTGCTAAATGGGCATCGAGTTAATCATTAAAACAAAAAAGCAAGAGGCCTAAGTAGGAACCCTGATAGTCCGCTAAATCATTTTAATGATTTTGAATGACTGCTGCTAAAACGCATATCTAGAAAACCAAAGGTGAAAGGGCCTTTGGAAGTTCTACTGTATCAATTAAGTTAATGAGGGTGAGAAGAAATTCACCTTACAAAACATGGTTAAAACCTGATTTAATTAGCTTCTCACAAAGACGGCAGAAATTTGAACAAGCCTGTGTCAGCACAGGGCCAGTACTGCCACAAAGCATCCCAACTTCCCTCCTCTCCACCTTCACTTTAGCAACTCTGGTTTGAATTCCAGCCAGTGGGCCATGTGCAGCTCAAATGCAAACCTCTCAGAAGCAGCAGAGCAAAGTGCCAATTTAAGCTGATTACCTAGGTTGTTTTAAAACTAATCCGTTTTCTAGGGAAAGATTTTTACAATTGAAAATTGCTAGAACCACAGACATAACTCTAGAATACGGAGCGATGTTTACTACGACAGTGTGCCATTTAATGGTAATAACAGCAATGAATTACGGCACGCTCGAATATGCTTTAAGTCTTGTGTCTTTTATCGCGCACCTTATTGTGCTCAGTAATCCCTAAACTTACATAATACGGGGAAAATGGCCTTCAGAGTGATCTTTATGAACGGCTTTTGTATTTCAGAGCTTGAAGATAAGAGCTTCTGTCTGCTGTGAAAATTTTTGCATCTGTCCAATCTGCTTGATCAAAGCCTCCTTTGTCAGTTATTAGTTGAAGAAGTGCAAAAAAATCTACTGAATTGTGATTCTATGTTATCAGAAGTATTTTCAGTTGGCAGATTTTTGCCATTTTCATGCTTTCTAAATTGCAAGATTAGGCAAATATTTCAAAAATATTTTGTGGCGTGCCACCAGGAGTGAGGCTTGGAAATGTTAGTTTGTTTTATGTCCTCTGTTCTCTAAAGAACACTGCCTAGTTACCATCCAGAGGGACAAACATCCCCCTGATTGCTCTGGAATCAACATGGCCTAGTGAGAAGCCCAGGATCCTGGGAGTCAGAGAACTGGGTTCTAATCCCAGTTCTGCCACTTGCCTGCTGTGTGACCTCAGGCAAGCCACGTAACTTCTCTGTGCCTCAGCTTCCTCATCTGAAAATGGAGGTTCGGTGCCTCTCCTCCCTCTTCCTAAGACTGCGCCCATGTGAAGAGGGACCGGGTCCCGCCTGATTATCTTGTATCTACCCTAGCGTTTATTACAGTGTGTGGCGTATCGTAAACAGCAAGTACTGCAGTCATTATTATTATACCGCGCTAAAATAAGGGCAATATACTCTAAAGTCACGGTGCTCCAGAGTTTCATAGGTTTCTGGCCTTTTTGTAAGCCACGCAATGAGTCCATTTAGACCATCAATCCCTCCTTTGGATGACAAAACTTAATGATTTTCCAAAATTTTCCAAAGGTAGTGTGAATGCTGAAAAAGAAAATGGGAGCAGAATAGAGTACCAGCATGGGCGTGGTCAGAGGAGCCCAAGCCTGAGATTCAGAGGACCTGGGTTCTAATCCTGGCTTTGTTCCTCAGCTGCTGGGTGACCTTGGCCAAGTGATTTAACTTCTTTGTGCCTGAGTTTCCTCATCTGTGAAATGGAGATGAATTATTGATTCTCCCTCCTCCTTAGACTGTGAGCCTCATGTGGGGCAGGGACTGTATCTGACCTGATTATCTTGTACCTACCCCAGCATTTAGAACAGTGTTTGTCATATAGTAAGCACATAACAAATACCATCATTATCATTATTCCTTTCAACACAGACTGTGAGCCCCATGTAGGTTAGGGACTGTGTTCTACCTGATGAACTTCTATCTGCCCTGGCAGGTAGAACAATCTTTGACACATAATGAGTGCTTAACAAATAGCATAAAATAAACAGGAGGAGATATCTGTTTACTAGGTGGAATAGGTGTGTCCCACAAAGTTGAATCTAAACTTCCTTGTCCACAGAAATGTATCCTTCCCATAATTCAAAGCTCAAATGTGTTTTCCATATTCATCCCTACCCCTAGTGGTCAAGTTGAATCCCTCTCTAACTCAACTGATGCACTTTGGGAAATTGAGTTAAATATTGACTTTAGAATTAAGCCACGCTTGTTCGTGACAATTGGTTTTTTCTTGGTCCCTTTGGGTTGGAATGGCTTCATTCTGTCACTCACAGTGATAATTATTTCTTGAACTGTAAGTCCTTAGGGTAAAGTCTGTGTCTTCTTTGTTTTACATAATACCCTGTTGATGGTCAAAGTGATGATAATAATTACAGTCATTAGTTAGGATTATTAAGACATGCTGGTTTCCTGGTTTTGGAGATATGTTCTAGTTAAATATGGCCAAGATAAATATGGCATGAGCAATCCTTGGGTTGGACTGGAAACAAAAAATGCACATCTATAATTGTGTTAGCTACTAAGGGACCATTCTCTAATGAAATTCTGGGTACTGGCCTAGGAGCAGGGAAGAGAGATGGCAGCAGGGATGGTTTGAGTCTCTCCAAACTCACGAGAATAATAACAGTGGTATTTGTTAAGCACTTATGCACCACACATTGTACTGAGCACTAGGGTGTATACAAGCAAATCAGGTTGGATACAGTTCATGTCCCATTTGGGGCTCACTGTCTCAATCCCCATTTTATGGATGAGGTAACTGAGGCACAAAGAAGCGAAGTGACTTGCCCAAGATCATACAGCGGATGAGTGGTGGAGCCGGGATTAGAACTCATGACCTTCTGTCTCCCAAGTCTGTGCTTTGTCCACTACAGAGTATAGTATAGCAGAAAGCAGGCATGAAGTAATCAGTGTGGCAGAGGTAGGGAGAATAGGAGAAAAGGTAAGAGAAGGGTAGATTGAGTAAGAAACTGTTTATCATCTTCAGTGGTATTTACTGAGTGCCTACTTTATATATAGCAGTATACTAAGCGCATGACAGAATACAATGCTTCTTGTGGTCGAAGTGCATAGAGTCTAAAGGGGTGACAGGCAGACGTAAAACTATTGACACACATTCAGAGCAGGGGAATTAATCAACCGATCATACTTATTGAGTGCTTATTGTGTGCAGAGCTCTGTATTAAGCACTTCAAACACTACAACAGATTTGTTAGACACTTTCCCTCCCCACAAGGAGCTTACTGTCTAGAGTGGGGAGAAATGGTTCAATTATGTTATAGAAAGATGATTAAATAAATGTGAACAGAGTAGGTGACTAGGTATATGCTAAGTTCCTAAGGGCTGCTGTTGGAAGACCATGATCTACCTAGTTGATTGGACATCTCTTGACAGGAAATTGGACCAACTCTGTTTCCTCTGAGTTGCTTGTCTATACAACAACATACCTTAATGAAAATCCTTGTTTGGCTTTGTCCACCAGCCCTAGGAAAATGTTTTCTCTTTTTTTTGTGTTTTTTTTTTTGTTTATCATGGGTATACGAGACTGTAAACTCACTGTGTGTGCAGAGAACCTGTCTACTTTGTTGTATTGTACCCTCCCAAGTGCTTATTATAGTGCTCTGCACATAGTAAGCAGTAAGCTCCTAGTGAATATGATTGACCGATTGTATGATTCTACACCCCAAAAGAACCCTTTCCCAAATCTGTGCAAATCCTCTCTATCCCTTAAGGAGACTGGAACTCATCTCTTTAATGTACTCTTTGAGAGCTTATTCAAAACTAAATTTCAGTGGGCTAGGATTTTGGCCTCATTAAACCTGATTGTGTCTTAGTTCATACAACTAGGCAAAGTAGTAGCTGCTCCTTGCATCATTCAGTCAATCAATAGTATTTATTAAGTGTTTATTATGTGCAGAGCACTGTATTGAGCGCTTGTGAGAGTACAATACAATAGAGTTGGTAGATAAGATCCTTACCCCCCAGGAGCTCACAGTCTAGAGGGAGAATTTACAATCTAATGGATCTCATGAGGATTCCATCAGAGGCAAAATCGATCTGAGGAAAAATGTGTAGAAAAAATTAAATTAAGCCTACTACCCAGTCAGTGTGTCTGTTTTGCCCTTGAAGGGCTCCTTGTGAAATTAATGGACTCTCCATGGTAATTAATAATAATTGTGGTATATGAACCAAGCTCTGTACTAAGTGCTGGGGTAGATACAAGTTAATCAAGGCCCACATGGGATTCACAATCTCAGTAGGAGGGAAACTGGTATTGAATCCCCATTTTTCAGATCAAGGAACTGAGGCACAGAGAAGTTAAGCGACTTGCCCAAGGTCACCCAGCAGGGAAGTGGCAGATTCAGCATTAGAATCCAGGTGCTCTGACTCCCAGGCCCGTGCTCTTTCCACTAGGCCACATTACTTCTCCATATGCAATAGAAATTCATAGAGAGAGGTCCAAGGGACATGAAAATCAGATCCAGTATTTTGGAAAGTTAATAATTCTCTAGTGACAGGAATCTGCAAGGGCAAGGAGGGATAAATGTAGGGACGACAATTAATAGGAAATCACCTTTAGCCATTTTCAAACATCAGGCTGAGGATAAAGAAATGTCCTTCTGGTGAATAGCCTGAAGAACGGAGTTCCATTTTAATGGCTGCTGATGGTGCACTCATTTTGTCTGAATAAAGCCAGACTTAATCAGAGTTCAGGAGGAAAATAACCATTTCAAAACTCATAATGCCCTGAGCTGACTCAAAAGCAGGTAATTCAAAGCTTGTAGAGTTTCTAATCTCTTCCGTGCTGAGGCGGGCCTTTTGCTCTATATTGCTTTAGCCACCGAAAAGATTTAATCAGGAAGAATGTAAATAAATGTTCACACCAAAGCCTACTGCTTGCTGGAAATTGGTGAATGCAGCTGGAGAAATGGCCATATCCTCCCACAAAATGGCATTTGTTAAAAAAAAAACCTCAAGACACGAGGAAAAATGGCAAAACGAGACAACATTATTTTGAACCTAGATATTTTTTTTTCTGTTCCCTTCCAAAGGACATGAAATATACCACCTTCAGCCTCTGACTCTGACCACAGAATATATTTACCTCGTGCACTGGGTAGTTCAATTTCTCGATGGATATATCAGTGTTACTCCTTCATCTTAGGGTGGAGAGGCAGGCAGCAGATTTGTCTAAAAGGCAGTTAGAATGAATGATAACTCCAGTGTGGGAAAGAGTCTCTTTACCTGTCCGAATCAGTTGGATCTGGCCTCAACCTACACACTAAAGACCTTACATTTGGGGAAACAATTGCATCTTTAATTGGGTTTTCATTAATAATAACAATAATAATGGTATGTGTTAAGCACTCAACTACATGCCAGGCACTTTACTAAGTGCTGGGGTGGATGTAAGCAGACGGTTTTGGACACAGTCCCTGTCCCACATGGGGCTCAAAGTCTCAATCCCCATTTTACACATGAGGGAACTGAGGCCCAGAGAAGTGAAGTGACTTGCCCAAAGTCACACAGCACACAAGTGGTGGTCGGGATTAGAACCCATGACCATCTGACGCCCAGACCCATGCTCTATCCACTACACCATACTGCTTCTCGTTTTTACCCCCTCCTGCTCAACCAGCATAGTTCTTTAGAGGAGATGGGGCTTTGTCAATCTCGTATATCTCTCCAACAACCCCTAGTCCAAATCCTTCCCTTTCACTTTTAACAGACAATCACTCTCCCCACCTTCAAAGCCCTCCTAAAATCACACTTCCTCCAAGGGGCCTTCCCTGACTAAGCTCTCATTTCCCCTACTCCCTCTCCCTTCTACATCACCCTTGCACTTGGCTTTGTGCCTTTATTCACCTCCCCCCTACCCCACAGCTCTTTCATCCATATCTGAAATTTATTTTCATGTCTGTCTTCCCCTCTAGATTGTCAGCTCCTTGTGGAGAGGGAACCTGTCTACCAACTCTGGGATTCAGTTCAAATCCTGGCTCTGCCACTTGTCAACTGTGTGACTGTGGGCAAGTCACTTAACTTCTCTGTGCCTCAGTTACCCCTTCTGTAAAATGGGGATTAAGACTGTGAACCTCACGTGGGACAATCTGATGACCCTGTATCTACCCCAGTGTTTAGAATGGTGCTCTGCACATAGTAAGCACTTAACAAATACCAACATTATTATTATTATTATTATTCATTGAGCACTTACTACATGCAGAGCACTTGGGAAAGTGCTTGGGAAAGTACTGTACAACAGAGTTTTTTAGACATATTCTCTGTCCACAATGGGCTCACAGTCTAGAACTTACAGTCTACCACACCTTAATGCTAAAATGTAACTCAGAGCAGTTTAATTCATTTATGATACCTGTTAATGATTTGCTATGTAACCAGCACAGGGGTAGATATAGGACAATCAGATGAGATTGACAGCCTAGAAATTATGGAGAGCAGATCTCTTATGCCCATTTTACAGATGAAGAAATTGGGACTAAGGCACAGAGACAATAAGTGGCTTGTCCAAAGTCTCACATTAGGCCAGGGGCTGAGAAAGATCTGGGGTTATGACCTCTGTCTCTTCACTTTCAGTCCTGTGCCCTTTTCCAGTAGGTCTGACTGTTTCCCAGTGAACACACCCAGTGAAATAAAAAAAAGTGAAAAGAATGCATATTTTGAAAAAGTGATTTGTTTTAGGTGGGGTATTTCATTCCACCAGAATGAATCTGGAATCGTTCTAATTCACATTGACAAAACAGATTATCATTATTACTATAATTAGGAATATTTGTTAAGCTCTTACAGTGTGCCAAGTTTGGCACGGAATGCTGGGATAATTAGAAGGAAATCCAATGGAAACACAGTCCCTGACGTATCGTGATCTAAGAGGGAGAAGACTGGCATGTGTGTCCACCTTCATTCCTATATCATATATAGCAATATGATGCAGACCCAAGGAAAACAAGCTGAAATGAGGGGAAGTGGACCAATGGAAAGAACACAGCTTTGGAATTAAGGAGACCAAATCCTCCCACTGTTACTTGCCTGGTGTGTGACCTTGGGCACATCACTGAAATTCTCTGGGCCCTGGTTCTCTCCTCTGTACGATGGGGATTCACTGCCTGTTCTCCCTCCATTTTAGACTGTGAACCCGTGTAGGACAGGGACAGATCTCCACAGTAAGTGCTCAGTAAACACTATTGACTGACTGACAGATACAGAATCTGACTATGCTGTATCTACCTTAGTGCCCGGCACCTAGTAAGAACTCAATGTATATCATTTTTTAATTATTAAAATGAAACCATAAAAATATGGACAGTAAGAAGCACAAAAAGCGAGGGCAATTTTCAAACTCCTTACTGCTTTGGACATGTGGTTCCTGGTTACAAACTGCACCAGTATTCTCAGTGTTAAGGAGGAAATCAATCAATAAATGATATTTATTGAGCACGTACTATGTTCAGAGCACTGTACTAACCAATTGGGAGTGTTTAAGACAACAGAATTAACTGACATGTCCTTTGCCCATAACCAGTTCTTAGAGGCATATTGGGATCTTGGGGTGTGAAAAGGGAATTCAAAGAGCAGATCACTTCCTGCAGCTCCTGAGGTCAGAGTGGAATGGAGCCTCATGGGGTTGCAGGAAGCAGAGGCTGTGGGCTATGTGATCAGTCCTTCTGCCCATCCTCAGCTCCTGGGAGTGGTGAATTTAGATTCTTGTGATCCTTGGCAGAAAGAAAAAGCATTCCCCCTTGGGCAGCTAGTAGCATCTCTGTCACCTGTAAAGCCTGAAAGACTTATTAGGGTAACAAATGGTCAAAAAAAGGTTCATAAACATGCTTGCATCACTTTTCTCCCCTGACCTGATTTAGATTCGGTCAGTAAACAAGATATATTTCTGAAAAAAAAAAGCCTACCTTCCATGAGGTTGGAGAAATATAAAATTAATTCTCCACCGCTCTCTGGATTATTATAGGTAGACTAACAATCTCCATCCGGAAACAAAGCAAATCCACATACTGAATTCAAAAGAAGGGGGTTGGGGGGGAATTGGTTGTAGTAATACATTACATTCTTAGACCTTTGGAAGCCTATTTAGAATATTATATAAATGTGGGGTTTGACGGTGTTCTTTCATCATAAAGACCATTTCATTGGGTGTTAATTAGGTTATAAAACAAAATGTAAACTGAAGAGCAAAGAAGGTTGTGAGATCTAGGTAAAATTAATGCTGACGGTGTGGATGAGGAAAATTGTTGACAGTAGCACAGACAGACTAGCTCTTTGTGCCCTGTATGAAACATAATTGTTCCATAGATTTCAAATGAATTTTCAATCATAAATTTAGGACAGCTTTTAAGGTTAGGAAGCAGTGTGGCATATTAGGAAGCTGTGTGGCATATTAGGAAGCTGTGTGGCCTAGCGGATAAAGTACGGGCCTTAGAGCCAGTGAACCTGTGTTCTAATCCCAGCTCCACCTCTTGTATGCTGTGACCCTAGGCAAGTCACAGCTTCTTTGTGGTGTAGTTTCCTCAACTTCAAAATGGGGATTCAACAGCTGTTCTCCCTCCTACTAGAGGATGAGTCTGATGTGGGACAGGCAGCGTATCTACCCCAGGGTTTAGAACAGTACTTTACACCTTTTAAGTGCTTTAACAAATACCGAAAAAAACAGGTAATGAGTCTGCCTGTCTCTCGCTGCAAAGAAACAGTAATAATAGTAATAATAGTCATATTTGTTAAATGCTTACTCTGTGCCACACACTGTACTAAGCGCTGGGATGGACACAAGATAATTGGGTTGGACACAGTCCCTGTCCCACAGAGGGACAGTCACAGTCTTAATCCCCATTTTACAGATGAGGTAACTGAGGCACAGAGAAGCAAAGTGACTTGCCCAAGGCCACACAGTAGGCAGGTGGCAGAGCTGGAATTGCATGACCACCTGACTCCCCCGGCCAGTGCTCTATCCACTACTCCATAGTGGATACCCCACAGCCAAATTGGAACATCTTGAAAGACTCCCACATACTTTATTTCTCATTTCTCCAAAGAAATGGAGGATTAAGTAAGTTTTAAGAGTGTAAGTTCTTGAGGGAAGGGCTCACGCCTCTGTTGTACTCTCCCAGGTGCTTAGCACAGTGCAGTGCTCAGAACACAGAACATGTTCAGTGAATACTGTCAATTGAATGATGGAGAAATGAAAAACACTTTCAAGTGGATTTGGATTTCAGGCTATGTCCATTAATTGATGGTAATATCTTTGAGGTCAGAGACCATGTGTTGTATTTCCATTCGTACCCTGCCAAGCACTGAGTACAGTGCTCTCTCCATAAAAAGCACTCATAAGTTTTATCACATCTATGATCAAACCCAAAGAATATCTATATTAAAGGAAAAAATGTCTTGAAAGTGCTTTTTTAAGGTTCTGTGATATGGCCTTTCCACAGCCGCCTTATTTAACTAATAGGGAGGTTCAAGGAAGGGAAGACAGAAGCAGCACAATTAAATTGTAAATTCCTTATGGGCACAGAACATGGTACTTCTTTATTATACGAATTTCAGGGGTCTAAAGTTCAGGGAATTACTCCTGTCATATGAGCTGAGAGCAATGGAAACAGTGTGGCCTAGTGGACAGAGTAAGGGCCTGGGAGTCAGACCTGGGTTCTAATCCCAGCTCGGCCAATTGTCTGCTGTGTGACCATGGACAAGTCACTTAACTTTTCTGAGTTTCAGTTATCTCATCTGTAAAACAGGTTTTAAGACTATGAGCCCCTTGTGTTTTGCCCAACCTTGTATCTACCCAAGCACTTAATACAATGCGTGGAACATAAAAAGTGCTGAACAAATGCTGTTAAAAAAGAAGAACAGTAACTCTTCACTCTAAGCTCCTTGTGGGCAGGGAACCTGTCTACCAACTCTGTTGAATTATCCTCTCCCAAGCGCTTAGTATAGTGCCCTGCACACAGTAAGAGCTCAATAAATACCACAGGTGTTCTACCCATTTGGTCCCCGTTCTATTTACCCTTCCGTACTCCTAAAGTAGATTTTGTTCTATCCATTCTGTCCAGTTTCTCAACACCAACCCCTCAGTTCAGCTCAGAGATGACTGATTCCCAAAAGCCCTTGCCGTTGGGTCAGAGGCTTCAGAGCAAATCAGGGAAATTCAACTCTATGGGACTAATGTACTTGCCTCAAGTGAAATGAAATCTGTGATTAGATGTGATTGTATTTTGAATTGAGATTGAGGTTTGGAACTACCAAGACCATTAAAATGCCACTCTTCCAAAGTTTTCCTTTGATGCGATTAGTTGACCATTTATCTCTTCACTAACTGCTTCGTTCTGAAGTCATGAAAATACTTCAGGTAGAGAACTTGGTAGAAAACACGGAGAGACCTGAGGGCTACATTTGATTAGGAAGAGAAGCAATGTATACCTCTTATCTAGTGGAAAGAGCCCAAGACATGAATCCACATATTTGGGTTTTAGTCCTTGGTTCCGCCATTTACCCACTCTGTGACTTGGGTAAATCACTTAATTGATCTGGTCCCCAGTTTTTGCTACTGCAAAATGGGGATAAAGCACCTGTTCTCCCTCCCTTTTAGATTATAACCTTCACAGGGGACAGGGACTGTGTTCAATCTGATTATCTTTCTTTTACCCCAACGCTTAGTGCAGTGCTTCATAAATACTATAATGGAGTTGGCAGCAAACATTTTTCATGCTTCCAAATCCATTTTCTGGGTTTGCAAAATACCCAGGCCAGTTGCCTAAAGTCACATTGAAATAAGTGACTTTGATTTAAACTACAGAATGCTCAGTACTTTCAAATCTCGGCTCTGCCACTTCTGTCTAATCTTAGGCAATACACTTAACTTCTCTTTGCCTCAGTTACCTCATCTATAAAATAGAGATTAAGACTGTGGGCCTCATGTGGACCAGGGACTATATCCAACGTGATTAGTTTGTGTTTACCCCAGTGCTTAGTACAGTGCCTGGTCCATGATAAACTCTTAACAAATACCATAAAAAAGTGGATTAAGACTGTGAGCCCCATATGGAACAGGGACTATGTCCAACATGATTAGCTTTGGTCTGTCCCAGCACTTAGCACAATGCCTGGCACATAAACAATAAATAGCATAAAAAAGTTCAGAACAATGACTCCAGTAATTTTCTAATATTACAATGCATATTCACACCAGATCACTGGACTATGAATATAGTCTTCAGGTTTTCCATTACTGTTTCCA
Organism: Ornithorhynchus anatinus; assembly: GCF_004115215.2. Classification (NCBI taxonomy): domain Eukaryota; kingdom Metazoa; phylum Chordata; class Mammalia; order Monotremata; family Ornithorhynchidae; genus Ornithorhynchus; species Ornithorhynchus anatinus. Next base: position 17,462,870 of record NC_041734.1, on the reverse strand, counting down.
AGAGAACATGATCTCTTTAAAATGTCCAAACAGTATGTGTGGAACCTACTGATTTCCCCATTTACAGATGAGGAATCTGAAGCCCAGAATGATTAGGTGATGTTCCCCAAATAACACAGCAGGCTAGTAGAAAAGGAGGGATGAGAAAGCAATTGCCTAAGCTATTCTCACTAGGCCATTCTGCTTTTCATAATTGTAAACTAATCCTTAGACCTCAGGTTTCTCCCACCTAGAAGTGGCTGGTAACATTGAGAACAACTTTTCATTACCTCTGGTTGAGCCGTAGTGCTTGGAGGATGAACGTGGTTTTGCCACCTTTAATATTATTTCTTTACCAATGTAATGGCTGCCACTGAGAACAAATAACTCGGCCAAGCAAAATACATCTTCAAAAGCGAAACAGCAAAACCAAGTATATAGGCATTTGCCAAGCAAATCTTCCTCCTGAATAACTTCTCATTTTGTCTTCTCTCCTATGCCAGGCTTAAAAAAAAAAAAATTGAACTATTTCTTTGGAGGAAGAGCAATGTGAGGAAAAAATTACCCAACAAAAGCAAAACAATCAATAATAAAAATAAAACCTGAGGTCAGACAGTCAGATTTCAGATTTGAGTTGTTAAAGGATTTTCTCCTGCCTCTGTTCTTTTTGCCTGCATCAGAAATTTTGTTCTTTGAATCTGGTTAGGTTTACTATCTTACGGAATAGTAAGGTTATATTTTTTTTTTCCTAGTTTATTCTGAGGGTGGATATGGCCTCATCTCATACCACACCACAACTCACCAGCTCGTCAGAGGGACCATGACAACGGTTCCATTTACCCAAATGGTGTTCACTTTGGAATGGGATCTTCATGCGTGAAGGTGGGTTCTGCAACCTTCCCTATTCCTTCTCCTTTTATTCAGTTGAATGAGATTCCATTTCTATGACCGAATCTAGTTTATTGGAATCTTTTCTCAGTCCCTTCCCCACTCATAAGCTTACGTGGTTCTTGAGTTTCTCTATAGGCAGCTTGTCCAACTATTTTGGGAAGTCCTCCTAACAGTTGGACATGAAAATAGTCCTTTTTCCACCTTTCCCTCTAGTTTCCATGAAGTTCTAAACTACTGGAATCAGGTCAAGAACTCTACCAGACAGGGGGAGACTGGATGTCCTGAGTATCTTTTAGGATAAGGAAACAAGATGTCTCTTACCCCTGGATGAGTTACTGCCTTGTTTTGACTCTGGTTGGGTCATTGCATTACCCTGAGGTAAGGGAACATCTGAGACATCAGCTTTTAGCAGTATGATATTGTATGACTCCATATAAGAAGGAAATTTCCATCTCTCATGCCATCTCCCTGTGCTAAACCCAATATTTTGCCACTCTCCCCTCCAGCTCTGCAAAGGGGAGGAAAGGAATGCTAGAGTTGACTGATCTCAGAAATTCTAGTAAATTTTGCTCTGCATCCAGCAAGTCCTCAATTAATACCATTGATTGATCGCACAAAACTTACTAAAATTATCGGTTTCTTTGTACCCTAGGGTCAATGTCCCTTCCTGGTACAGCTAAATCCTATAGGAAGGGATCTATTCCCTCTCTAGCCAATCGGAGGGAAGCAGTGGGGCCTAAATTGAAAGAGCATGGGCCTGGGAACCAGAAGACCTGGGTTTTAATCCCGGCCTCCGCCACATACCTGCTGTGTGACCTTGGGCAAGTGTCTTTACTTCTCCGGGCCTCAGTTCCCTCATCGGCAGAATGGGGATTTAATACCAGTTCTCCCTCCTGCTTAAACTGCAAGCCCCTTGGGGGATCTGATCATCTTGTATCTCCCTCAGTGTTTAGTACAGTGCTTGGCCCATAGTTAGCGCTTAACAAATACCACAAACTGTATTATTATTATTTAGTTCATTACAGACTTTGGGGAGAATTCCACTCTTTCTGTTGTGTTCTGCCTCACCAGCACACACTCGCACACACACACGCGCACACACAAACAGTATTTTCCAGATTTTGAATTTTTCTTCTTATGACACTATGTAAGAGCAGGAAGAATACAGCTTGATTGACAAATCAACATCATGTTTCTAGGTTGGGGACTTAGAGAAACTACTTTTGGCGTGGTCTGCTGGACAAATACGATATGGAAGTCATTCGGGGAAAGTAAGCACTGAACCCCAGGATGTCATTTTCTGTAGTCACTTTTCAGCATTTAATCTTAAAAGTAGAATTGTAACTAAATGGGAGTTCACTCAAGCAGAGGGAAAATGGGCTTGTACAAATAAAAATGGGAGATGTCTTTTTATCACTCTCGAGTTCACCTTCATTATATTACACTTATAAGGACACTTATCCTCAGTTGTGTGAAAATATCTGCACCTTGTACTGAGTCACTCACACATCTGCCAGTAACCTTTGGAAATAGAAAAGTGGGAAAAAAATGAGGGGAAAAAAGTCTTGGATCCAAAATTTGTGTAGAATCTATTTCCTTCTGTGTATTTCAATTCTCATTTCAATCTCTGGTTTCAACATTTTCATAAATATTTCAGACTCGATGTAATCTCTGAAGGACAAAGGTACAAGAAGCAAAGAAATCAAGAAAAAAGAGAGAAGGAGGAGGGCTCATTCAGTGTTCTCATTATCAGTATCTTGTCAAATATGCAGAATAATCTCTGTCAGCAGCCAAACACTTTTTTCTTTGTTCTTTAATGATATTCTGAGGGAAGATATAGCTAAATTCCTAGTGCTGTCCTTTACTGACTGTGAATCAGAAGGGTACATGATGAGCTATTCATTTACATCATAATTCTGATACCACCCTGGCTTGTTACCACAGAAACAAAATCTAGGGCCATGGCTTTGTAGTGAAAAGGAAATATATTATAGGGCCGTTAATGATGACAGCTCTCATGATTTAATCCTTGATTTTGGGGGGAGCATAAAATCTGACCTTTGCTTGATCTTGCCACTTGCCTGGGATATCTGATTTCTGAGGCTCCGGAATGGGCTTAGGTTCAATACATTTTGCTCCACAGATTGTGAGTGCTGCAGTTTTATATATCAGACCTTCATGATTTGGGGATAAAACATGCTTTATTTTCTTCTTAAAGTCTGTAGTTGCCAATTCTGATGTATTCAATAGCTAGAACACTTGCAACAAGTCAGGCTGACTCCTAGATCTAAAGCATTTTCCCTCCCAGATTATTTTTTCTGCATATCGGAGTTTCTTTAGGCTTCGCCGATTGGCATTCTCAAACATTCATTCAATAGCGTTTATTGAACACCTGTGCTGTGCACTGCACTGAACAACTGAGAAAGTAGAATAGAAGAATAGGGTAACGTTATCACACTCGAACCCTAAACTTTAAGCTAGATTGTAGGTGCTAAACTCAAAGTTCCTAGTGGGCAAGCAATGAGTCTGCCAACTCTGTTGTATTGTACTCTCCCAAACGCTTAGTAAAATTCGGGCTGAAGGCGCCTTATGTGTAGGAAACATGTCAAACAACTCTGTTGTACTATCCCACGCTGTTAGTATGGTGCTGTGCACACAGTACACTCTTAATAAATATGATTGATTGATTGAGAAAGGAAAAGGTGAAGCCAGAAAAGTGATCCCTTCAAAGGATGCTGCGGCTGGTAGCTCTTGGGGAAGCCCAGTCAGTCAGTCAATCCATCAATTAGATTTACTGAGCATCCACTATATGCAGAGTACTTGACTAAGCGCTCAGGTGGTACAGAGAAGCAGCTGGCCTAGTGGAAATGACATGGGCCTGGGAGTCAGAGGGCCCAGGTTCTAATCTTGGCTCCACCACTTTTCTGCTGTATAAGCTCGGGCAAGTCACTTAACTTCTCTATGCCTCGGTTTCCTCATCTGTGAAATGGGGATCAAATTCTACTCCTTCTTAGATTGTGAGTTTCATGTGGACAGGTACTGTATCCAACCTGATGAGCTAGTCTACCCCAGTGTTTAGGCTTGACACATAACGCTTAACAATACCATGATTATTATTAATGCAAAAGAGTTGATAGATGTGTTCTCTGTCCACAAGAAACTTAGAGCCTAAAGGGGAAAGTTTACAGTCTAGTTTAAGTGGTCCAGGCACAACCCACGTGGAGAGGGAACATGTCTACCAAATCTGATGTGTGATACTTTCCCAAGCGCTAAGTTCAGTCCTTGGCACACAGCAAGTGCTCATTTATTACCACTGACCAATACGTGCGTATGTGCTATGCAGGGGGGATGGTGTGAATACCAAAGGTATGGACTAAAGTGACACAGAAAGGAGGGAGAAAGGAGTCAGAAGATTAGATTTTAGTCAAGGAAGACATCCTGACAGAGATGCAATTTTAGTAGAACTTTGAAGACGGAGCAAGTGGTGAGAGAGTTCCAAGGAAGAGGGAGGATGTGAGCAAGGGGTTGGTTGGTGAGGAAGATGAGATCAAAGCCCAGTGAGTAGATTGGTGTAAGGGAAGTGAAGTGTGCAGGTTGGGTTGCAGTAGGGAAGGAGAGAAGATATGTATGTGAGGAGAGCGGAGGGATGGTCAGTAGACTTGGCTTGATGTAGAGATGGATGGGCAACCACTGGAAGTTTTTGAGGCATGGATGGATGCGTACAAATCAGGTGAAATATGGAATTAGGGAAATATGGGCCAGAATTGAAGACTGATATGCAGTGAAACATGAAGGGAAATGCACCCCAGTGCCGAGCACAAAGTTCATGCTCATTATATGCTGTAAATAACTACATATGTGTGGAGGAAAAGATGAAAGCAGTAATGCCATGTGTCAGAGCCCAAAAAGCTGTTGGAGAGTTGTTCGTTTGGAGATTTGACAGATCACTGATAAGCGTCTGGACTATCTCTGGGATCATAGAAACAGGCCGCGATGAGAGAGACAATTGTGTAAAGGGAACATTAACCCTGATATAACGCTCCAGATTGGAAAACAGCACTGTTCAGGCCCAGACCAGTCAGTCAAAAACACTGGAAGGGACTTGTCCAGGATTTAAGTAGAAAAGAATGGAGACAGAATGGAGCCTATTGATAGACTCACTGGCTCTTAAGGCCACTGCTGAGAAGGTGAGTGTTCGTGGGCGTTGGTGCCACTGAAGTGGAGGGTCACATGGTATCAAGGGGTTGGGCAAGAGCATGGGGCTTGGGAGTCAGAGGAAATGGGTTCTAATCCCGGTTATGCCACTTGTCTCCTGTATGACCTTGGGCAAGCCATTTAACTTCTCTGTGCCTCAGGGACCTCATCTGTAAAATGGGGATTGACTATGAGCCCCATGTGGGACAAACTGATTACCTTGTATCTACCCCAGAGTTTAGAACAGTGCTTGGCACATAATATACACTTAATGAATACCATTATTATTATTAAGTCTAGGCTGATAAAGAGAAACAAAACAGACCATTATTTCCTTGGATGATATGATCCCTGGGTTTTCTTTCAATGAAACTTCTGGCCAGATATTTCTAGTGACCCAGGAAACAACTGGAGCATTAAATTTGAACTTCATTGATGATGATGAAATGGGGAATTTCACTCTTCCAACACCTACCTGCTTACTGTGCCTTGATTTAATAATAATTTGTCATTAATAGTTATTAACAATAATTTTCAATTATAATCTAATAATATCTAATAATAATTTAATTTGCCACCGACCCCTTGCCCACATCTTCCCTCCAGCCAGGGACTCCTTTCCCCTTCATGTGTGACAGACCATCACTCTCCCCAAGCCTTCTAAAATCATATTTCTTCCAGGAAACCTTCCTAGACTAACCTTTCATATTTGCACCTTATTCTCCCTCCCCTCTCTGTTGCCTATGCATTTTTTTATGGTGCCTGTTAAGCACTTACTATGTACCAGATGCTCTACTAAGCACTGGGGTAGAGACGAGCTAATCAGGTTGAACACAGAGCATGTCCCACATGGGGTGCACTGTCTTAATTCCCATTTTTCAGCAGAGGTAACTGAGACCCAGAGAAGTGAAGTGACTTACCCGAGGTCACACCCAACATTAGAACCCAAGTCTTACTGACTGCTAGACCCGAGGTCTATCCACTAGGCCTTGTTACTTCACTGGAGTCCTTACCCCATAATCACTTTGAAGATCACCTCAAATGTGTCTTAATTTATTTCAATGTCTGTCTCCCCAACTAGATGGAAAGGCCTTTGAGGGTAGGGAACATGTCATGCTTAATTCAGTGCCCTGCATAAAGAATGTGCTCAGTAAATCCCTCCCCACAACAAGCCTCCAGTCTAGAGGAAATATGATGAACACAAATGGATGGATAAATTAGTGACAGATAATTCAATAGAATTAGAAGTCAATTAAGAGCATGGATAAGTCTGAGACGAATACTATGACTGAAATACTGTCTGCCAGCTCCGCTGTATCATACTCTCTCAAGTGCTTAGAACAGTGCTCTGCAGATAGTAATAATAATTATGGTATTTGTTAAGTGCTTACTGTGTGCCAAGCACTCTTCTAAGCGCAGGGACAGATACAAGATAATCAGGTTGGAAACAGTCCCTATCTCACAGGAGGCTCACAGTTTTAATCCCCGTTTTACAGATGAGGTAACTGAGGCACAGAGAAGTAAAGTGACTTACCCAAGGTCACACAGCGGATGAGTAGCGTTTCTAATACTGATGATGATGGCCATGACGATGGGAGAACGAACTTGAATGAGAAATCTTACCTTTTTTCTCCTTCCTCAGTTTCCCACTCCATCTCAAACCCTTGAGTTCAGCTTTGCATGATATGCAGGTCCCAGGGAATTTTTTTTCTAGAAAGGCTGTCCTCTGGCTATGATCCAGAGGAAGTGGCAGATGTTGTTGATGTAGCTCTTGCTTTTGTGCAAGCCATCTTTTAACTGGTCTTGACAGTGTCATCTTTCAGTGGCTACTTGATCGACCAGTTCTTGGAAGACCTTTCAGTTGATACATTTAGTATCAAAATATCAAGTTCTGAAATGTTGTCTTGCATTAGAAATTATAGCCTGTGGATGAAAGACACATAGCCTATTGGATTGATGTAGACTTCTATTTCATTCTAGAAAATTTTTAACTTAAAATTACAAATAAAGAAAGCTTTAATCGGACAATAAAAAAGAACTAGAGGTAACATAGTATTATTGCTTGTAAAGACCTCTGCTTCGCTCATCATTCAGTCTTTTTCCTTTAAAAATGCCACACCTTAAAGGGGATTCTTAAGTTGCATGTTCTAATAGCACATTTTAGAATAATCAGAGAATACTATTGGGCACATACTTTGCCAAAGGCATTATTGTAAGGCAGAAATATGGTGATGAAAAGATCGCCCACAGTAAGACACGGTTTGTTTAAAGTTGCTGCCCTCGATATTATACATCCAGAAACAAAGACTTGATATCAACTTCCCTCAGTATGGAAGGTTCTCTCTAGATTCTTCCAACCCTCAGGTAGTTTTTTTTCCTCCTCTTCAAAGGCAAGGTCAGCTCATCCCTGTTGGAGAGGGAAAAAAAAAAAAACCAAACCACTTTGAATCACACCTTGCCCTTCTCTGCTTCAGATCTAAAGGTCTGAGCACTCACCTGGATTTGACACAGATTTTAAAACAATTCGCTGACTGATCAGCTGATCTTTTGACTAGCAGGAGACAGCAGGCTTCTTCCATTGTTCCAGAGTTTGGATTTGGTCTTTGTTTGAATCCTGCCCCGTCTGTTCTGATTACAGTAATTGATTGACTGAGCTCTACCACAGGGCATAAAATCACCAAAGAGGGGGAAAAAAAGATTAGAAGTTAGAAAAAGAACTGGTTGAGCATCTAAATGAAGTGCCTAGAGAAAACTGCAGCAGAGTCTGCTGTAGCATCCAGACTGTGATGAGTAGTTGGGATTGAATCCTTTAGTGGTCATTTCTCCTTCTGAAGTGTTTTAAAATGAATTGAAGCTTGAAACATTGGTAGCTTCAGCATAAGGCAAGTCACTTTCATTTATAAAGATATTTCAGAAGTGGCATGGCCTAGGGGAATGACCATGGGTCTGGGGTCAGCGGTTTTAATCCTGACTCCGCCACTTGCCTGCTATGTGACCTAGGATGCTTAACTTCTCTGGGCCTCAGTGAACTCATCTGCAAAATGGGGAGTCAATACCTGTTATCCCTCCTACTTAGACTGGGAGCCTGTGTGGGATGGGGAACTGTATCCATCCCACCTCTTAAAACAGATCTTGGCACACAGTAAGTACTAAACTAATACCCCAGTGATTATCGTTAACTGAGAGTCGCATATCTCTTAATGGCACTAAGGGAAATGTTTTTCCTTGCCCAGCGGAAACAATATTTGTAATAAACTAATCTTGTCATAAGTTACATGGACTTGCTAAAGCTCATCGGGCACCACCATTATTACCATTATTGTTATTATGAGATTGAATTCAGCTATGCAGGATTTTCTGAACAAAAGATGTGTGATTGGTCCATGACTCTACTTGGTGAGCTCTGGTTACCTAGGACTGTTGAAAAGATTTGATTGACCCTCTCCTCTCATTGCCAGCACTCCAGGAGGCTAGACCCTGCTCTCAATGTCATTAGGATGTGAAAAATAAGAAGGACAGCAAGATGGGGGGCAACTGGATTGATAATTATACTAACTGTGGTATGTGTTAAGTGCTTACTATGTGCCAGGTACTGTATGGAGCCTTGGGGTGGATACAAGCAAATCGAGTTGGACAGAGTCCCTTTCCCACATGGGACTCACAGTCTTAATCCCCATTTTCCAGATGAGTTAACTGAGGCCAAGAGAAGTGAAGTGACTTGTCCATAGTCACCCAGAGACAAGTGGTGAAGCCAGAAGGAGAACTCAGGTCGTTCTTACTCCCAGATAAAATCCTAAAATGGTCATCCAGTGTGTTCAAAGGGTTGGAACAGTATCCATATTAGGAAAGCTTGAAAAGACTTTTGGAGGACAAAGGATGAGTAGGGATGGGAACATGATTCAAGTTAGAGAAGCAGTGTGGCCTACTGAAAAGGGCCTGAGAGAGACTCGGGTTCAAATCCCAGCTCTGCCACTTGCCTGCAATGTGACCTTAGACAAGTCACTTCACTTCTCTGTGTTTCAATTACCTCATCTGCAGAATGAGGATTCAATATCTGTTCTCCCTCACCTTTAGACTGTGAGCCCCATGTGGAACAAGACTGGTGTCTGATCTGCTTATTCTTTATCCCAGCCCTTAGTACACTGCTTGGCACATAGTAAGTGCTTAACAATACCACAATTGTAAATTATTATTAAATATGACCATCATGAATGTGGATTTGTTAGGATTTGTAGACATCCTCTGGAGCTTGAGGATGGCTGAATCAAAATCAACTTATCAAGCATATTTACTGAGAGCTTCCTGTGTGCAGAGCCCTGTATTAAGCACTTGAGAGAATATAACAGAATTGGTAAACCCATTCCCTACCTACATCGAGCTTACATGACATAATGGATAGGTCATGGGTTCTAATCCTGGCTCCGCCTCTGCCTGCTGTGTGACCGGGCTTCAGTTACCTCGTCTGTAAAATGGGGATTGAAACTGTGAGCCCCACTTGGGACAGGGACTGTGTCCAACTTGATTGCTTGTATCCACCCCAACACTTAGTACAGGGCCTGGCACATAGCACTTAGCAAATCTCATAATTATCATTATTATTATTAGTTGGGGAATCAAAACATAGAGAAGGAATACTCCACTCAGTGGGTGTTAAAGCTATTGGAGTTTGTTCCTAAAGGAAGTTATGCCGTTAAAAATATCAGTAAGTTCAAAATCAATTTATGTAATTTCATGGACAAGTCATCCACACTTAAGGTATTACTCGTGAGACGATTCATGGGAAAGGTAGGAATACAGAAAAAAAAAAGGTAGAGTTGTTAGAAGGCCCATCCCTAAACATAATCCAGTTCTTCTAAGTACCATTACCGTTGTCATAGAGCAAATACCGTGCTATAAATGGCCTTACCCAATAAATGGGCTTTCTTATCATATTGTGTTTTTAGGATTCCTGGATATTTGGGCCTGAAAACATCACATTGGTGACAAAGGTTAAATCTGTCCCATGCAGACCTAGTAAGAGAATTTACCAGATCTTTGTCAATGTTGTAGGGGGAAGAGCGGGGGCCTGGGAGTCAGAGGATCTGGGTTCTAATTCTGGCTCTGCCAATTGTTTGCTGAGTGACCTTGGGCAAGTTACTTCACTTTTCTATGCCTCAGTTCCCTCAATAGAAAAACAGGGATTCAATTCTTGTTCTCCCTCATAGACTGTGAGTCTCATGCAGGACAGGGACTGTGTCTGACCTAATTAACTTGTAACTACCCCGGTGCTTAGAACGGTGTTTGACACATAGTAAGCACTTAACAAATACCATTAAAAGCACCCCTAAATATACTTGAAAGACATGCACCTCTTAAGATCTAAGAAAATATAGTAAAAGACACTTATCGAGAGAGATAGTATTCCTCAAGTAGGAAAATACAGATTTGCTACATTCTGGAAAATCAAAAATGATATTTGCAACTAATGTGAATGTGAAGTGGCTTGAAAAATTTCCAGATATTGACCACAAGATCTTGGTCATAGCTCCATGAGAGGTATGTTTTGCTGTTTGTGAGGGAGCTTCATTCTATATGAAAATTCAAAAATTAAAATCACTTAAAAATTCCAGGATCCTTGGGGATTCTTGGGTATCTAGGTAATTTCATTCAGATTACAAAATCCCTCAGTTTCACATGAGATCACCTGGCTCTTCAAGAAGCATGTCTCGAGAAGCAGTGTGACTTAGTGGATAGAGCACAAGCCTTCAAGTCAGAAGGACCCAAGTTCTAATCCTGGCTCTTTCACTTATCTACTCTGTGACTTTGGACAAGTCACTTCACTTCTCTGTTCCTCAGTTACCTCATCTGGAAAATGGGGATTAAGACCATGACCCCTATGTGGAACAGGGACTGTGTCCAAGCCAACTACCTCGCATCTACCCTAGGGCTTAGTACAGTGTCTGGCACATAGTTGGCACTTAGCAAATACCACGGTTCTTCTTAGTATTATTATGTCTTTGCCTGTGAAAAAAGACAGTTTCCTCATGGAAATACTGTAGGGAACATGTAACTAACATGACCATTTCTCTGGCTTTATTCTGGTCAGTCTGTTTTTCAGTCGGTCTGCCCCCTGCCTCGTACTGCTAAAGCACCAAATGTATTCAGTATTTTCTCCGTCAGCACCAGTACCCCCTGCCCTTTTATGTATTTCGGATCAGTATGGCAACAGTTGCCCTAGTAACTGCTGCATTTGATGTTCTGAGCTCAGATACGCTGTAGGTGTTTTTTTTTTTTTAATCTTTGAAAAATATCACCATGAAATGTCTTGACTTCCTGTTTTTCAGATGCCTCCAAAGTGCCAAATGGCATCTTTTGCTCCGACTTGCTTCTCTTTGTAACTGTAAATAATTTGGACTCTACTCTGGACTATGCCCATCTTCTTTCCCTCAGGAAGGAGATCCTTCTCTTTAAATGTCAATGCCCTGATTACAGAGGGTGTAGGGAAATTACCAAGATGTTCCCATATTGATCACCAGGGCTTTCTGAAAGGTCTCATCAGTCCAAAGCTGGAGGCTCTGCATTGATTGTACGGGAGGATTTATTTTCTAATTACATCTTTTATTTTTTGGTCCCCATCTGCTTTTTGCTCTGACAGCCTTTCTTAGGTTTTAACGTGTGCTTTCTGCTGGTCTAAAGTGTGGGAGAAAAAGTCTTTTGATTGTTTAAAGCTGTGGAGGGTGCAGAGTATTTTGGAGTGGGACTCTGTGTGGGGGAAATAAAATACATTTTTCAGAACCAACATCCATCAGGAAAGGGATTGTGTAAAGTTTGGTCTGATTTTGGGCAATTGCCTGAAAATGTAGGAATAAAAAGTTGAGACAGGATCAAAAAGTCCTCATTCCTACTTTCAGATTCTATACTGCTGAATCAGTACCCAGATTGTGAGAATAATTCAATCCATCCATTGTATTTATTGAGCACTTACAATATGCAGAACACTCTACTGAACACCAGGGAGAGCACAAACAATGATATAACAGATATACTTCCTGCCCACAACGAACTTACAAGATGAGAGAGGGAGACGGACATAAAAAATATAAATAAATAATTCAACTTCTTTTAGGTCAGAATGCAAAACAAAGTATTTCAGGCATTCTTTTTCATGTATGCCCTGTATCCTGGAACTAAATGTCTGTAATCAGCTTTTTTTGGAAAATAGCATTTCTCATTTCGGCTTAAGTTACAAAAGCCAGATCAGTGGAAGTTACTCACTGATTTGCCTTGAATGCGTTTCACTTTCCCTGTCTCTGCCTGTTCTTTAGCCCCTGGTCAGACACCAGAAAATGGTTCTGCATTAAAGCCCTCGTAAAATCCTTGGAAACTGCTAGTTTAACAAATGGCACTGTCAAACAAGAAAAGTCAACTCTATTATCCATCCCACTTCTCTCAAAAGGTCAACTTTATAATACACCCAGATATCTCCCCTGACTTGGCAAATTCTATGTCTCTCTCAAGGTGCCATGTGGAGCCAGTTCTCTGACTAATCTGTTTTGGGTTTTTTTTCCTCAATTTGGGTTGCCTATCTGATGAGTCAGTTTATGTCACATCATATGGCTTCCTGGGAGAGCAATATCAATCAATGAAGAAAAAAAGTAAAATACCTCACAAGCCAGGTTTTTGCCCAGAATCTTGAAATGGGTTTACTTTTTCAGAGTTTTTAATTGTCAGTTGCCTTGGCCATGGAGCGTTCCCTTCTGGGAATTGGAAGAAATGATAGGTTTCACAAAAGAGGGGAAAACTGTTATTAGCACTTACAAAGAACCAGAAGGGACAGATGCTCACAAGCCCTCCTTAATCAATCAATCACATTAATTAAGCGCTTACTGTGTGCAAACCACTGGTACTAAGCTCTTGGAAGAGTACAATAGACAGAGTTGGTAGACACATTCCCTGCCCACAATGAGTACAATCTAGAGGGTGAGGTTACTCTTTAGTCAAAAATATTAATAATAATAACTGTGGTATGTGTTAAATGTTTACTATGGGCCAAACACTGTTCTAAGAGCTGGGGTAGATATAAAGTAATCAGGTTGGACTAAGTCCCTGTCCCTCATGAGGCTTGCAGACTTAATTCCCATTTTACAGAGGAGGTAACTGAGGCACAGAGAAGTTAAATGACTTGCCCAAGGTCACACGGCAAACATGTAGCAGAGTTGGGATTAGAATCCACATCCTCCGATTCCCAGGCCAACTCCTTCCACTATGTCATGCCGCTTCTCCTCTAAATATCGAAATACTGCCACTGTGAAATAGGCACAGTCTTATCCTAAAGTGTCAACCAGAGCATGTAATTTCCCTCCTCCAAGACCTGCAGTGGCATCTCAGTAATAATAGTAGGTATTAAGTACTCACCATGTCCAGGACACTATGCTAGGTCTCTAGCTGAGAATACACAGAAACTGCATTCCTCACACCTTTCCTGCTGCCTGGAGTATCCTCACGTTTCAACTTCACCAAAGCACCTTCCCGCCGAAACGTTCCCGCTGACCTTACAAGCTACCTGCCCCGTGAGGTGATCCCCGATAAGATGCCGCCTGTCCCATCTGACCATCTCGTGAATGACCTCCAGAGGTGTATTTATCAGTTTGTTCCTTTATTATCCACCTGTAAGTTATTCGTGTGTTCCCTATTGGTATTGATTGTCTCTCTCAACTATTATGTATTCATCAATTTAGGTATACTGAGAGGAGCAATGTGGCCTAGTGGAAAAAACACGGGCTTGGAGTCAGAGGACCTGGGTTCTAATCCCGGCTCTGCCGCATGTCTGCTGTGTCACCTTGGGGAAGTCACTTCACCTGCCTGGGCCTGTTACCCCATCTGTAAAGTGGGGATTCAATCTTCCTCCCTCTTATTTAGACTGTGAGCCCCAAGTGGGACAGAGACTGTGTCCAATCTGACGAACTTGTTTCTACCTCAGCGCCTAGAACAGTGCCTGGCACATAGTAAGCACTTAACAAGTACCGTAATTATTATTATCACTGCCCTCTATATTAGATGATAAGTTTCTTATGAAAGGAAATGGCATATTTTCTTTCTTTTGCACAATTCCCAAGTGCCCAGTTCAGTACTCTGCACTGAAGACACTCAGTAAATGATTTTGATCTTAACATCGATACTGAGCAGTGGCACAAAAGACTTTTTCAAGAATGTAATTTGGTGGTAGGATCTGGCATTTATCTCTTTTGGAATTTCCATCCCTTTAATATATGCTGAGCCTGAGAGCTTTTTAGCTATATCTCTTCCCCTTGCTGAAAATGCATTCAGCTTTAAAGCTAACGTTATGTGAAGCGTGTGGCCTTAGAATGCTGCTCCGTGCAGTTTTGCTTTGAAATGAATGGGCTTGTTTTGGTTTCAAGGTAAACAATCTTCTGCCGTCTTTCTGCTGCGCATTATGTTAGAAGTCATATGGCTTCCTTAGGTGGAGGGAAGAAAATAAAACAAACAAAAAACAATAACTTTTGTGAACAAATGGTTGTTTGATCAGTAATGTTTCTCTAGTTCCTCTCCTCTTTCTCTTTCTCTCTCTTATCTCTCTGAGCCATCATTGACACATCAGGACATGATTAACGGATTCCATGCACAGAAGCAGCATTTCATCTTTGTTATATATCAAAGAGCCTTGCTTCTCAGAAGTCCCATAACTAGCTTAGGAAGAATAGGTGATTAAATCGTATTTACCAGCAGATATTTTTTTATCAGACCACACACTTTCTTTGTGCAGGGTTTGAGGGTTTTTTTATTCTTTAGTAAAAGCATAATCATGCTCAATTTCTACTCAAATGTGCCTGTGTAGTTCTGGGTGAATTTTCCACGAGCAGGGTGGTTTTCAGTTTCATTGGACTTATTTTCAGTTTGAAAAAAACTTATTGTTGAGTATAGAAGAAAGAAAATACCCAATTTCCAACTTTCAAGTGGAGTTTTGTCTTGTGTAAATTGAACAAGTTACATAGCTTAAATGAGATTTCACCTCATTTTTATATCAGTTTTTCTCCCATAAGACTTGTTGCAATGAAGATGTGGAAAGTGAGATGAATGCATTTTCAAAAGAGAATTTGAGCAAAATATACTCAAGTGAATGATGATTCGGGTCTCTGAGACAAATTTAACTTTTTTCTTTCAAATTTTGCTGGTTTTAGAGCGTGAGAGCTGGACTGATAATTGGCAATCCTTATGATTGGGGGATAAGTAGATGAAATGACAGTGGAAAGGTCTACACAGGACAGAGTACATTTTTTGGTTTTCTAGCAGAAATTCCATATGGTTTGAACTTTGAATAGAGTAATCTGATTTTGGGGGCCAAATCTGTCTGTGTCATCCAGACAGGAAAACATGTTTGACTCAGAAATTACTGTCCCCTTCTTTGAGGCCTTTCCAAAAGTCAAGCCATCAGTCATGTATATAGCTTTTCACTGGTCACAGTCCTCTAGACTTTAACTTGTTATGGGCAGGGAATGCAACGGCTAATTCTATTGTATTGTACTCTCCCATGCACTTACTACAGTGCTTTCCACATAGTAAGCACTCAGTAAATACCATGGATGGATTGATTGGGTTGCTTCCCCCTATCTGTAGTTTATTTCAGTGACTGTCTTCCCGGGAGAACTTTAAAATCCCAATGGCAGGGATTGGGACTATTAAACTATTATACTCTTTCAAGTGCTTAGTACAGTGCTCCACACAAAGGACCTGGTTTTAATCCCAGCTCCATCATTTTCCTGTCATGTGACTTTGAACAAGTCATATAACTTCTCTGTGCCTCAGTTTGCTCACCTGTAAAATCTCAGTAACTGTTTTTTCTCACCCTTAGACTGTGAACCCCTTGTGGAACGAGGACCGTGTTCAACCAGAGTGGTTGGTACACAGTAAGTGCTGAGTACCACAGTTATTATTATCATTATTATATTATCATATCATAATATCACATATAATATATATGATATTATGATATAATATAATGTAATATAATATAATAATTAGATTATTATATATCATTATGAGAAGCAGCGTGGCTCAGTGGAAAGAGCACAGGCTTTGGAGTCAGAGGTCATGGGTTCGAATCCCAGCTCGGCCACTTGTCAGCTGTGTGACTTTGGGCAAGTCACTTAACTTCTCAGTGCCTCAATTACCTCATCTGTAAAATGGGGATTAAGACTGTGAGCCCCATATTGGACAACCTGATTCCCCTGTGTCTACCCCAGCACTTAGAACAGTGCTCGGCACATAGTAAGTGCTTAACAAATACCAACATTATTATTATTATTGTTATTATATTATTGTGTGCTCCATAACTGCTACTGAGAATAATAATAATGATGATGGTATTTGTTACGCACTTACTATGTGCCAAGCACTGTTCTAAGTGCTGGGATGATTAACCCCTGGCACCTTGGTTTTTTTCATGCCCCAGTAGTAATACTAGTATTGGTTAAGTATTTACCATTTGCAGACAATGTACTAAATGTGTGGCTCAGTGGAAAGAGCACAGGCTTGGGAGTCAGAGGTCATGGGTTCTAATCTCGGCTCCGCCACTTGCCAGCTGCATGACCTTGGGCAAGTCATTTCACTTCTCTGTGCCTCAGTTCCCTCATCTGAAAAAAAATGGGGATGAAGACTGTGAGCCCTACGTGGGACAACCTGATTACCTTGTATCTGCCCCAGCGCTTAGAACAGTGCTTGGCACATAGTAAGCGCTTAACAAATACCAACATGATTATTATTAAATACTGGGAAAGAATACACAGCTGAGAATTAAACACAGATCCTGTCCCTCAGGGGATTATTAATCTAAAAATTAAAAGGGGGAGAGGAGACCAGTGACAGATGCAAAAGGGTGAGACTACTAAAAGTCTTTTGTTTTATTTTATTTTTTTTTTCAACAGAACTAGTTAAACACTTACTACATGCCAGGCACTGTACTAAGGGTTAGGATAAAGACAAGATACAGTGCTTGACACATAGTGCGTAGCATATTGGTTTTTCTTCATTATTATTATTAATTATTGTGCCATTAAAATATGTGGGGCATTGGATGTCATAATCTGTGAGTCAGTCTCAAACCCTCCTATACATGACTGGTAGAGCTCCCCGAGGTTGTGGCAGAAACACAGCAGAGGAACCTTAGCATTTTAATAGACCAAAGGAGAGAATTATCAAATATTTAGGCTCGTGGAGGAAAAAGGACTTCAGAAATAAGTATTTAAGATGTATTTCAGCAGACGTGAGGTGGATTTTGTGTCACTGTGATCAATCACTGTGTACATTGATCAAAACTAAGCTTCTTTAGTTCATCAGTTTTTTTGGAGAACAATTGAATATTGCTCTTAAAACTAGTCACTGTTGAGGCTGCGGTGAAGGATACAGGTCACCGAGAGGGTTTTCAAAGGTGAGGAAGCTCTTGACCTTGGGGTTTAAAGTGCTGATTTAAAAGAAGGCCTTTTGTTAACTGTGGAAAAGACGGTCTCCAGGTCTTAGGGTGTGGTGGTAACTCTTCAAACTCCTGGGCTACTAGTCAAGAAATTGCTGATGAAATATTGGAATCGTCAGTATTGTCCAAGTTCAGAGCTTTGGACTAAGCCCTTAGACATTCAGGAGTGTGACATCTTATCCCTGGCCCTGAGCATTTGATAGTTTAAGGAAGAACACCAGGTACGATTTGAAAAATATACAAAAGTTAAAAGAAAGGACTATTTATACACACTAAACACACATGGATAAACAAACTGCAAGCTAATAGACAAGTGCATGCATTTAATAGTATTTACTGATTGCCTCTGGTGTGCAGAGAAGTGTAGTAGGTGCTTGGAAGAAAACTGCAAGAGCGACAGAAGATTCCTAGCCTCGAGGAGTTATAATCTAATGGAAGAGGTGGGCAGGCATAAATTGTACTTGTTTCGCCTCCTGTTCCCAATGCTCAGTAAATATAACTGATTGATTATATGAATATCCATCATCCTGAAAAAGTTATAGCCCATCTCAGGCACATTAACTAGATTAGCAATTATGGTCATCCACTATTTAGAGCTTTTATGTTGAGCATTCTTTTGCAATAGCAACATTGAATTTTCATTGATAATATTAATTGGGATATTTCTTAGTTGCTGTGTGCCAAGCACTGTACTAAGCACTGGGCTAGACCCAGGAGAGTCAGATTGGACACAGTCCTTGTCCCAGTTTTTATGTCCGTATTTCTTTGAGTGTGATCTGTCTGAAGTAATGTTGTCACTTCCCTTCCTGGCTTAAATACCTCCCTCTTTCGCCTCCTCAACCTTTGAAACCTTTAGTATTATTTGAATGGGCAGCTAAAGCCCTTTTCAGTTTAGTACTAAATAATGGTCAGTCTATTTAGAATACATAATGGCATCTCTAGAAGGTTAACACAAGGCACTGTTTAGCTAAATATTATGTGAACAATAACTTTTTTTAAAGAACACAAATAAAAAGTTTAAGATCTTTTACTTTTGATACATAATTACATTATTATCTGATTGGATAACTAAGCCAATTGTGATTTCTACCACTGCCTTGAAATATATTTACATTGTTTTGGTAAATTCTTTGGATCTGAGAACACAGTAATGTGATTAAAATAGTTTCCTGTGGGGAAATTAAACTTTGTTTAACACTCTTTTACTCAACACTATTTTCATAAACCGTAGTGAAAGGTCAGATCATTATCATCAGTGGCATTTGCCAAGTGCTTATTCATTCAATCTTTTTTACTGAGTGCTTACTGTGTGCAGAGCTCTGTACTAAGTGCTTGGAAAGTACAATTCTGGCAACAGAGACAATCCTTACACAACCAGAATGCTGTAGTAAGCACTTAGGATAGTTCAAAACAACAAAGTTGGTAGACATGAGAAGCAGTGTGGCCTAGTGGATAGAACATTGGCCTGAGAGTTAGAGTGATCCGGCTTCTAATCCTGGTTCTGCCACTTGTCTGCTCTGTGACCTCGGATAAGTCACTTAACATCTCTGTGCCTCAGTTACCTCAAAAGTAAAATGGGGATTAAGACTATGAACCCCACGTGAGGCATGAACTGTGTTAAACTTGATTAACCTGTTTCTACCCCAGTGCTTAGCACAGTGCCTGGCACATTGTAAACACTTAACAAATACCATTATTATTATTATCATTATTCTCAAGTTGGACACAGTCAGTCTCCCACATGGGGCTCACAGTCTTAATCCTCATTTTACAGATGAGGGAAATGAGGCACAGAGAAGTGAAGTGACTTGCCCAAGATCACATTGCAAATAAGGGGTGGAGCCAGGATTAGAACCCAGGTCCTCTGATTCTTAGATCCATACTCTTTCCATCAGGCCATGCTACTGCCCTGTTCTCTGGATCTAACCTGATTAATTTGTATTTATTCTAGTGCATAGTACACTGTTTAGCACGTAGTAAGCACTTAATAAATGCCATAATAATAGCATTTCCTTACATTCATAACAATTATATCAGCATCTGTAATGTTATAAGTTTCTCCACTAATCTTAGATGTGATTTTTAGCTTCTGCTAAACCCCCTCCATTAAATTGCACATTTGCAATTCTTATTAAATCGACAATAGTGCAAGAGTAAGAGAAATGGCATGCAATCACCATAAGGATAATATTATTTAGAAACTACTTTGTCCCATTATTAAGACATCCAAATGACATATAAGAAGTCTTTCAACAAAGAATGAAACTACTGTCCATTAGCAAATGATTTCTTTTTCAATACAATAGTACAGGTTTTCAAAAGAATAAATCCATTCTAAAAATCTTCCTACCTACTGCTTCTCAAAGTGAATCATCAATAAAGAATGAGGATAATTAAGGACAGCTAATCTTATATAAAATTTATTTCATTAAAGCTGAGCATTAATATTAATTCACACTTTAGGCAAAAACCTTTTTCAAGATGTCATTTTGAGGGATTTTGCCAACAACACACTCTGCTATTGAGGATGTTTATTTAAAGATTCATTTAATCCTATTCTAGTTTCTGTTTTACAAAAGTCAAATACAATTTTCTGCCTTTTAAATCAATAAAAATTGAGTCATTCCTGATGACCACCAGTGATTTAAAAAAAAACCCATAATTTTAAACAGCAGAACCTCTTAGGTATATTATAACTTCCAATGACCAAAATAGATCTGCTTGTAAGGTCCAAAAACTTAAGTTAAAAAGTAAAAATAATATTTTCAAAAATATCTTAGGACCATTTTATGCCAGTAGTTTTTTCTTTTTCCTGAGTCCCTGCTCCCTTTGGACATTTCCTTGGGTCAGAGAAGGATTCTGGAGCTGGAGAAATCATTAAGGCTATTGTCTTGGCTTTGAGCAATACTACAGAAAACACCTATCACATAAGGGAAAATGGAAATCACCAGAGCTGGGGATACCACAACTTTCCTCAAAAATTGGATCTTGAGTTCCAAGAGGCCCAGAAATTACTATCTGACTCATAGGTCACTGTGTAACCTATAGGTAACGTGCATCAATAGGTGAATATCACCATAGGTCAATAATCTCTGTCAATGATGATTAATTGTGCTATTTATTAAGCACTTAGTATGTGCCAAACACTGCACTGAGCTCTGGGGTAGATACAAGATAATCAGGGACCACGTGGGGCTCACAGTAGGAGAGAAAACAGGTTCTGAAATCTCATTTTGCAGAGGAGAAAACTGATGCCCAGATAAGTTAAATGACTTGCCCAAAGTCACATAGAAGCAGTATGGTCTTGTGGCTGACCTGGGTTCTAACCCTGGCTCTGCCACTTGTCCGCTGTGTGACCTTGGTCAAGTCACTTCACTTCTGTGTGCCTCAGTTACCTCATCTGTAAAATGAAGATTAGGACTGTGAGCCCCATGTAGGACAGGGACTGGATCCAACTTGATTTGCTTTCATTTACCCCAGTGCTTAGAATAGTGTCTGACCCATATTAAGCACTTAATACCATTAAAAAAAATAGGCAGAGGCAGAATTTGAACACAGGTCACACAGGAGGTAAGCAGCAGAGAGGGGATTAGAACCTTAGTCCTCTGACTCCCAGATCTGTGCTCTTTCCACTAGGCCTCGTTCCTGCTCTATAAGCACTAAAATGGGATTTTGACTTGAACCGATTCTTCATCAGGTGAAAAATCCCGATTTGAGATCTCAAGAGCTTATCTCTTGGGAAACACTGACAAACTCTGTCGGATCCCACACAGATTGTCACCCAGGGAACAGTGAGCTGTCCTGCAGATGAAAGAATGAACCAAATCTAGGGGAAAAAAGGGCTGAAATAAATAGTTTTCCCTTCCCCTTCCTTTCCACCTAAATGTGGTGCCTGAGGATTAACAAGGTTTAGGTCACTGTGTCGTTGCCCTTTAGGTGGTGATTAAACACAGCCTCAATTCACATCTCCATTCCTTGACCCAAAAAAGGAAAATGTCGATAAACAATCCAGTGGAACACAGTACCATGCAGAGAAGGGCAGACCATTTGGGAACCATTTGGGAAGAGAAATTCCTAATATATTATTGCATTTTTTAAATGTATTGCTTCATTGAAGTTTAAGCTAGTATCTACAGTGCTTGAATTTTAAAAATAGGCATCTGTGGATGTGTTTAATATGGTTAGCCTTCATCTGCTAAAAAGATATAGAAGGTCAACTCAACTCATTTTTTATTATTATTTCATATTTCACAAGCTGTATTCTTCTCTACAAAATGGTGCCAGGTGCAGTGTAATTTCTTTCATATGGCAATGTCGAAGGATTGCTCCAAATTATGGCCTTTTGCCAGGGCACATGGTTTCGTTTAGCTCACTCGGAAATCTCAAGGAAGAGTAGGCTCCTCTCAGAAACTTCTGGCATGTTCCCCTCTGCCACCTGTTTCAGATTTTGAGTCTCGTCTCTTCTTGGTCATTGGATTTCTGTGAAAAATGTAATCCTTGGAACTACAACTCATGCTTTGCTTTCTCCCAATTTAGTGTCGGTCTGGTCTTCATTTTGAAGTTAATGTTATTGGTGTTGTGTTATTGGCTGAAAAGACTGATGTGTGACTGACAATCCATTCCACAGTGTGCGGGTAGAGGTAATGCAGGTCTTATTGTGTGCAGAGATTGGTGCTAAGCGCTGGAGAGAGTACATTATGACAGAGTTGGTAGACACATTTCCTGCCCTCACGGAGCATACAGATTAGAAGGGAAGAAGGACCTTAATATAAATGAATAATTTATGCTTATGTACCTGGGTGGTGTGGGGCTGAGGGTGGGATGAATAAAGCATGCAAATCCAAGTGGAAGGGTGACACAGAGTGAAGTGGGAGAAGAGGAAATGAGGGCTTAATCGGAGAAGGACTCTTGGAGGAGACATGATTTTAACGAGGCTTTAAAGGTGGAGAAAGTGGTGGACTGTGGGTATGAAGAGGGAAGGAGTTCCAGGACAAAGGCAGGACATGAGCATGAGGTCAGCAGCCAGAGAGAAAAGAATGAGGTGCCGGGAGGAGGTTGGCTTTAGAGGAGCAAAGTGGAGTAGGAAGCAAAAAATGCAACACTGACAAATGCCCAAAATAACAACAATATCAATGAGATGCTCATAATTGTGGTATTTGTTAAGCACTTACTCTGTGCCAGCCACTGTACTAAGTGATGGGGTGGATACAAGCAAATTGGATGAGACACAGTTCCCAGCCCACTTGGGCCTCACAGACTTAATCCCCATTTCCAGATGAGGGAACTGGGGCTCAGAGAGGTGAAGTGACTTTTCCCAGGTCACAGCAGACAAGTGGCAGAGCTGGGATTAGAACCCAGGCCCTAATGGCTCCCAGGTCTGTACTCTATTCACTAGACCATGAATGCTGTGGCTAGAGTAGAAGAATTTCAGGTTTGTCGTGGTTCAGAGTCCAAGGCCACAGTGACCGCTAAGGCAGCCCTTTCTTCCTGGAGTTTTGTGGAGGCTTCATGCTGGGGGTGGGGTGAGTATCTGTTACCCACCATGGTCATGGAAGCTTCTTGCTGGCAGGGAAGAGAGTCTTTGCCAATTCCTAGGGTGGCGGGTGTAGCTGACTGTCTAGTAGGTGCGTGGAGCATGGCGGGAGGGCAGACCACAGTTCATTCATTCAATAGTATTTATTGATTCATTCAATAGTATTTATTGAACACTTACTATGTGCATAGCACTGTACTAAGCGCTTGGAATGAACAAGTCGGCAACAAATAAAGACAGTCCCTGCTGTTTGACGGGCTTACAGTCTAATCGGGGGAGACAGGCAGACAAGAACAATGGCAATAAATAGAGTCAAGGGGAAGAACATCTCATAAAAACAATGGCAACTTAATAGAATCAGGGAGATGTACATCTCATTAAACAAAATAAACAAAATAAATAGGGTGGTAAAGATATATACAGTCAAGCGGACGAGTACAGTGCTGAGGGGGTGGGATGGGAGAGGGGGAGGAGGAGAGGGAAAGGGGGGAGAAGAGGGTTTAGCTGCGGAGAGGTGAAGGGGGGTAGAGGGAGCAGAGGGAAAAAGGGGGGAGCTCAGTCTGGGAAGGCCTCTTGGAGGAGGTGAGTTTTAAGTAGGGATTTGAAGAGGGGAAGAGAATTAGATTGTCTGAGGTGAGGAGGGAGGGCATTCCAGGACCGAGGGAGGACGTGGCCTGGGGTCGACGGCGGGATAGGCGAGAACGGGGGACGGTGAGGAAGTGGGCGGCAGTCTTCTCCCAAGAGAGAGGCAGTGTAGCCTACTGGGTAGAGCAAGGACCCTGCAGTCAGAAGGACCTGGGTTCTAATCCCAGCTCCGCCACTTGCCTGCTGTGTGAACTTGGACGGGTCATTTCACTTCTCTGGTCCTCACTTACCTCATCTGTACAACGGGGATTAAGACTGTGAGCCCCATGTGGGACAGGAACTGTCTCCAACTTGATTAACTCTTATCTACCTCAGCACTTAGTAGAGTGCCTGGCACACACTATTCATTCAGTCAGTAGTATTTATTGAGCTCTTACTGAGTGCAGAGCACTGTTCTAAGCAGTTGGGAGCATAGAGTATAACAATAAACAGACACATTCCCTGACCATAATGAACTTACAGTCTAGAGGATGAGCTTCCACAAATACCATAAAAAAAAGTGGTCCACCATTATGCATTATAGGATTCTAGAATGCCATTAATATATTTAGTCATTTATCGTTCCCTTCCAGCTTGTGGGTGCTGCCGTAACTTTCACAATTCAGCAGCTGGTTGGGAACTCTGCCACTGGCCGTTCTTCTCAGGTGCCCTGCCCTTCAAAACCATCTTTATGCAAGTGTCCCATTAATGTTGATCAGCTGATTGTGTTCTGGGACCTACTTGTTGGCAGACCAGTTATTTAAGATGATATGAACAGATGGTTTCATCAGAGCATTGAAAGGCAGCCTAGTGCCTCCCCCTGACAGAATGGACTGAAGTCAGTTTTTTTTATGGCATTTGTGAAGCACTTACTATGTGACAAGCCCTGTACTAAGTGCTGAGATAGATACAAGCTAATCGGGTTGGACACAGTCCAGGTTGCACGTGGAGCTCACGGTCTTAATCCCCATATTTCAGATGAGGGAACTGAGCCCCTGAAGATAAAAAAATAATAACTGTGGTATTCGTTAAGCACTTACTGTGTGCTAGGGACTGTTCTAAGTGCTGGGGTATGTACAGGCAAATTGGATAGGACACAGTCCCTGTCCCACGTGGGCCTGACAGTCTTAATCCCTGTTTTACAGAGGAGGGAACTGAGGCCCAGAGAAGTGAAGTGACTTGCTCAAGGCCACACAGCAGACAAGTGATGGAGCCAGGATTAGAACCTAGTTACTTCTGATTCCCAGGCCCATGCTCTATCAGCTAGGCCATGCAGCTTCTCATGTCTGCCAACTTTCTTAAGTGCTTGCTATGTACCATGAATTGTTCTAAGCTCTGAGGTAGGTACAAGGTAATCAGGTTGGACATCATCTGTGTCCCACATGGGACTCAGAGTCTTGATATCCATTTTACAGATGAGGTAACAGATGCTCCGAAAGGTGAAGTGACTTACCCGAGGTCACAAAGCAGATAAATGCCAGAGCTGGTTTTAGAACCCAGGTCCTTTGACTCCCAGGCTCATGCTTTATCCATTTTGCAAAGAGTTTGCAAAGATGTGAATACTGAAGTGGGAGGCTCAAAAGCAGAGACAAACTCTGCAGGAGGCAAATGCATTAAGGTTCGATTCTTAGCTGAAAGAAACCTGTGGGTGGGCTATTCAGTCCCATTCACACGCAAGAAAAAGATTTCACAATCAGTAGCAGCAAAGTAAAGGACCAGATGTCTATCTACCTATAGGCATATAGATAGGTACAGGTATAGAATGTACTTTCTATAACATACTGTTATAGTATATATAAATATACATATTCTCCATCAAACTTCTTTAGTTGACGACTTCTTTATCTTCTGTATTTTCTAATGGTATTTGTTAAGCCTTTACTATGTGTCAGACACTTTCTAAGCATTGGGGTAAATACAAGCTAATCAGTTTGGACACAGTCCATGTCCCACATGGGGCACCCAGTCCTCATCCCCATTTCACAGGTGAGGTAACTGAGGCCCGGAGAAATGAAGTGATTTGCCCAAGCTCACTCAGCAAACAAGTGAACGAGCTGGGATTAGAACCCAGGTCCTTCTGACTTCCAGGCCTCTGGTCTTTTCACTAGGCCACATTGTTTGTATCCATGTTATTTCCATTTTCCCTGTTACATAGGGCGAAAATTTGTGTCTGCTTCTTTCCCCGTTTATATCATTTGCTCCTGAACATCAGCAATCGCATCTTTTCCTTCTGGCCTGGGGGTTCTATTTGAAAGCAATTAGACTCATCCCTGGAAAGACGGTTTTGTGCTTTCAAGCCCAAGTGAACTATTCTCACCTCGCTGTTTGCTGCAGCCCATTTAAAAGTTCGTTTATCCAAAGCAGAATTCAGTGGTGAAATCCCAGGTTCTCTCATCTTCTGTCTCTTGCCACTCCAGTCCATACTTCACCCTGCTGCCCGAAACATTTTTCTACAAAAACATTCAGTCCATGTTTCCCACTCTTCAAAGACCTCCAGTTGTTGTCCATCCACCTCTGCATCAAGCAGAAACTCCTTGCCACTGACTCTAAAGCATTCAAACATCTCACCCCCTTCTACCTCATCTTGTTGGTCTCCAACTACAACCCTGCATGCTTCACTCTGCTCCTCTAATGCCAACCTACTCACTGCACTTCGATCTTACCACTGACTTTTCACCCCATCCTGCCTCTTCCCTGGAACACCTTCCCCCTTCACTTTTGACAGACTTATTCTCCCCTCCTTCAAAGCCTTATGGAAGGCACATCTCTTCCAAGAAGTCTTCCCCAACTAATCCCTCTTTTCTTCTTCTCCCACTCCCTTCTGCATCTTGCATTTAGATTTGCTCCCTTTTTCCCTCTCCCTCAGCCCCACAGCACTTACATACATCTCCATAATTTCTTTATTATATAAATGTCTCTCTCCTTCTCTAGACTGTAAGTTCACTGTGTGCAGGGAATGTACCTGCCATCCCTGCTATATGGTATACTCCCAAGTGCTCGATACAGGGCTCTGCACACAGTAAGCCCTCAATAACTATTACTAGTTGATTGATCTTATGATCCAAGGTCAGGATGCTGGTGGAAAACCTAGTAGAAAAACCTGCAGAGATTGGGAGGAAAATAATCATCAATATGGTATTTGTTAAGCGCTTACTATGTATCAAGCACTGTTCTAAGCACCAGGATAGATAAAAGATTAACAGGTCGGACATAGTCCCTGTTCCACACAGGGCTCACATCTGTTCTGGGAAGGAGAACAGGTATTGAATCCCATTTTACAGGTGAGGTTCCCGACACAGAGAAGTGAAGTGACTTGCTCAAGGTCATGCAAAAGACCTCTGGTGGGACGAGGATTAGAACCCAGGTCCTTTGGTTTCTAGGCCCATACTCTTTCCACTAAACCCCACCACTCATCAAGAGAGAAAACCCTCTTACAATCTGTCAGCAGCTGTGTCTAAAGCTCAGCAACCATCTCCTAGCATTCTCCCATAATTTCCAAATTATTTCATCTCTGTACTTGCCTTTTCATAAAAAGGAAGCCGAGAAGCTGATCCTTCATAACAGGAACACAATAACGCGCAAGATAATGTTTTCTGATTAGCTTGATCTCTGTTTATTCAAACAACCACAATACAAATATTGTGCTTTTCTATAGGACCATTCTTTGGCTCTGCCAACATCTCCAACTCTGTTATCTGTCTCTTGCTTGCTGTTGCTAAAGGAAGGAAAGGGGAAATCATGTACTTCAGGCAGATCTCAGTTAAACATCTCAATACACCCTCAGCAGAAGAGGATGTGAATTGAGAGTTCTCCCTTATGGGTCTGTCTTGAGAAGCCTATGAATCTCTGCTGGCCAAGGACCCACACTGTGGAAGATACCGAATAGCTGGAGTTAAATTATTGAGACTCCTGAAAGACCGGCCCTGTATTCGGAAATCAATATATTGTCCACTAGAGAGAAAGATAACAGTAATAAATAAATAATAAACAATTGTGGTATTTGTTCAGGCTTACTGTTTCTCAATCACTGTTCTAAGCTCTGGGGTAGATACAAGATAGGTTGAACACAGGCCTTGTCCCCACATAGGACTCATTGTCTTCATCCCATTTTACAGATGAGGTATGAGAGGCGCAGAAAAGTGAAATGACTTGACCAAAGTCACACAGCAGACAGGCGGCAGAGACAGGAATAGATCCCAGGTCCTCTGACTCTCAGGCCCGTGCTCTTTTCGCAAAGCCATGATGCTTAGCCAAGAATCAAGGTTTTGGTTCTAGTTATGCAGAGACAGCTTGGCCTAGTGGAAAGAGCACAGGCCAAGAAGCCTAATAATAATAGTAATAATGATGGTGATGATAGTTGTTAAGCACTTTCTATATTCTGAGCACTGTACTAAGTGCTGGGGTACATATAATGTAGGTTCTAATACTGGCTCCGCCACATGACTGAGTGACCTTGGGTAAGTCACTTAACTCATCCCAGTTTTCTCAAATAGCAATAACAGTGATGATAGTAGGAATGATAGTGGTATTTGTTAAGCACTTTCTATGTTCCAAGTACTGTCCTGACTGCTGGGGTAGATAAAATCCAGTCAGGTCCCACATGGGGCTTACAGTCTAAGTAGGAGAGAGAACACATTTTGAATCCTCATTTTGCAGATAAGGGAAATGAGGCACAGGGAAGGTTAAGTGACTTGGCCAAGGTCACCCAGTAGACAAGTGGCAGAGCCAGGACTAGAACCCAGGTCCTCTGGCTCCCAGGTCTTTGTTTTATCCACTAGGCCACGCTTCTGATTGAACACCGGTGGCATGATAGCCATTCTCTCTCCCGCTTAGACTGAGACCTCTCTGTTGGATTAGGACATATACTTTGACATATTCATAGGGTGTCTACCCCAACTCTTGGCAAAAAGGAAACTCTAACCAAATAACATTATAGTTCTGTATTAAGGGAGAGGTCTAGAATGGATGGAGAATTGAGTTTTGCTTGGTAGCATGAGAGAAGAAATTTCGAGTTGGTACATAGTGGAAATCTAAAAGTATATATTCATCATTCATTCATTCAATTTTATTTATTGAGCGCTGGGAGAGTACAATACATCATTAACTCATTTATACATCCAACGGTGTCTCAGGACTGCATCATTAGAAGGAAATTTCCAGAAATGTAGAGAAGATACCTATCTGTTTTGACCAGACAAGATTGTTAAAAAACAACAATGAGTTTATAATGTAGGGGGTGGGATTTCCTGAGATATAGGGTAAAGTTCAGATTAGAAGGAGAAAGTTCATAATATAGCCTCTGAAAACAAAGTTGTGGGGGGTTTTTTGTTTGCTCTTTTTTGTCTGATTTTAGCTTTTGAAATAGAGGGTGGATGGTTACCACCCCTGGTTCAAGTGAATGTGAGAAAAGGCAATGAGAGTGAGAATGAGAAAAAGGAATCGTCTGGATTTAGAAACTACTCACAAGTGAGCAATAGTTACAGGTCACTCTGCCAGGCCTTCAGACACATTAATGAATTATATGCATCATTCCAGTTGGTGATTAATGATACTCTAATACCAAAGTCATCATTATTATTATTATTATGGTTTTTGTTAAGCGCTTACTATGTGCAAAGCACCATACCAAGCACTGGGGTGGATAAAAGCAAATCGGGTTGGGCCCAGTCCCTGTCCCCTGTGGTGCTCACGGTCTCAGTCCCCACTTTACAGATGAGGTAACTGAGGCCCAGAGAAGTTAAGTGACTTGCCCAAAGTCACACAGCAGACAAGTGGCAGAGCCAGGATCAGAACCCATGGCCTTCTGATTCTCGGGTCCATGCTCATCCACTACCCCATGCTACTTCTCCTACACCAATGTGCACTCTGGCCGTAGTAACCTATTCCTTCATTTCTAACACCTAAGTGCTTAATACACTGCTCTGCACATAGTAAGCCCTCAATAAATACAATTGATCCATTTGAGAATTCCCCCTGACTATGCAGATAACCCTGGGGTACTTAATAGTGCACTACTATGTGATCCAGTTTCCTCCCAGGGGACTCTGTAATTTGGGTTCCGTCTTTCCATCAAAGCATCGTGTCTTTGTCCTGCATGGATACTGCAAAGATTCAGAGCTACTTATATGTATTAGGAGAGGCACCATGGACTAGCAGTAAAACCATGGTCCTGGAAGTCAGAAGACCTGGATTTTAATCCCGCTTCTGCCAATTCCCTGCTCTGTGACCTTTTAGACTGGACCTCTCCCCCATTTAGACTGTGAGCCCGTCATTGGGCAGGGATTGTCTCTTTCTGTTGCCGAATTGTACGTTCCAAGTGCTTAGTACAGTGCTCCTCACATAGTAAGCGCTCAATAAATGCTGTTGAATGAATGAATGGGCCTCAGTTTTCTCATCTATAAAATGAGGATTCAGTACGGGTACCTCTGACCTTCTTAGACTGTCAGCCCCATGTGGTTCAAGGAGTGTTTCCAACCAGATTATCTTCTATCTACCCCAGCACTTAGAACAGTGCTTGACACATGATAAACACTTAACAAATGCCATCATTAGTATTGTCATTATCAGGTATAAGGAAAGAAGGCAGGAAAACAAAACTCTAGGATTTCTCGTCCTTGTTACAGCTCAGGAAAGGTTTTCGTTAGTCTCTTTTTGTGGTATTTTTTAAGAGGTTAGGTGTATAGTGGGGTGGGGGTGGAGGGCGTCTCATGCCAGGATAGAAATTGAGACAATCAGATGATAACAGTGATCTGGTACCAGGGATGAGTCACTAAGTGTCAAGGGGACTGGAGAGTGGAAATTTATCAGGAAGGAATAAGCGTAATCCTCCGTCTGGCTGTGATTGTGAAGGACCAAAGAACACAAGTGGGTAGATGAGAGATAAACAGATATAGAAGGATGGATGTATTCATATTTTAATGTGTTTTGACTGCATCAAGTTAATCCACAAGAGGTTAGGGTGAAAAAGTTGTATTTTCTTAAGACCAAAAAACATACGTGAAGCATTACGGGTTCAGACCAGCGGTCCGTGGAGAACAGTAGTCTGTTCTCAATTTGAATTGCTTGTAAGAATGGTGTTGGAGCTTGAGAGGGGGTGGGGGTGAGAATTACTTCTTCAATTCTCATGTCTTCCCACACAGCCGTCTCCAAGGGAGACCAGAAAAGCCCAGCTTCATTGCCTTCTCCCATCACCATTACCCAACTCTACCTGATCTGCCTCTCCCCTGCTCTTTAAAAATCTCCTTCAAGCCCCCATCTCTCCCAGCCCCAACTCACTACAGCTTTTAAAAATAGGTTCCCACTTTCCTGCAGCTCACTCCCTTGCCCTGAACTCCGCCCCTCACCCATCTTCACGACCCTTCCGGCCTCCCCAAAACCAGCCTGGCTCTGTTTCACCACTGGACTTGACTTGCCAAAACCTCAGTGCTTGGATTGGACTTGGAAAGGGGAGGAAGAGCTAGCCTGTTGTGGGCAGGGTATGTGTCCATTTGATGTTTTATTCTACTCTCCCAAATGCTTAGTAGAACACCTTGCACACAATAAGCTCCGAATAAATATGATCAAATGAAAGGGAGAGGACCACCATGCTACCCAACCCCCTCCATCCTAAACTTGTCAAGGCCGGTCTCCATGGGTTTGTTGTTGTTGTTGTCTTATGCTGTAGAGTCGTGTCCGACCCGTAGCGGCCCCATGGACACATCTCTTCCAGTACTCCCCACCTCCATCTGCAATTGTTCTGGTAGTGGAGCCATAGAGTTTTTTTGGTAAAACTACAAAAGCCGTTTACCATTGCTTTCTTCCACACAGTAAACCTGAGTCTCCACTCTCTACTTTCCCCCATGCTGCTGCTGCCCAGCACAGGTGAGTTTTGACTTGTATCAGATTTCCTTGCACTTGCTAGCCACTGCCCAAGTTAGGAATGGAACGGTTTTGCCTCTCTCTGACTCTCCCTCCCATAGTCGAGGCTGGTAGAGTACTGGAAACTTTCCACGTGCAACCCTGAGAAGTGCTCTATGAGTTTAGTAACCTGAAAAGCTGGGGAAAGGATAATAATAATAATTGCCATTACTATATGCCAAAGATTGTAATGAGCACAAGAACTGATTCAAGATGGCCAGTCCCTGAGGACAGGAAACGTGTCTAACAACTCTGTTATATTGTACTCTCCCCAGTGCTTTGTACTGACTATAAGTTCACCCTCTATTCATTTATTCAATAGTATTTATTGAGCTCTTACTATGTGCAGAGCACTGTACTAAGCACTTGGAATGTACAATTCAGCAACAGATAGAGACAACCCCTGCCCAGTGACGGGCTTCCAGTCTAATCGGACTGTCTAGACCCCTCTAGACAGTAAGCTTGTTGTGGGCAGGGAATGTGTTTGTTATATTGTTATATTGTACTCTCCCAAGCACTTAGTACAGCACTCTGCACACCTTAAGCACTCAAGAGATATGACTGACTTTTGCTCACAGTAAGTGTTCAATAAATGCACTTGAAGGCCTGATTAATTTACTGACTGAAACAGTCCCTGACCCACATGGTTGAAAAGGTACTGAATCTTCATTTGGTAGATGAGGAAACTGAGGCACAGACAAGCAAAGTAACTTGCCCAAGAACACACAGCAGGCCAATGGCAGAGCTGGGATTGGAACTCTGGTCCTTTGACTCCCAGTCCCATGCTCTTCCCACTAGGGCACTCTGGATCTTCACCACTGGTAGCACTGAAATGACTAAAAGCAAAAAAAAAGCAGTACCGTGGTGCGGGTCCCAGCACTCTGAGTTGGTAAGTTCTGGTACGGAAGTGCCAAGTTAATAGTCGGGTAGATGTAATCGGGAAGAAGATAAATGAATCCATGAAAATGTCCTCGAGGAGGTGGAATTTCAAAGGGCTTTGAAGATAGTGAGAGCTGAAGTAGAACTCAATGCCAATCACATAGGCTGTTCCTTTCATCTTTCTCCTAAAATATATCCAGTGATTTATGTTCATCTACAAGAATATGTTTTTTCTTCAAGGGCGTTATCAATTTATTTCATTTCTTCTGTAGTCTTTCCTAGTTTAGCCAGGTACAACCAATCTAGACTGTGAGCCCATTGTGGGCAGAGATTGTCTCTCTCTATTTCTGTATTGTGCTTTCCAAGCGCTTAGTACAGTGCTCATATTGATTTGGACAGATTTCTGCAGGGTGAAGCTCACCTAGGGAATTTGGGGGTGCTTTTAAATTCTTTATTAATTTTCAGACTATGAGCCGGCCATTCAGTATACTGGAGAAGTAATGAATTTATTGGTGTCCCAGGGGCCTTAATTGTGGATTCAAATTGAGTGACAAAGAATGACATTCTGGACACCTATCTGTAGAAAGCTAACTACAATGTTTTAATGTAAGATACCATCCCATGTTTGTGACCTTAGATAGTTTTATAAGTGTGGCTCAGCGGAAAGAGCCCGGGATTGGGAGTCAGAGGTCATGGGTTCAAATCCCGATTCTGCCACTTGTCAGCTGTGTGACTGTGGCCAAGTCACTTAACTTCTCTGTGCCTCAGTGACCTCATCTGTAAAATGGGGATGAAGATTGTGAGCCTCACGTGGGACAACCTGATGACCCTGTATCTACCCGAGCGCTTAGAACAGTGCTCTGCACATAGTAAGCGCTTAACAAATACCAACATTATTATTATTATAACACTTCAGTATTAAATACTTTTGCACTACTATTTACCAGCTTACAGTTTCAACCTCCAGGTAAAGGAAAATTGAGTTAACAGGTAGTCGAAGAAATCTCAAGCAGTAAGTAGTATTGTCAAGCTGTTCAAAGGATAAGACATCCCAAATAAATGGAAGCCGATAGCGGCCGCAGGTCGATACTTCTGAGACTTTTTCCCTGGAAGGCAAATGGAGCATGGCATAAAAGAGTACGGGCCTTGGAGTGAGAAGGTCATGAGGTCTATTCCCAGCTCTACCACTTGTCTGCTGAAGTGGGTGAGTGGGTGAGTCACTTCACTTCTCTGCCCCTTAGTTACCTCATCTATAAAATGGGGTTTGAGACCATGAACCCCACGTGGCACAGGGACTGCGCCCAACCCAATTTGCTGATATCCACCCCAGCACTTAGTACCATGCTTGGCACGTAGTAAGTGCTTAAACAAATACCATAATAATTATTTTTATTATTTAATCTTGGATGGGATCACTGGCCACATTTCTACCCGTGCTCCTAGTTTGCAAATGCACCAACAGTTCACCCAGTCGTTGAATGGCTTGGGAATCATCAGGGGATGGTCTTCATTGAAGCAAGCCAAGGTTTCTGGCTTGAATTACAGCATTTTGGGAAGTTATGGATGCTCCTGTCCACATAAGTAATCCCTTAACCTAATTGGAAATAAGTGGGTGGTAATCTGAGAATAAACTAACCCAGTCCAAATGCAACACAGACCTTTCATTTTGAAGAAATGACTGCCCAGACTTTGCAAAAACACAGCTGTCTTTCACAGCGTGGGGATTAGTAACCCTATACAACAGTTCAGGAGGGGAAACCAAGAATAAGAAATGCATCTCAGGCAGTGTGCTGGGGAATAGTACTCTTTGGCTGGACGCATGAGTTGTTTGAGAATGGCCAGCCTTCTGATGAGGATGTCTCTATTCTTCACAAATAGTGCCCCGATGCATGACATGAGGTCATAACCTGTCTTTCTATATCTCATCCACAGGGGAGGGTTCTAGATTTGTCCACTAGATTGAGAGCTCCTCTGCTAGGGGATGAGAAAATCCTGGAGGTCAGGGATGATTTCTACTTACTCTGTTGTAGTCTCCAAGAATTTATTACAATGCGCTGCAAACAATATGTGGTCAGTGAATGCCACTAATTGAATTTGATTGTCTGCTAAATGTTGAGGAAGAATATAAACAAAAGGCCTGTCCAAAAGAGCAAAGGCCTAGGCCTCAAAGGATCTGGATATTAATCCTAGCTTTGCCATTTACATGCTCTGTGACCTCAGGCAAGTCATTCAACTTCCTGTGCCTCAGTTTCCTCATCTGTAAAATGGGAATCCAGTGCCTGTTCTCCCTCTCACCCACATGAGTTTGTGAGATGGGGAGTTGGTTCAATCTATATAGATATCTTGTATTTAGTCCTGTGCTTAGTATAGTACATGGCAGATAGTGGCCCGTTTCTCTGAGAAGCAATGCGGTCTAGTGATTAAAACATATGCCTAAGAGTCAGAGGACCTATATTCTAATCCTGGCTCCACCACTTATCGGCTGTGTGACCTTGGCCAAGTTTCTTCACTTCTCTGGGTATAGGTTACTTCACCTGTAAAATGGGTATTTACATTATAAGCCCTAGGTGGGACGTGAACTCTGTCCAACCATGATTACCTTGTATCTGCCTCAGTGTTTAGAGTTATCTCTCATGCTAACCTTCTCACTGTGCCCCGATCTTGCCTGGCCCATGTCTGCCCTCCCTCCCTCAAATCCAACAGGCAATTACTTTCCAATCCTTCAAAGCCTTACTGAAGACACAGCTCCTGCAAGAGGCCTTCCCAGTCTAAGCTCCACTTTTCCTCATCTCCCACTCCCTTCTGCATTGCCTTGACTTGCTCCCTTTGTTCCCCCCCAACCCAGCCCCACAGCACTTATGCGTGTATCTGTAATTTTATTTATTTGTATTGATGTCTGTCTCTCCACCTCTAGACTGTAAGCTCATTGTGGGCTGGGAATGTCACTATTTGTTGTTGTATTGTACTTTCCTAAGCGCTTAGTACAGTGCTCTGGACTCAGTAAACACTTAATAAATATGTTTGAATGAATGAATACTTAAAACAATCCCTGGCACGTAGTAAGCACTTAAATACCATTAAAAAACATAGTAACTGCTTAATCAATTGATGGTATTTTTTGAGTTTTTACTATGTGCAGAGGACTGTACTAAGTGCTTAACATTTCATTATTATGATTATAGTTGTTGTTGCTTCCAGGTTTCTGGAGTCTCAGGTTTCCCTTGGGAAAAAAACCTGAGACTCCAGAACCATGGAAATCATATTTTCCTCACCCTCTGAAAATAAGCCAGACTCCACCACCAGGAAAAACTTTTCCTTGGCAGCTGGATCACTGCCTCAAATGGCAGACCCGATCACCAATATTGGGATTCTTGAGCTCTCACCTCGCCTGCATCCAATATCTAGGGAAGTGGACAGTGGCAAGATAGCCAAATGATTGCTCTTGGAGAATTGTGAGAAGACAGCCACAGCAGTTAACACAGCATTTAACACAAGCACTTGCCCTCCTTGGGCATTAAATCCTGGGCTCAGCTGGCTCCAGCTTTTAGACCCCAGGGCATATCTTGGGTGACCTCAGTAATAATGATAATAATAATAATAACTGCAGCATTTGCTAAGCACCTACTATATGCCAGGCACTGTACTAAATGCTGGGGATGATACAGGATAGGTTGGACAAAATCCTTGTTCCACATGGGCTCAGTCTTAATCTCTATTTTACAGATGAGAAACTTGAGGCACAGAGAAGTGAAGTGACCGGCCCAAAGTCACACAGCAGACAAGTGGCAGAGCAATGATTAAAACCCAGGTCCTTCTGACTTCCATGCCCAGGCTCTTTCCACTAGGCTATGCCGGACCTCGAGTTCCCTGGGCTAAGCGATAGACACCCTCACTGAAAAATTGCTCCATAAGAGCCAGTTTCTGTTAATAATAATAAGTATGTTATTTGTTAAGCACTCTCTATGTGCCAGGCACTGAACTAAGCCCTGGGGTGGTTACAAGCAAATAAGGTTGGACACAATCCCTATCCCACATGGGGCTCCGGGTCTCAATTCCCATTTTAAAGATGAAGTAACTGAGGCATGGAGAAGTTAGGTGACTTGCTCAAGGTCACACAGAATACTGTGGCAGAGCCAGGATTTGAACCTTCTTCTGATGCCCGGGCTCTATCCACTACACCATCCTGATTCTCATGAAACCCCCATGCCAGGGCAGGTAGCCCCCTCCCCAGCTCCGGGGTTACCTCAGGGAAGGATGGAGTGGGGAAAGAACAGAGAAGGCCAAGGAGGAGAGGGAGACCCATTCTCCGGCTCTCCAGGGTTCCTAGAATCAGGTGCCCAAGGAAAGGAGCAGGGGAAGGGGGGGGGGGGGTAGCGGCAGAGCCAACCCTGGTCTGGTTAAGGTCATGGTTCAGGGGTGGGGGTAAATAGGGAGGTGGCTTGGAATATCTTCTCCTGCCCTAGGGCCTTCAGTGGAATGCAACTGGATGCCATGAAGGAAACTCTTCACAGAGTGGGTGGTAAACATTTGGAATTCATTTCCTCAAGGAGTTGTGCAGGCTAGAAGATTTGATAGAAGTTTGGCTAGAGTCATGTCTGAATGGCTCAAAATGACTGCACGAGGGAAAGGAAGGAGGTAGAGGAAATCAATCAATGGTATGTACTGAATGGTCACTCTGTGGAGAGCAGTGTACTGAGCCCTTGGGAAGTACAATAAAGCAGAATTGGCAGACATGTTCCCTACTCACAAGGATACAGTTTGGAATGTTAGTCCATTCCTAGTGGGGGATATCTAGCAGGGGGACTGCATCATAATTTCTCCAAACATCCTAATCCCACTATGCAAGACAGCTGACTGGGTTGGATGGAGTATCTGTTTATTTCTATCATAAAGTTGCTCATAGACTCATGTTCTGAATCACAATTCATGGGAGGATTTTTTTTCTGAAATTTGTAAAGCACTTACTATGTGCCAAGCACTGGGGTGGATTCAAGTCCCTGTACCACATGGGGTCAGAATAGAAATAGGAGGGAGAACAGTTATTGAATCCCCATTTTGCAGATGAGGGAACTGAGGCACAGAGAAGTGAAGAGACCTTGTCCAAGATCACACAACAACCAATTGGCAGAGCCAGGATTAGGGCTCAGGTCCTCTGACTCTCAGGCCTGCGTTCTTTCCTTAGGCCAATAGATTCTTAGCCTTCCCCTTCCTCCCTTTGAAACTAAAGGAATGGCATGTCAGGTTGCTCTGAAAACCACCAGAAGAATAGAATCCAATAAAATAGAAAGCTTTTAGAAGGTATGAGAGGTATTCTAAATAACATAGAGTCTGGAGACTTGCAATTGAATTTGATATTATTCTATTAAGAAA
Organism: Ornithorhynchus anatinus; assembly: GCF_004115215.2. Classification (NCBI taxonomy): domain Eukaryota; kingdom Metazoa; phylum Chordata; class Mammalia; order Monotremata; family Ornithorhynchidae; genus Ornithorhynchus; species Ornithorhynchus anatinus. The sequence goes on along the minus strand of NC_041734.1, from coordinate 17,425,038 downwards.
TTCTGTTTCAGTAGCTGCCTCATTCCGAAAATGGCAAATGATCTAAATTTACACCCTGCAATGTAGAAATACTCAAAGGAAGAGAAATGTTGGTGATTGATATATCCAATACACTCAAACATAAAGTAATTAAGCTATATTGATTTCCTACACGGGGTTCATATGGTGCCATTATCAACTTTAGCCCTTTGACACTTTGAAAGGCTTTTGAAGAAAATCGTAATATAGTGCCTCTGTGACATTCTTATGAGTTGCAGTGAACGTAGCTATTTACAACGCTCATTTTATAGTTTGGTCTAACACTAGTTAAATAACACCAAACCGAAGGAAGATCATAGTGCAGTTAGAGCTGATTTTAAGTTTATGTTGTTAATCACACATTCAAGATTCTGGAATGAGTAATACCAACAAATATGAGGAAATAGAGTCTTGAGCCTTCCACTGTTGTTAAATGCAATTTTGGCTATTCCCAGGAGAGTTCTTAAAATGAGTGGAGCATGATGGGAACATGTCTAGCTGAATTTGTCTAGAGTAGCCTCTGGCTTAACACTTGTAAACATTTATATTAGGGGCTTTGAGAACAAAATACAGAGCATGTGATGTAAATTTAAGCTAAGACATCAAATCACACGTGAATCACACCCAGATGAATTAGACAGCCCACGAAAATGCCCTTGAGAACTTGAAAAAGTGGGGACATATAGCTTGAAGGCAGCAGAGAAAAATGTCCTGGTGATGTCCTTAGAAAAGTAAATTAAATTACCCCAGTACAAAATGGGAGAGAATTGCTTTGTGTAATCATAGCAGGGCAAGATCTACTAGTCACAGTGGGCCCCAACCTAAAAGTCAGTCAGCAGTTATGTGGAGTTAGAAATAAATCAATGATTCTTATTTTTTATGGAATTTGTTAAGCACATACACCGCGCTGGACACTGTATTTGACAATATTTGCCAAGGGCTTATTATGTGCAGGCACTCTTCTAAGCACTGGGGAAGATGCAAGCTAATCCATGTCCCACATGGTGTTTACAGTCATAGTTTCCATTTTACAGATGAGGTAACTGAGGCACAGAGAAGTTACGTGACTGCACAAGATCACACAGCAGGCAAGTGGTGGAACTGGAATTAGAACCTAGATCCTTCTGACACCTAGGCCCATACTCTATCCACTAAGTCAGCTTGCCCGATAACAGGGGAGACAAAGATGAAAATATTTACACCACAAAAGATGCAGAATGCTACTGCTGAGGACAAAGTTTTTCGGTTTTTAATCACTCCCAGGGGAGACGGTCCTTAATCCATTCCTTCATTCAATCATACTTATTGAGTGCTTACTGTGTGCAGAGCACTGTATCTTCATCACCCTATTTATTTTGTTTAATGAGATGTACATCACCCTGAATCTATTTATTTGCTATTGTTTTAATGAGATGTTCTTCCCCTTGACTCTATTTATTGCCATTGTTCTTGTCTGTCTGTCTCCCCCGATTAGACTGTAAGCCCATCAAAGGGCAGGGACTGTATCTGTTGCCGATTTGTACATTCCAAGCGCTTAGTACAGTGCTCTGCACATAGCGCTCAATAAATACTGTTGAATGAATGAATGAAAAAGTGCAGATCAGCAATAAAGATAGACAATCCTTGCCCACAACAGGCTTACAGTCTAGAAGGGGGGAGACAGACATCAAAACAAGTAAACAGGCATCAATAACATCAATATAAATAAAGAGAATTACAGATATATATGCATCAAAACAAGTAAACAGGCATTAATACAAATAAATAGAATTATAGATATGTGCATATCAAGACCGACTTCTCTGACACCCCACCATGAAAGTATGCCAGAAAGTATTTGTTAAACACTTGCCATATTCCAGGCACTGCACCAAGCCTTGAGGTAGATACGAACTAATCAGGTCCCGCATGAAGCTCACCGCCTAAATAGGAGGAAGAACAGGTATTAATTCCCCATTTGGCAACTGAGGGAACTGAGGCCCAGAGTAGTTAAGGGACTTGTCCAAGGTCACAGAGCAGGCATGTGGTGGAAAGGAGATTAGAACCCAGGTCCTCTGACTCCCAGTTCTATTTTCTATCCACCAGGCCACACTGCTCCTCTGTGGGTGCCTTTGTGGAACCTTTGAGGGTTTGGCCAGTTGAGAGTCAGGCAGCTACTTCAAGTTCTCTTCCACCCTGAAGACCCTTTGGCTTATTTAGTCATGGGGGTGATTGATGCTGATTAAATGCAGCTAGCTGGCACTAAGATAATGTTTTCAGTAAACTTGATCTGATTTTTGACTGTTTTTTTTAATCTTGATTCCTGAAATATTTCTTACATCCACTGGCACTTCCAAACTTAGTTAAAAAGCAGTTAATCATGTGAAGGTAATCTAGTTGTTTTCTTCTTCAGGATATTATCCCAAGAGCAAAGTAAGAGGCAAGTCCAGCATTACAGCACAGGGTTAAAAGATGACCCCTTCAGCTCTATCTATTCGACTATTCTTGTAACATCTGTTCTTCTACCTTCAGAAGAACAGTCTGAATAGCAGATCACCAATTGAATATCAGATCATTAACGAGACTGGTATTTGGTCTATTATGCTGTTGTTTTTCGTTTCTTATTAATTAACAAGGGGCCTTCTGCTAAGGTCTATCCTGAGCTCTCGTATAGTTATTTATCATGAAGTACCTAGCCTAAGGAAGGAAACCTGGTTCAAAACCCCGTATGCCTTGTGAGTATTGCATTGAAATGAGAGATTTCAGAAGAAGAGAAAAGACCATCATATAACAGTTTGGTCTGCTAAATTATTTTCCAAATGTGTTTAATTCACTTGTTACCTTCTCGGAGGAATCCTTTGCTTCGCTCAACTCAGTAGTTGCCAGATGATTAGTCTCGGACAGTAATAAATCTGACACTTCCATCAGCAATCATGGCATTTTTTGGTGGTACTTTTATATATTCATCATCATAATTTTAAAGCCTGGAAATTGAAACTGTCCCAGGGCTTAAATAAAATAGCCCTCTTAAAATCTCCCCGCGGGCTTTGCCATTGAGCTGTGGCCGACCAAGCTAGCTGTTCTAATGGTACCTGTGCTTGGCTATAAAATGATGACTTTAATCAAGATTCTAAATGTTACTCCGACAGGAGGTCCTTTCTGGAGTTTCCTGATTTTATAGAGTACAATTGGCTGTTTCTGTTTCTGTGGCATCTTTCCTTCAGGCTCTTTGATTTCCTCTTAAATTCCCAAACTATAAAAGGAGCTACTGCAAAACGCCCCTACCCATCCAGGGAAAGCTGTCAATCTCATCGGACATGAGCTGTGTAAGAGACTGTAGCGGGGTATTTGTTAAAAAATAGTGGTATTTTGTCAAAAGTGCTTATTATGTGTCAAGCACTGCTCTAAGACCTGAGGTAGAAGCAAGATAATTGGGTCAAGCACGGTCCCTATCCCAAGTGGGTTTCAGAGTCTAAAGTGGAGGGAGTACAAATGTTTAATGACCATTTGACAGATGAGGAATCTGAGACATAGAGAAGTTAGGTGACTTACCCCAAGTCACAGAGCTGACAAGCGGTAGAGACAGGATTAGTATCCAGGCCTTCTGACTTCTGGTCCCATGTTCTTACCACTAGACCAAGCTGATTTCTATATAGCCAAAAGTGTGCTGACTGTCCACTTTCAGAAAAATAAATAATCACAGCTCTAAAATTTAAATCCTTAATGATCACGCAATTCACTGTGTTAGGCAATATGCTACTAATTGCTGCAGCTGATACAAGAAAAGCAGGTTGAACACAATCTCTGTCCCTAATGGAGCTTATAGTCTAAGCAGGAGAGAGAACAAATGCTGAATCCCCATTTTACAGGTGAGGAAACTGAGGAACGACAAAGTTAAATGACTTGCCCAAGATGATACAGCAGTCTTATAAGAGATGAGATTAGAACCTAGGTCTTCCTACTCCCAGTCCTGTACACTTCAGAATAGGAAATGCTGCCTATCTTGCATCTTTTTGCATCATTTTTGCATCTCTTTTTTAGAGCTCATCCTGAGCTGATGTTTATCATATTTCCATAGTTCTACTCTTAATAACTTTCATGGAACATAGTTGCATAAGTGGTTTGTAATAATTGGAAGCATATTTTGAAGATTTGTCAACATGAGTCTCAGATACTTTTTGTTGATCCAGTTTTTCATCAAAATGAGAATGACTTTTGACAACCCAAAAGCATTTTAAAAGTTAATTAAGGAAATCAATTACTTTCACTGATAGTTCATCCTTTTCAAAGTGTTCTAATTAGTAGTATTACAAACCTAACTCAGATATGATTGGTTTCTTCTCCTGATCAAAACGCTCTTATTTGGATGTCCTGAAGTCTAGGTTGCCAATCAGTCAATAATCAGCGCTAGTTATTGAGCACATACTATGTGCAGAGCATTGTACTAAGCTTTTGAGAGAGTACAATACAACATAATTAGCACATATGTTCCCTACCCATAACAGGCTTACACTAAAGTTTCCCTGTTAAACTGGAAGTAACGTAGATATCCCAGGTCTAGAATTGGGGGCTTTCTTTAAGTTACTACGAAAATCTCTCTAACTAAAATAGTTGTTATCTTAAGCAAAAAATGCAGGTGAAATTGAAAAAGATGCACAAATGACTGTCCTTCATGTTTAAGCTTGAGTCATTTAAAAGTTTTCAGTAGTATGAAAATCTCCTTTTAGGCTTAAGCAATCTTTCTTTGAACTTTTTTGTTTAATAGTCAAACAAGCCGATAAGAAACGGAGCACCTGCTTCATCTTTCACCAAGCATGATAGTTCCTCTTAAGATTTTCTTTCTCATATCTTTCAGTAACTCAGGCTTTCAACTTATTATTCATAGAATGGTTGCAAAAAGGTGCATACAACAAAGTTAACTGTGGTCAAAATATAAATTAAAGGATGTCGTCTCTTTAAAGGTCTGGTTATTCGATGGTGCATTTTCATTTCAAATTGTCTGTCAGAAGCTAGTTTCAAATAGACAGGGCCAGTTGATGCTGAATGTTCAAAGTATCCATTGTGTGAATAATGAACTGTTCTTTGAAGAAAGAGCAATACATGAAGCTTGAACTGAAGGAGAAAATTATGGGTGAAACTGAAAAACTCTACTGGGCTGTCTACAACTGAGAGTTCGAAAAGGCACTCATTCTCTTTTTCTTCAATTGATGTCATCTCAGTTGAGTTCTCATTGGGAAAACTGACTTCTTTCCATTTAGGAAAGAGGCAAAGAGGCTCCATTTATTCAGGATTTGCTTTGCCTGATCTTCCATTGTGGCAAAGCTAGAAATGAAGTTTATCTGAAGCAGAAGGGATATTAAATTCAATAAGACTACATTATTCAGAGGCTGAAAAGGCAAGGAGAGGGTTCTTGAAATTGGCAATAGTTGCCTTCATGTAAATAAATCTCTGTATTGCTTATCTTGACTAACTCTAACATTGCTCCGATTTTTTATGCCTCCTACTTTCTATTCAAGGACCTTTCTGGTGTTATGGCTGTATGTGTCTCTCTCCTTTCATCTTTTTTTTCTTGACCAGGGAAGAAAATCAATTAATCAGTGGTACTTTTTGAGTGTGGCTATGTGCAGAGCACTGTACTAAGCTTGGGAGAATACAATACAACCAATTTAGTCAGCTCATTTCCTGCCCATAATGACCCTACTCCCTTCCACACCACAGCTATTCTTAGGAATTATTGGACCATATTGACAAGGGAAAATCTAGTCTCTCCCTATACCCACTGCATTTTTTTTGATGATATTTGCCCTTCTTATTAAGACTTTCTTACCATAGTCTGGTTCAAGAAAAAAATGGTGAATAGAAGGTGGCGTGAAGTTGCATTTCTCTATCTTCAAATGCTAAATACAGAACAATGTTCCAGAAAGCAGGAAAATACAGTCAAGAATTTCAGACAAGCCCAAGCTTTAAACTGAGAAAAAATTCCCCGAGAGCAGTTAAAAACTACCTCAATTTTATAATTGGTAACTATTCCCTTCAGAGTCCCTAAGGGTATTACATATCACTAGTATTTCTTACACATCTGAATAAAGCAATGCAAATATTATTTTGTAAGGTTTACCTATTGTTTTTGAGTTACATTAGACCCAACAAAGATTTTTTTTCCTTTCTTTCCTTGAGATCAGCTTGGCCTATAAGTGTGAAATGCAAATTTAAGTGTGGTTCTGCTATTTCCCTTTCGTTAAAAAAAAATCAACATTTAGAAAGCTTAGCTGGTGCAAAGATACATTGTCTGAGAACAATAAATGCTATTTATTGAGATCTTACTATGTGTAGAACATGGAACTAAGTGCTTGGAAGACTACAATACAGTAGAGTTGGTAAATATGTTCCCTTGCCTCAAGTAGGGGAGACAAACATTGTAAATGAATAATTTATAATATATAGTTTATAGATATGAGCATAAGTGCTGTGGGCTGAGGGAGGGGTGAATTCCAATGGTCTAAATGTCACAGATCCAAAGGAATAACAGGAGATGTACATTTGAGGAAATAACTTGGTATTTTGGGAACCATTCCCCCCATAGTGATCAAATTCACCCTTCCCAACACTAATCATGCTTGTTGCCCCCCAAAACAAACAAAAGCCAAATCTATTGAGGTAACCTATTCCTCAACTACTTGGGTGTTGGATTAGTTTTAAGGAGATCTTGAAGAGATAAGTAGGAGCCATGAATAGGGTTGGAAGTTCTTTCAGTCAGTGAGGTCTTGGGGCAGTTGTAAAAAGATTTGACACCTTACTCTATTTAATGGAACTTCTTCCCTATTCTGCCACTTGACTCTTTTATTACCTGTGTGGGCCTGAGAGGTCTAAATGCATAGACCATGTTTAATTTCCTTCCTCAAATAAAAAGGATTAAGATGTGAAATTTTGAGAGGACAAAGAAAGTGTCACATTATGCAACATACAACTCCACAAAACTTGGTAGTATTTTATTCCTGAACTACTGAAGCAGAGGTTACTTATTTATATAAATATATATGTATATATACACATATATATATTTATTTATTTTCTTTTTCCTTATCTTTTTGTTAATTGATTTGGCAAAGGGCATCCTCCTGCTTCAGTGGATGAGACTGCAATAGGTGGATTTTCAAGAGGAAACTTTAAGGGGGGTATCTCCCTGTGAAAAGCCACAAAATCCTTTAAACGTAAAGAGAAGCAAAGTGATGGAAACAGGAGAAGGGCCAAATCCAAACAATTGAATAAACAGGTTCTTATTTTTTTTCTTCTAGGCAACATGCCTGTGTGAGTAAAAACACAATCCAAAATTTCAGGTGTGAAAATTAGAGAAAGTGTTTCTCTTGCAACTAGCAATGACGGGGAGGGAAATTGTAGTTTGTGCCTCCATAGGCAGCTAGCAGAAATGGAGGATTTTCCAGTGGGTGGACAGACATGCCAAGCATTTGTATGTACCTGAGAAACACGTGTCCTAGGGAACGGGAATTGAGGATATTGTTTTGCAAACTTTTTTCTTCCAAATAATTCTGCAGAGAGTCTATAATTCCCATAGAGTTGAAATTGCATGCTGCTTTCCACCAACCAATGAGGCAAAAAAAAAAAAAAAGTGGAAATAGCTCTAACAAGAAGTTTGTCAGAAATGCATGTTTGATCAAACAGTCAATCAGTGATATTTATTGAGCCCTTTCTGTGTGTAGAGGACTATACTAAATGTTTGAGAGAGTACAGTATAACAGAGTTGATTGACAAGTTCCCTGCCCACAACAAACTTACCATCTAGAGAGAGAACGGCATTAAAATAAATTGTGGATATGTACATAAGTGCCGTGGGGCTGAGGATGGGGTGATTGTTAAGATATTAAAAAGTATGAATCCAAGTGCAAGGGTGAGACAGAAGGGAGAGAGACTGGGGGAGCTGAGGACTTAGTTCGGGAAAGCCTCTTGAAGGAAATGTGATTTTCATAAGGCTTAGAAGATGGGTAGAATGGTCGTCTGTTCGATATGAACAGGTAAGGCCTTCCAGGCCAGAAGTAGGACATAGGCGAGGGGCCGGCAGCGAGATGGATGAGATTGAGGTACAGTGAGTAGGTTGGCATTAGAGGATCACTCCTAATGTTAGACTCTTTGCATCAGGAACTATAAGGACTTGGAACATTTTAAGTGCTTACTGGGTGCAAGGCACTGTGGTAAGCACTGGGCAAAACCACTTGGGAGAGAATTAGACTCTGTCCCTGGACCTCCAAGGTCTGGCAATCTAAGAATCACTGGCTGGGCTTAATGCTTTCTCCCTTCTGGAGAGAAAACCCTAATGGGATAGAGAAAATCCATGCTTTCAGTCTCTGATGCAACCTACGGGCACCACTCTCAAACCCAACGCAAAATTCATTGCCAAATGAAGCATGGAAACAGAACCTAATTCTCATTACAAAAGTGAATGTGACCCTAAATAGCTTTCCCATCATATCATATGTCATTCCCATCTTGGCTTCCATGACGAGCTAATGATGATTCGGGAATCCAGAAGGCCATATGGTCCAGCTCTAGTGTTTGTGGAGTATAGGGCTCATATGCAATTATCTTTTTATGTTGCAACTTTCTTTATTATTTAGAGCTCATAGCAACAATCCTATGACCAAAATGCTTCATATACTCTTAATTATCCTTCAATTTTTTTCTGGACTCACAAATAGAAGTAAATACTGCAAAAGACAAATGAATAGATACTAGGCAGAATTAAAACTATAAGCACTTGGGCTGACACACTCATCCCCAGAACATCAGAGATTTTGCACCAAATATGGAATACCAAGAACCAGAAAAGTATAGGGATCGTTTACTGTATAGGGATCAAGAAGCAGCGTGGCTTAGTGGGAAGAGCCCGGGCTTGGGAGTCATAGGTCATGGGTTCAAATTCCGGCTCTGCCACTTGTCAACTGTGTGTCTGTGGGCAAGTCATTTCACTTCTCCTTGCCTCAGTTACCTCATCTGTAAAATGGGTATTAACTGTGAGCCTCACGTGGGACAACCTGATTACTCTGTATCTACCCCAGTGCTTAGAACAGTGCTCTGCATATAGTAAGCGCTTAACAAATACCAACATTATTATTTACTGGAAAGAAGTAGGAATTTTAATACTGTGAGAATTTTGGGCTTCCCATTAACATTGTCATTTCATTTGAATTTGCAGGGGAATAGCTCTTTCTGTTTCTTTCTCTCTCTCCCCTTCTCTCTCCCCCTTGTAATGGCAGGCAACGTACTGCATGCCTCACCCTCATCTCTTTCTGTATATTTTATGACACTGTTTAACTATGGCTTTATACCCATTTTTTTTCTGTCTTCCCAGCTTCTTAGTGCCCTTTAAGGAGTATTTTGTTTTTCTTTTTATTGCTATACAGGGGGCTAGTGAATGAAAGACTATCTAGAGTGTGTCACATACCTTTTTTTTTAATGGTAGTTGTTAAGCATTATTATGTGCCAGGCACTGTACTAAGTCCTGAGTTAGAAACAAATTAGTCAGGCTTGCAATAGTCAGTGTAATAATAATGTTGGTATTTGTTAAGCGCTTACTATGTGCAGAGCACTGTTCTAAGCGCTGGGGTGGATACAGGGTAATCAGGTAGTACCACGTGAGGCTCACGGTTAATCCCCATTTTACAGATGAGGTAACTGAGGCACAGAGAAGTGAAGTGACTCGCCCACGGTCACACAGCTGACAAGTGGCAGAGCCGGGAGTCGAACCCACGACCTCTGACTCCGAAGCCCAGGCTCTTTCCACTGAGCCACGCTGCAGTGTACCACGTAAGACTCTTAGTCTTCATCCCCATTTTACAGATGAGGGAACTGAGGCACAGAGAAGTTAAATGACTTGCCCAAGGTCACACAACAGGCATGTGGCAGAGCTAGGATTAGAACCCAGCCCTCTAACTCCCAGGCCTGTGCTCTCTCCACTAGGACAAGCTGCTTTCTGCCACATATTCCTTTTTTATGCCTTCTTACCTGCCTGAAAGTCCCTCCGGCTTCACAGCCACTACTCTTCCCATGAAAGTTCTCATGTATGATGTCAGCTTCCTGTGGTCAGGGAACTTGTCTCTCAGCTTTGGGAAAGCAGCATGGCTTAGTGGATAGAGCACAGCCTAGGAGTCAGAAGGTCATGGGTTCTAATCCCTGCTCTCGCCACTTGTCTGCTGTGTGACCCTGGGCAAGTCACTTCACTTCTCTGTGCCTCAATTCCCTCATCTGTAAAATGGGGATTAAGATTGTGAGCCATGTTGGACAGGGACTGTGTCCAAGATGAATATCTTGTATCTTCCCCAGTGCTTAGTACAGTCTTTGGCACATATTAAGCATTCAACAAATATCACTAAAAAGAAAAAAAAAACTTTGTTGCCTTTTATACAGTGTAATTTACGTTAGAGTCTGCCTCCAGCTCTAGATTGTAAATTTCTTGAGCTTAATAACCCTACTGTATTCTCTCAAGTGCTTAATAATAATGTTGGTATTTGTTAAGCGCTTACTATGTGCAGAGCACTGTTCTAGAATCCCTTGTGTCTACCCCAGCCCATCAGGTTGTCCCACGTGGGGCTCACAGTCTTAATCCCCATTTTACAGATGAGGTAACAGGCACAGAGAAGTTAAGTGACTGGCCCAAAGTCACACAGCTGACAAGTGGCAGACCTGGGATTCGAACCCACAATCTCTGACTCCAAAGCCCGTGCTTTTTCCACTGAGCCACGCTGCTTCTTTAATATGGTGCTCTGCCCAAATTAAGTGCTCAATGACTACTATCAAATGATTGATAGATCGATGTTAGATAGATAAAATATGCAAGAGAGATGGAGAGCTATACTGCTGGCCTTCAGGTGCAAATAAAATATGACAGTCACTGACAATGAGATCAATCAATCAATCAGTAGTATTTACTGAACGCTTAGTGTTTACAGAGCACTGTACTAAATGCTTGGGATACAACAGAGTTGGTAGGCACATTTCTGACCCACAACCAAGCAACATGGCTTAGTGGAAAGCGCATGGGCCTGGGAGTCAGACGACCTGGGTTCTAATGCCGGCTCTGCCAGTTGCTTGGGTAATTATTTGCTGTGTGACCTTGGGCAAATCACTTAACTTCTCATGCCTCAGTTTCTTCAATCTAAAGTTGAGATTCAGTACCCGTTCTCCCTCCAACTTAAAACTGTGAGCACTAAGCAGGATAGGGACTGTGTCTGATCTAAATTAACTTGAATACACCCCAGTGCTGAGAACAGTATTTGACACATAGTAAGCGCTTAACAAGTACCATAAAGCAAACAAACAAAGAAGCTTAGAGTCTAGAAGGGGAGACAAACATTGATATAAATAATTTAGAATACATTCTCTATAGATATGTACATATCTATATGTGGGACTGAGAGTGGATGAATAGATCTCAGCATGTTTGAATGTGGCCAATAAAACCTGTACCACATCAGGTTTAAGTAAAGATTGATACTTGCTCTGCTGAGACAATTATCACCCTCAGGACTTGATTCCATCTTAGTTTCTCCCTCTTAGTGCCATTGTGGTAGAGACATGTCTACCAGCTTGGTTATATTGTAGTCTCCCAAGTGCTTTGTACAATGTTCTGCACACAGTAAGTGCTCAATGAATATGACTGATTGATCAGAGGCCCGATGCTCCCCAAATCTTCCTGAAGCAGTGGAATCTCAGGGCCTGACCAACCCGGGCTCTGAACAGAGCCCGGGCCTGAAAGTCAGAAGGTCATGAGTTCTAATTCCAGCTCTGCCACATGTCTGCTGTGTGACCTGGAGCAAGTCTTTTTACTTCTCTGGGCCTCAGTTACCTCATCTGTAAAAGGGGATTGAGACTGTAAACCCCACATGAGACAGGGACTGGATCCAATCCAATTTGTTTATATCCACCCCAGCACTTAGTACAGTGCTTGGCACATAGTAAGTGCTTAAATGCCACAGTTATTATTATTATTATTGCTATGTAGGCAGCAGAGCATGCAGTTGAGTTTTTCATAAGTGATTTGGAAATGGGGGCTGGAGTCATTCATTCATTCAATAGTATTTATTGAGCGCTTACTATGTGCAGAGCACTGTACTAAGCGCTTGGAATGTACAAATCGGCAACAGATAGAGACAGTCCCTGCCCTTTGACGGGCTTACAGTCTAACTGGGGGAGACAGACAGACAAGAACAATGGCAATAAATTGAGTCAAGGGGAAGAACATCTCATTAAAACAATAGAGACTGAGAAAGGCCGGGTAGAAGCGGGAGGGAGGGGCAATAGCCACCTGGAGGGCTTTAGAGTGAGAGAACAGAGAGAAGTAGACCTCGGTGAGGACATGCAGAGGTGTGCTATGGAGTGGAAAGGGCAAGGACAGAATCAGGAGGGATCTCTCTGGAGCAGGGGGTAGGAGGGGGATGGAAACGACAACTTATTCAGGGTAAAAGCATGAAATGGCTTGATTTGTGGAATCACATGGGTGCCAAGCTCTTCTGTGTACGCAGACCTTCTTCATGATGTGTACGCAGACCTCATGGGAGGGGCCCTTCTGTGAACTCTTGCCTCAAGGTCCTTGACTGACTGAAAAGGAGCATGGCTTAGTGGATAGAGCATGGGCCTGGAAGACAAAAGGACCTGGCTCCACCACATGTCTGCAGCATGATCTTGGGTAAGTCACTTCTCTGGGCCTCAGTTCACTCAACTGTAAAATGGGAATTCGAAGTGTGAACTCCAAGTGGGACAGGAATTGTGTCCAACCTCATTAATTTGTATCTCCCCCAGCACTTGGAACAGCGCTTGGCACATAATAAGCATTTAAGAAGTCTTGTTTTATGCCGTCGAGTCATCTCCGACCCGTAGCGACATCATGAACACATCTCTCCCAGACCGCCCCACCTCCATCTGCAGTCATTCTAGTAGTGGATCTGTAGAATTTTTTTTAGTAAAAACATGAACATGGTTTATCATTGCCTCCTTTTGCCCAGTAAACCTGCCCAGCATGGGGGAGTTTTGACTCATTGCAGAGATTGCCTTCCACTCGCTGGCCAAGCTAGGAATGGCATGGACAAGCCTCTGCTTGACTCTCCCTCCCATAGACGAGACTGGTAGATTACTGGAAACTCTCCAGGTGCCATCCTGAGAGGGGATTTAAGTACCATTACTACTACTGAAAGCAGTCCTTTGTCAAAGGGAAAACTGATTAAAATAGAAAAGTTCAACTCATCCCAAAGGCAGTCTAAATTGCCTCCTCTGATCACACCATTTATAACTGGACTGTTATATATTCTTATATATTGTCATATTATACTCTCCCAAGTGCTTAATACAGTGCTCTGCACACAGTAAGCACTCTATAAATATGATTGACTGGATTTAAGTTTCCTTAGAAGCAGATAAGCTGGGCTGGTTTTAGGAAAAGAATGAAGCTACACAATTTGGGTGTGAAAATATCACAGCTATTATGACTGTAGATATTTCCAGGGAGGAGACATATCTTTTAACAGTAAGTACTCAATAAATACAATTAATTGATGGATTTTTTTATGGCACTTGTTAAGTGGTTACTATGTGCCAGGCACAGTACTAAGCACTGGGGTAGATACAAGATAACCAGGTCAGACGCAGTCCATATCCCACATAGGGCTCAGAGTCATCATCCCCATTTTGCAGATGAAGACTAGAGAAGTTAAGTGACTTGCTCAAATTCACAGAGCAGGCGAGTGGTGGAGCAGGATCAGAACCCAGATCCCTCTGCCTCCCAGGCCCATAATCTCTCTATGAGTCCACACTGCTCTCCTGATTGATTGAATGATCTACATTTTCTCTTTCAGTAATTTGAAGGCATCTGCTATGTCTATGGTGTGATATCAATGATAATGGGACGATCTGTACCATTTAACCAAAACCTTCTGTAGTGAATCGGTATAAATGCCAATAAACAAAGTGCTTGACTGAAAGATGTCCTTATAGAGAAGAGAGAGCGACCACATGTTCTTTCTAAATAAGTTTTGTTCGGCTTTTTCTTTTTTCTAAAGGGACAGCATAACTTCAAGATACCGCATCGTATTGCATTACCTTTCACTACATTGATTCACGTGTACTCTGGTTTCAATTTTAAATGTCACTATTATGTTTCTTCTCCATCTCCACCCATTTTCCCCCCACATGCTGGTAAATTTAGGTCTTAATCACAATTTTCATCAATTGACATTATTTTGATCATCCTCTCTCCTTTCCACTGAAACATTTAAATCATTTCAATAATCAAATACTGGTTCTCTGGTGTTCCTACTCTTTTAGAAAGGCTTCCATCTGAAACTACTAATCCAACATTTGAGAAGCATGACAACAGTGATTCATTTCAATTCAGGAGGCAATAATCACGTTCTCTCAATTGTAGCATGAACCTGGAAATGGTTAGAGAAGCAGCGTGGCTCAGTGGAAAGAGCACGGGCTTTGGAGTCAGAGGTCATGGATTCGAATCCCTGCTCTTCCACTTGTCAGCTGTGTGGCTGTGGGCAAGTCACATAACTTCTCTGTGCCTCAGTTCCCTCATATGTAAAATGGGGATTAAAACTGTGAGCCCCACGTGGGACAACCTGATCACCCTGTATCTCCCCCAGAGCTTAGAACAGTGCTCTGCACATAGTAAGCGCTTTACAAATACCAACATTATTTTGCTGTAACTTTGGAATTTTTGATTCTATCAAGATGGAAGTCTAAAGTCTAGTTCTAAAATTTGACCCTGGTTTTCATTTGGGTAAATAGTGCAGACAAATATATGACCAACATGCTCCTATTCAATTGTAATGGCTTAATTTTCAATGCTAATCATTTTAGTAAGTGATAAAAATATTTCTTGTAAGTTTTTGGGTATATTACTAACAAGCAAAACAAAAATAGCATTCCCACAACATTCATCGCTCTATTTTTAAATGGTATTTCATTGATATTTGTTATGCACTTATAAGCTAATCATTAAACAGAGTTCATGCCCCACATGGGGCGCACAGCCTTAATCCCCTTTATACAGATGAGATAACTGAGACCCAGAGAAGTTAAGTGATTTTCCTAAGTTAAGTGATTTTTCCCAGGGTCACACAGCAGACAACTGGCTTAGAACCCAAGTACTCTGACTTCCATCTTTCCACCAGGCCATGCTGCTCTACTGAACTGAGGAAATGAGTCTTTACTGAAAAAAAAAAGTTATAAGACAATAATTATGTCCAAGATCTAATTCAGCAAGACAATTTTCAGCAGAGATAGGGGATAGGGGATTGATTGAATGATCTACATTTTCTCTTTCAGTAATTTGACGGCTTCTGCTATGTCTATGGTATTTTTTTAAAGTATATGGACAGATTTATCTATTGATGATAGAATGCAGATTAGACAACTAACAGGTTCTTACCCCTTGTCTTTTTCAGGGTAACATCCGTGTATGAGTAAAAAAAAAAAATCTGAGATTTCAGACTTGAAAGTTTTCACTTGGGAGAAAAAACAGCAGCAAGGAAAATTGGAGTAGGGCCTCCACAGGGAAATAAGAGAACTGTCCCTGTGAGTGGATGGACATACCAAGCGTACATGTGCCCTAGGAAAGCAGATGACCTAGTGGAAAGAGTGTCGGCCTCAGATCCCAGTACTTGGGTTCTAATAATAATGTTGGTATTTGTTAAGCGCTTACTATGTGCCGAGCACTGTTCTAAGTGCTGGGGTAGACACAGGGGAATCAGGATGTCCCACGTGGGGCTCACAGTCTTAATCCCCATTTTACAGATGAGGCCACTGAGGCACAGAGAAGTTAAGTGACTTGCCCACAGTCACACATTCTAATCCTGGCTCTGCCACTTGCCTGCTGTTTAACCTTGGATAAATAATTTAATTTATCTGTATTTCAGTTCCCCTACTTGTAAAATGGGGATTAAATGCCTCTCTC
This sequence comes from Ornithorhynchus anatinus, assembly GCF_004115215.2. Classification (NCBI taxonomy): domain Eukaryota; kingdom Metazoa; phylum Chordata; class Mammalia; order Monotremata; family Ornithorhynchidae; genus Ornithorhynchus; species Ornithorhynchus anatinus. Next base: position 17,409,077 of record NC_041734.1, on the reverse strand, counting down.
CCTCCCCTTTAGACCGTGAGCCCCGTGTGTGACAGGGATTAGGTTTAAACTGATTATATTGTGTCTACCCCAGTACTTAGTACAGTACTTGGCACATAGTAAAGCACCTATTTACAAATATCACAATCATTAGAATATAAGACTGGTTTTACCCTTAGAGGTAATAATATTATAGCTAAGAAGCAGCATGGCTTAGTGGAAACAGCATGGGCTTGGGTGTCAGAGGTCATAAATTCTAATCCAGGCTCCACCACTTATCAGCTGTGTGACTTTGGGCAAGTCACTTCACTTCTCTATGACTCAGTTACCTCATCTGTAAAATGGGGATTAAGACTGTGAGCCCCACGTGAGACAACCTGATAACCTTGTATCTATCCCAGCACTTAGAACAGTGCTTGGCACATAGTAAGCGCTTAACAAATGCCATTATTATTACTAAGAATAGCTTCTTATTCTAGTTGTTTAATAGTATTTGTTTTGATCATACCATTTATCATATATTTTTATCTTGCCATAATGATTTTCTCAGTAAAGCACTCAGTTCCTTAGTTCAGCAGGTCTATGACTGTTTTTTAATTGTGTGGTGAAAATTCTATTTTTGATTTACCTGTTAGAGATATTATACCTTAAAAAATTACAAGAAATATTTTCATTATTTGCTAAAGGGAATCATTACCACTGAACATTTATTTAGCATTGATTTAAAAAAAATATAGTATTCAGTTCAGTGCTCTGCACGCACAGTAAGCACTCAATAAATACTACTGATGATGATACTATTGGGGTGATTCTAATCCTGGGCAATCATAATTACCCCTAAGAGCAATAGTAGTGGTTGTTTATGTCTTTGCCCATGGTAGATGGTCAAAGAGGGTTGTGATGGTCACATCTTGGATATCAATTCTGGTAGTCAGGAATAGACCATCTTAATCTCTATCTTTCCCTCTAATAACTCATTATTAATTACTCATCCATAAACTTTACCCAAACTCTCTTGAACCTGCCAGTATTTTTAGTTCGCATGATTTCCTGAGATAATAATACAGGATGACATTACCTCTGTCTTATTCAAACTACTTGTTACTGCAGAGAACTTTGTGGATTATGAGAAGCTGTTCAAAATCAGTAATAATAGTAATAGTACTTGTTAAACTCTTACTGTGGGCCAAGCCCTGTTCTAAGAACCGGGGTAGATACAAGTTAATCAAGTTGTTCACAGTCCCTGTCCCACATGGGGCTCACACCTTTATCCCCATTTTACAGATGAGGGAACTGAGGCCCAGAGGTTAAGTGACTTGCCCAAGGTCAAACAGCAGACTTGTGGCAGAGCGGGGATTAGAATCCAGGTCCTTCTGACACCCAGGCCCATCACACAGCAGTCCTTTGGCAGAGCTGGGATTAGAACCCAAGTCCTTCTGATTCCCAGGCCCATCACCACAGACATTTGGCAGAGCCGGGATTAGAACCCAGATCCTTCTGACTCCCAGGCCTGTGATGGATACACTGTACCACACTGTTTCTCAACTGCAGGCTCTCTTGAAGAGTGCACTTCCACCGAACCGTGTAAGAGCTCCTGAATGATTCCAAGACTTTGCATGATTTTCCCAGTCTGTTGAATCAGTTTCCTAATAGGTCAGAATCCCATTCTGAAACCCCATGGCAGATGTGTTGCTGCTGTGATCTCAAGCATGGCTGCAGAGAATAGAAGAAATATACCTGGACCTATTATACGGCCTTTCATCACTTGTGGAGAAAGGATGGACTAAATCTCCTCCAATCCTTTTCAGGGCTGGTTCCTGCAGGACTTACATTCTTGTGTAATCTGCCTCTTTTAGGTGATTCATTTGCAATAGCATCTTGGATGAAAACAAACAAAAATCTTACGTCCCTAAGATGGATCCAAGTGAATAATGGAGCGAGCACTGACTGGGAATCAGGAGACTAACTCTACTACTGTCCTGCTGGATGACGATGGGTAAGTCACTTAAACCTCTCCTCATCTGTGAAATGGAGATAACATCGGTTGTGCGGGGTACGCGACAAGGATTTTGCGTAAAGAGGTGTTCGTTTGGATCCCCTCTCTAGACTGTGAGCTCAAAGGGAATATCACTGTTCGTTGTTGTATTGTACTTTCCCAAGTGCTTAGTACAGTGCCCTGCATGCAGTAAGCACTTAATAAATACGATTAATAATAATAATAATCGACCAGTACCAGGAAGAGGGGATTGACCCAACTTAGTGCTGTGTGCCCTGTGATTGAATTCTGCCAGCTGCATCTTTTGAGCTGATGTAGGCGTGGTGCCCGTCCCCTGCTCCAGTGGAGGAAATGTGGCTCTGGCACCTGCATCAACTCTCTTCCTCTCTGTCCCCCAAAGAGGGCAGAGATTACGCAGAGGAATGCCCCATGTGAGCATGGTGGGTACAATCCATCCTGAGGAGACAGAACAGAGCCATGTCCATTTTTCAGTGGCCCGGCTCTGGGCGTGGCACAGCGACGACAGCTGTCTCATTTGAGAATCCACTGCACGTCTTTTGCCTAATTTTCATGTCCTGTATGATTTGCCCGGCTCTGTTCGTCTTCAAACTTAAAATAATGGCCACCTCAATGAGAAACGCGCTGGTAATTAGTGACATTGGTGAATGATGATCTGCTGGGGGTAATGTCAGAATTTATAGTTTCTGTGCCTGCCGTTCTTACTTGAAATTGGATTTGGGGAAATTATATGGAGTTTAGCTGCCTCTTTGCTATCTATTGTCGGGGCAGAGCCCATCTCTAGAGTGATGAGCTTTTGGAGTGCCAGGGAGTGAATGACTGACTTTAAGCATAAGTAATTCTTCTGTCGAGCCTTTGACAAGTCATTTGTTGGAAAAACCTATTCTACTGATTGCAATCTACACTTAACAGATGTGCTATCCAGGGATACGTCAGCTTCATTCCAGCATACCAATTAATGCCAGGCTCAAGTGAAGAAACAGGAGCTTTCAGTGGTATTATTTAAAATTGGTATTACGCATTTCCCTTTGAGCCATTATGGATCGGGTCACGTTTGACCGGTGAGAGAAGAATTTCCATCCTTTACCTCACTTATCTTGATTGCGCTCAGTCTGTGAGCCCCCTGTGAGACAGGGATCGTGTCTGGTCTGATTAACCTATATCTTCTCCAGTGCTTAGAACAGTGCTTGGCACTCTTCTCACTCGCCCCGCCTTGGACTTTGAGCCATGATATGGGACAGGAACTGCGAATGATCCTATTACCTTGTGCTTACCCTGTTCTTGGCTTGATGCTTGATATTTACTAAATGTTTAATAGATGCTAACTTTATTTCCTCTCTTTGTTGAGTCCTGCCGGTCTCTGTGGAGTTGCAGTGGGAAACCAAATGGATGGCATTGTCTGAATTAGACTGTGAGCCCATCACTGGGCAGGGATTGTCTCTATCTGTTGCCGAATTGTACTTTCCAAGTGCTTAGTACAGTGTTCTGCACATAGTAAGCACTCAATAAATACTATCGAATGAATGAATGAATGAATGAATGAATGAATGAATGAATGAATGAAATAGTGACTCCATTATTGTAAGCTTCATAGGTACCACCTTGGAAGCTTAGGACCATTGGCCGGAGAAAGGCTTTGAACCTTCTCACTATTGTCATAAGACTGAGAGCCAAAGGACATGAGTTCTAATCCTGGCTCCATCACCTACCTGCTGTGTGACCTTGGACAAGTCCCTAACTTCTCTAGGCCTCGGTTTCCTCACCTGCAAAATGGGAATTCAACACCTGTGCTTCCTTCTCCCTGGGTGCCTCATTTGGGCCCTGACTATTGTGTATCCACCCCAGTACTTAGTACAGTGCTTAGCACATAATAAGAGTTTAACAAATACCATTATAATTATTACTATTGTTGTTGTTGTTGTACCTTTGTAATACCTGAAACAAAAATGGATTTAAAGGACTGTGATTATTCTGTATTCTCTTCAGTTGTTTTTTGTTTTGTTTTTTGAGAGCTGGATCTTTCAAAGTCACTTTAAAGTTAATACAATGAAACTGGGTCCTTTGTAGGTCCTCAAAACAGGGGATTGCCTTAATATTCAGAGCAGTCTGTTGCCCCTATGATTTCCTGAAGTTTAAGTCTTCTAAAAGCATCCTCGTTGATGCTGGTGTATGTAAAACCACCTGGTTTGTCAATGCCACAGAACAAATATGGACCAGCCTCTGAAGTTCTGAAAATTTCAGCCCTGTTCTCATTTATTCAACACTACATACACAGAAAATTGAACTTTTTTATGGTATTTATTAAGCCCTTACTAGTTGCCAGGCACTGTGCTAAGCTCTGTGGTAGACATAAGCCCGGAAACAGTCCATGTCCCACATGGAGTTCACGGTCTTATTCTCCCTTTTATAAATAAGGTAAAGGAGGCACAGAGAAGTGAAGTGACTTGCCCAAGGTCACACGGCAGAGACAGAACTGGGTTTAGAACCCAGGTCCTTCTGCCTTCCAGGCCTGTGCTCTATGCACTGGACCACTCTGCTTTAGCCCATTTTGACCACACTTTCACCTCAAAACTCTCTGGGTTCAAGGATAGATGTCTATCCCGGATCGTTATCTCTTTGCCCCATCCCTGGGGCAGACCGATGTTCTTTCTGCGGTATGCATATTCTCCTGGAGTGCTAATCTACTAACTCAGTTTCAGTTACCTCAACTAAAAGGCTTTTTTCAAAATCGCAAACGCCCTCCTTTGGAGATAAACCTGCAAAGTTGACCGCGGCTTAAGTACTTACCTTCCGTTCCCTTTGAAGTACTTTGACTGACTCAATAAAGGGATTAAAGCCCATTGCATTTTAGCACTAGACAATAGAGCTATTTAACATAGATAATGGCAGATTTGTTATCACAAGGTGTTTGTTTACTGAGGAAAAGATAACATTTTGAAAATGAAGTACTGTATTTACATAGGTACACAAAACCAGTCTAGTTGAAAATCACATCTTTTCTTTTATGTTCTTATTTGTTCATGAATTTAAATATAGTGTATTTTTACCACTGTCTGTCCCAGCTAGATTGTAAAGTCCTTGAGGCAGGGATCAAGTCCATTCACTCAACTGTAATAAATAAGTCATGTCTATTGTACACTTACTATATGCAGAGCAGGGCCCTAAGCGCTTGGGCACATACAATATAACAGAGTTGGAAGACACATTTCCTGCCCTCAAGGACCGAACAGTCCACTCTCCCAAGTGCTTAATATAGTGGTCCAGCGCAGTAAAGCTTCAATAAATCAATCGGATTTACTGAGCACTTACTAAGCATCATGGTGTAGAAGATAGAGCACAGGCCTGGAAGTCAGGAGGTCATGAGTTCTAATCCAACTCTGCATCCTGTCTGCTGTGTGGTCTTGGGCAAGTCACTTAATAATAAAAATAATGTTGGTATTTGTTAAGCGCTTACTTTGTGCCAAGCACTGTTCTAAGCGCTGGGGTAGGCACAAGGTAATCAGGGTTCGAATCCTGGCTCTGCCACTTGTCAACTGTGGACTTAACTTCTCGGTGCCTCAGTTACCTCATCTGTAAAATGGGGATTAAGACTGTGAGCCTCTCGTGGGGCAACCTGATTACCCTGTGTCTCCCCCAGCGCTTAGAACAGTGCTCTGCACATAGTAAGCGCTTAACAAATACCAACATTATTACTAATCCCCATTTTACAGATGAGGTAACTGAATAACAGATAAATCGTATAAGGTTGCGTAGCAGGCAAATGACGGAGCTGTGATTAGAACCCAGGTCCCTCGGGCTGCAAGGCTTGTAGTCTATCCACTAAGCCATGCAGCTTCTCTATTCTGGTCTGTAGCTAGTTTTGTGAGAAAGTATGAATAGCCAGCCTCTAAGCAGAAGCTGACTTTGTCATTGTATATTTCAAGGTTGAGAGATATCCATTTTTCTTTAAAACCGCCAAAATGAAAGTGGGGTGTTGGAAGTTACCAAAAGTCTCCATATTTATAGATGAGAGGGCAACTTTATTTTGACCAAAGTCTTAATAATTGTTAGGAAAAAAAATCAGTGCTCCAACAGTGAAAGGAATGTTTAAGACTATTATGCTCTGTGGAAATTGGGAACATTTCCACTTGTAACGCGACAGGATTGTCGGACTTGTGAACGTTCCCGATGCTGGATTTCTCCTAGAGTGATTGAAGCGGAGATGGTGAGCTAGCAATTTGGGAGCCATGCTTAGTTAGAAACTTGGCATCTCCTACTGAGTACACTATTGGCATCTAAGTCCCCCAGGAGCAAAGCAATCAGTCTTCTTATGTATCAGTAGTTTGGGGATAAGTGACGGTACCATGGGCTACAAAGCACTATTATTGTAAATCATTGGATAAGCTGGCATGAGTTTGAAAACCATAGTGTAAAATTGGACAATTAATGGAATGAGAACAAAAATATAATGTGCTATCATCAATCCAGCTTCTGTCCAATTCGTCTCTTTTGGTTTAAAGTTCAGCTTGGAGTTGACCAAGATGAAAATTCAAAGAGTATTTGTTTGAATCGATATCCTTTTAAAAAAGATCATCAGCGCTTCCCTTTGTCCAGACTTTTGAATCTGTAAGTGCACTCTCTAGCACCCAAAAATTAAACATCCAGCAGCGAACGATGACTCAAAATCCCTGTGAGCGTGTCAGTCAGTCATATTTAGTACAGAACACTTAGTACAATTCCAGGACTTACTACAGTGTCTGGCACAAGGTAAGCACTTAACAAATACCATTTTCATTATTATTATTACTATCATTGTATTTACTGAGCACTTACTGTGTGCAGAGCACTGTATTAAACACTTGGGAGAGTATAACAATATAACAGACATATTCCCTGCCCACAACAGGCCTACAGTCAAGAAATATCAGACCACCTGGGCATGATCATCCTTCCGTGATTAGCTTTCTTTAATATGGCAGGAAAATGGGTCAAATAATACATCTCTGGAAATAGTCCAAAAATCCAAACCTGTGGAGCAGTTTGGAGGTTCAGTCTTAGTGGATTATGGAAAAAGGCCAGGCTCTGGAATCAGAGAGACCTGGGTTCTAATCCCAGCTCCTCCACTTATCTACTGCATCACCTTGGACAAGTCACTTTACTTCTCCATGCCTCAGTTACCTCATCTGCAAAATGGGGGTTAAGACTGTGAGCCCCATATGGGGCATGGACTCTCTGCAACTAGATTAAGTTTTTATCTACCCCACTGCTTACTACAGTGTCTGGCATATGGTAAGTGCTTAAAAAAAATTAAAAAAACCTGATATATCATTAAAAGTTAAAACATGAGCCAGCATCTTCCTCTCTTCCCCTTCCCCAAACTGTGATTTGCAGTAAGCATATGGGGTGAATTCACAGCTCACGTTTATGTTAAAAAGGGAAGGTTATCTTTATCCACCCCCATCTCTGTGGCAGTGTACTTCAGTGGCAATCCCCATGTGAACTTTCACCTCCAAATGTTCACAGGTTGAGCCAGTTGGTCAGTTGTATTGATTGAGTGCCTACTGTGTGCAGAGCACTGTACCAAGCACTTGGGAGAGTACAACATAATAGATTCATTCCTTGCCCACAAATAGTTTACAGTCGGGCACAAGAAAGGAGGAGAATGGGAATAAAATCAACTGGAGAAGGTACAGAGAAGAATGACCCATATTTTGAAAGGGATTGAAAGGTTGAATGATGATTGGCTTAAGCAAGAAACTGCTGGAGCTGGGCTTCAGTGAAGTGGGCACTGAGATCCGGGATTTGCTTGAGATCTCATGTAGGACTGAGAGCCATATACACTTATCCAGGTACTTGGACCCATTTCTGGGTTTGGATTCTGAATGACCGGTGGCTAAATACCAGTTAGAGGGAAGCAGTGTTGCCTAATGGATAGAGCACAGGCCTGGGAGTCAGAGAACCTGGGTTCTCATCCCAGCTCTGTCATGCGTCTGCTATGTATGACCTTGGGCAAGTATTAACTTCTCTGGGCCTCAATTCTTTCATTTTTATCTGGGGATTTAATACCTCTGATACCTCCTACTTAGAATGCCAGCCCCACGTGGGACCCGATGATCTTATATTTACCCCAGGGTTTAGTACAGTGCTTGGCACATAGTTAGCACTCAACAAATGCCACGATTATTATTATAGGTGATTCTAAGCTTATGGTGGTCCATTCCACTTGGCCCGGCTTGGCCCATGCATTAACATGGCATCAATTAAACCCCTACGGAATGTATTTAAAACAATGCCTCTGTTTCTTCTTAGGGGTTGGTCAGTGTTGTGATCATTCTAAATGTCTAGTTATCATGATGAACTATGATCAAACGACGAAGGACTCAAAAAAAGTCCTTTATGAATAGGGGGTTCATCCTTTATGAATGGGGGTTCAGACTATTGGTCTCGTGGAGTCACTACAAATTATATTAGGAATTATATTATCGACTGCCTCCCTCTACAATGGCAATAGCTCGGGCTTGGAAGTCAGAGATCATGGGTTCGAATCCTGATCTGCCACTTGTCTGCTGTGTGACTGTGGGCAAGTCACTTCACTTCTCTGTGCCTCAGTTACCTCATCTGTAAAATGGGGATTAAGAGTGTGAGCCTTATGTGGGACAACCTGATTTCCCTGTATCTACCCCAGCACTTAGAACAGTGCTCGGCACATAGTAAGCGCTTAACAAATACCAATATAATAATAATAATAATGTTGGTATTTGTTAAGCGCTTACTATGTGCCGAGCACTGTTCTAAGCGCTGGGGTAGACACGGGAATCAGGATGTCTCACATGGGGCTCACACTCTTAATCCCCATTTTACAGATGAGGTAACTGAGGCACAGAGAAGTATTATAGAGTGTAAGCTCACTGTGGGCAGGGATTGTTTCTACCAACTCAGTCATATTGTACTCTCCCAGGCGCTACTGTGTGCTCTGCACACAGTAAGTGTTCAGTAAATGTAACTGATGATGATGACTGTGCAACCCTAGTTAGAAATGTACCCCTCACCCTGAATGAAAAGCATTAATAAACAAGTCCCTAAAAATTGGCTGCCTCCCCCTAAATAAATGGTGAACGTCACTGACGGTGGCCTCTTCTTTGAGTATGAAGGGCAACTGTGAAATATATATACAGTCTATTTATTTGATTCATGCCTGATTCACGTGATTAGAATGGAAACAAGGCAGTTTTGTCCTAGTTGAGGGATTAATCTACATTCTGTTTTACAGAATATTTTTCAACACCGAGTGAGTTCCTTTTAAAAGGAAAAAAAAATCCAGATTTTTTGCTCGTCTGGTAAATTATGTTATGCCAAGAAGCCTCAAACACATTGCTTTTTGGCAAAGAAATGTGAAAAATTCTTCAGTGTTTTGATTTATCTAATGATGTTTTTTTCTTTACAGAAAGGACTATAATAATGATGACATTTATTCAAGTACTTACAACTTGCCAATAACTGTGTCCGAGGCAAGATGGTCAGACTGAACGCAGTCACCGTCCCACACGTGGCTTACACCCTAAGAGGAGGGTAGGGCAGGTATTCTATTCCCATTTTACAGATGAGGAAAACTAAGCACAAAGAAGGAAGTGACTTACCCAAGGTCACATCGCAGACAGGTGGCAGAGCCAGGATTAAAACTCGAGACCTCTGACTCTCAGTTCTGTGCTCTTTGCACTAGACCGTGCCGCTGGTTGATAGAGCCAGATGGGTTTTCCATGTCATCTTTACTCACTCCCATGTTTCTGGTTCAGCCTCTTTCAGCTCCTTTCCTGAAATCTCAGCAGTTTCCATCAGGAACTGATCTAATCACAATAGTCAAAAACCAGTTAATCACATAGGGAGGCTGCCTAATGGAATGAGTGCCATACCGAGAAGCCGGAGATCAGAGCTCCAGCCCCACCTCTGCCACTTGTCTGCTCTGAGGGCTCAGGCAAATCACTTCATTTCTCTGAGCCTCAGTTTCCTCATCTGTAAAAAAGCTGCTAAATCCCACACACCCTGTGACCATGACCCCTGTGGGGGACAAGAACTGTGTCCAACCTAATGATCGTGAATCTACCCCAGTACTTAGTGCAGTGTTTGCAACATAGTAAGCACTTGACAAGTACCATAAATAACTAAAGGATTGAATAAAGAAATAACTAAATGAATCAACAAATAAAACAATCCATAGCAAGTAATGTTACCATGAAAAGACTGGTATCTTATTGGCCTACTTGCGATGATCTGATGGTCATCTCACCTGAACATTTGACTTGAAATGAAGAAAAAAAATAACAGAAAACAGTTGAGCTTTACTAAGGATAAACCTTTATTACTTGCTAATTTCTTAGGCTTCTGTGGTATCCTTTTACCTTATTCCAAGATGTGTGACATGCTTATGGGAGACATAGTGAAGCTCCATCAATCAGTCCTACAGTCAGTTGAACTAAGTGCGTGCTTACTGTGGGCAGAGCACTGTTCTAAGTGCTTGGGAGAGTACAATCCAACAATAGAACAGAGTTGGAGCTTACAGTCTAGAGGAGGAGACAGACGTTAATAGGAATAAATAAATTATGGCTATGTAAATAAGTGCTGTGGGGCTGAGGGAGGGGAGACTTAAAGAAACAAACTCAAGTGCAAGAATGACACAGAGGGGAGTGGAAGAAGAGGAAATCAGGTAGAAAATGGGTTCCATTGGGAGAAAAAAGGAAATAGAGAGAGGGAGAGAGAAAGTGATCATTGGCCCTTTAAAGATCCAAAAGTGGAACACTTAGTGACAACCAGCAACTCGTCTCAATGCATAGTTTCCCGTGACTGTACCTTATGCTGCTCTTGAGTATAATTGTGAACAGAACACGTTACCAATCTGACAACTTTATATGTGTTTTCAAACCCCCTGTGCTGAATTTCCTTCCTTACTCACCCACTGTCCATTCTATTTCATGGTACGAAGAATTTCAATTGTAGTTTATCTGTTTTTTTGTTTTTTAACCCAAAGAAGTTATGATTTCTCCTTTATTGAGCCCAAAGTTTTCTCTGGAAATTTTAATCAAATTTAGTGCAAAAGAACTCAACAGAATATCAATGGGAGATGCATTCCGAATTTAAGAATAGAACAAATGCATAAATCACCCCAAAGTCATTCTCATATCTCCAGTGAGTTGGAGGATTCTATGCTTCTATCACTGAATGCTTCGGGTAAATCTAGACTGTAAACCCTTGGTGGGTCAGGGACTCTGTTTGATATGTTATATTTATAAACACCCCAGTAGTTAACTTCTAGTCTGTAAATTTGTTAGGGGTAGGAAACGTGGCTGCTAGTTCTATGGTGTCATATTCTCCCAAGCACTTAATACAGTAATAAATAACAGTGATAATAATTATGGTACTAGTTAAGTGCTTACTATGTGCCAAGCACTGCTCTATACACTGGGTGAGATGCAAGTTAATCAGGTCAGACACAGTCGCTATCCCACATGGGGCACACAGTCTTATCCCTATTTTTCAGATGAAGTAACGGAGGCCCAGAGAAGTTGAGTGACTAGCCCAAGGTCACACAGCAGACATATGGCAGAGCAGCAATTAGAACCCTGGTCCTTCTGACTCCCAGACTTGTGCTCTTATCCACTACACAGTAAGCGCTCAATAAATGCCATTGATTGATTATCACAGGGCTTGACATATGGTAAACACTTGAAAAATGTTATACCTAATGAAATCTCCCTTCCTCTTTTGAGTTATATTTTGTGAGGGATGAATAGTTAGGCCTTTTACCTGTGGCTGCAATTTTGAGACACTTTTCACTAATGATGCAGTGGTTGAACTTAAAGATTGCCTTTCGTCTCGGGGACTTTCAGTTCAGAACACTTTCCAACTCCTCATTCTCCTGCCCACCAGACGGTTGTTGAGATCGACAAGCTGAAGTTTCTATAATCTTCGCTCTGCAAGGAGAGAAATGAAAGCAGTCAGAGGATCATTTTGGTGGAGTGGTGCTGGATTGCCCTACTGATAATGAACTGTCCTCGGACCTGGATTTCTAGGTGGTGGTTGAACCTTTTACCCACTCTGACAAGCTCCGCAGTTCTGCCTTTGAATATTTAAGGGACCTAACTGATGGGAAATCTCATCAGTTCTGTGCAACAAGAAGCCATCTGTCAAGGTACCGAAATCCATAAGAAGATTTGGTATCCAGGCAGGGGATGTTCTGCTCGTGGCAAGTTTAGATGGTTTCACAATTGTGATGTTTCTGCCAGTGAGAAACTTTCAACGATTTGTCCAGAATAAAACAGTCAACAATTAAATCTAAATATTTTCCTATGGTAAAATGGCAAGGTGTCTACTGTATAATTAGTGTTTGTAAAGGACTTGAAAATTGTGGCTTTCATTAGGACTATTGCTGTTTACATCAGTAACTTTTTGGAGGAATGCAAAATATGAAGAGGTTTTGTTTTTCATGTACAGCTACCATCTGGTTCGGGGAATGGAAAAATCTAGTTAGCTGGCTATCTCTCGGTATGTCAGTTTGGGGAGTGGGTGAGGAATGGGAAGGATTGGAAAACAGTGAGTTGATTTCCCAGGAGTATCTTGATGGTACTCAATGTAACAGGACCAAAATTGTAGGATCAGCTTCCTCGTGGATTATTAGGAGGAGGGCTTTGTGTTGCAACCAATTGATCAATCGATTGATGGTACTGATTGAGTGTGTGGTCTGAGCAGAGCACTGTAATAAGCACTTGGGAGAGTAAAGTAAATGATCAGGATCCCTATTATTATTATTATCATTATTAAATGCTTAAAGTCATTTCCTACTCATAGCGAATCCACAGATATACTTTGCCTAGAATGTCCTGTCCTCTGCCATAATCTGTGACCTTTCAATGGTTCTTCCGTTATCATTGTTATGGTCTTTATTCATCTAGTTGCTGGTCTTCCTCTTCCGTGTTTTTCCAGTTGTCAGGATCTTTGTTTTCTTGACATTTAAATATAAGCCCATCTTTTTGCTCTGTTCCTTAATCAGGATCTTGCCCTCGGTGAATTTACAATCTAAAAAATAAATTCCAGGTAGAGAAACAACCAAATATAAATGTATGTATATAGATGCTTTAGGGGTGGGGTGAGTATCGTAAGTGCTTAGGAGGTGAGGACTCGAATGGATGTTACAATAGAGATGTGAAAAGTGTGGGGAGAAGACAGATTAGTCACAGAAGGCTTTCTGGAGGAGGAAGGATTACTGAAGGAAGTCCACAAGCCTGTGTATTCTTTCCCAACACTTAGTACAGTGCTCCACACATAGAAAATGCCTAGAAAATACTCTTTTTACTGCTGCTGCTACTAGTCTTATGACTGTGAATGTTTCATATTCAAGCTTTTTCATTGCATTCAATTATATTTATTGAGTGCTTACTCTGTGAAGAGCGTTTTACTGGGTGCTTGGGAGCGTACAACAGAACAATAAACAGACATATTCCCTGCCCACAACAAGCTTAGAGAAGCTGCGTGGCTAAGTGGAAAGAGCCCGGGCTTTGGAGTCAGAGGTTATGGGTTCGAATCCCGGCTCGGCCACTCGTCAGCTGTGTGGCTTTGGGCAAGTCACCTAACTTCTTGATGCCTCAGTTACCTCATCTGTAAAATGGGGATTAAGACTGTGAGCCCCACATGGGACAACCCGATTCCCCTGTGTCTACCCCAGTGCTTAGAACAGTGCTCGGCACATAGTAAGCGCTTAACAAATACCAACATTATTATTATTATTATTAAGCTTGCATCTAGATAGGGGGAGAAAGACAAGAATACAAATAAGTAAATTACAGAAATGTACATAAGTTCTATGGGGCTGGGAGCAGGGGAGAACAAAGGGAGCAAGTCAGGACTATGCAGAAGGGAGTAAGAGAAGAGGAAAGGGGGACTTGGTCTCGGAAGGCCTCTTGGATGAGATGTGCCTTCAATAAAGCTTTGAAGCGGGGGGGAGAGTTTTTTTTGTTTTACACTTGAACTTAAAAGAAGGTCAACCTTCAGTGAGTCACACATACAGCTTTTTTCTACTTAGAACTCTTGGAAGCACTATTTCCTGGCTCCAGGTGCTTTCTGATGAGGTTACATATCCTGGAATAACTGTGTTTCCTGACTGAAAATATCTCCCCCTCACTCCCCCTCCCCGCCCCCCTGCCTCGACCCCATCAGTCAGCATCGGCTTTGCTAATAAGTGGATCCAGAAAGCAATGTAATGGATGATTTTGATTCGGTCCAGCATGGCCCATCAATCCATTTTTAACCCAAATATGTTTTCCTGTTCCAGTGAATGGGACCCATCTGCAGATTTTCTACCACCTTACAAATCTATGCAGTTGACCTGAGTGGTCAGAGTTTTCTTCGTCTGGTTCAAAGAAGGTTTGAGAGAGTGTGAATAGCCTATCCACTGCCTGGGTCTCCGGGCTGAAAATTCAGGTTGTATCCAGTCCGGTGAGGGAGGGATGACACTAAGTGCTTACTGTCCTGCCTCTGAAGAAGACCCACTGTTAACACTAGGCTTTTAAGCCTTTCTGTTCATTCAGTTCTCCTTAGCATCCTCCGTTTGGAGTTACTTCATGCCACCTCCTTGCCTAATTTTCCTCTTCAAACTACAGAGAGGTGACTCAGAGAGGATTGCAGAGGTGGGAAGATAGAACTCATAAGGACCCTTCAACAAGATAAGACCACAGGCCGAGTCATTGTTGGATCAGATCAGTGGCACATTCAATCCATTATTCTCTTTCTGATAGAAACTCTTCAGAGCACCAAGCAGAAAGGTTCCCCAAGACAACGATGAAGTGTGACTGGTCTTTGATATGCCTCCGCCCCACCCCCAAACTGCATTGTCCTTGAAATCATGAAGCAGTCCATCAATACTATTTACTGAGCACCGCCTAGAACAGGGCCAGTGCTTAGAACAGTGCTTGGCACATAGAAAGCGCTTAACAAATGCCATCATCATTATTAATGTGTGCAGAGTGTACTGCTGCTCCTCTCCTCCTCCTCCTTGTCTCCCTCCTCATCTTTCTCTGCCCCCACCATTGCAGGAAGGAGAGAGAACTGGGACAGATAATGCACTTAGTACAGTGCTCTGCACATAGTAAGTGCTTAATAAATATGATTGAATGAATGAATGAGTGGGAATGGGGAAAAGCACTGGCCACACTGATCCAGGCACTTGGCATAGTTCAACTTGACTACAGCATCAGCCTCCTCACTGACCTCTGTGCCTCCAGTCTGTCCCTTCTCCAGTACATTCTTCACTCTGCTATATGGATCATTTTTTTCTTTTGAAACGTCTTTGAGCATGACTCTTCACTCCTCAGAAACCTCAAATCATTGCCCGCACCTCTCTGCATTCATTCATTCAATAGTATTTACTGAGCGCTTACTATGTGCAGAGCACTGTATTAAGCGCTTGGAATGTACAAATCGGTAACAGAGACAGTCCCTGCCCTTTGATGGGCTTACAGTTTAATAAACAAGGAGAAACTCCTGACCCACTGGCTTTAATTTACTCAAATGACCCACCCTCTACGCTTCGCTCCCATCAAGCCAAGCTACTCACTTTGTCTTGCTCTCTGCCTTGCTCTCAGCTCCCTTATGGCCGACCTCTTGTACACACCCTCCCTCCTCCTTGAGACTCCATCCCCCCTTCTCGTCAGGCAGATTGATGCTCTTCCCATCTAAAAAGTCCTTCTGAACTCACATAATAATAATGATGGCATTTAAGTGCTGGGATAGATATAAGGTAATCAGGTTGTCCCATGTGGGGCTCACGGTCTTAATCCCCATTTTACAGGTGAAGTAACTGAGGCACAGAGAAGTTAAGTGACTTGCCCAAAGTCACACAGCTGACAAGTGAAAGAACTGGGATTAGAATCCATGACTTCTGACTCCCAAGCCCGAGCTCTTTCCATTGAGCCACACTTCTTCTAGGAGGCCTTTCTCAATTAATCTCTGCTCTCCCCATCTTGTTCAGCACTTCAACACTTCCTCATGAGAAATATATGAGTTCTCTTGTTTCTCATTGTGCTGATGTACATATCTTTCTGTTAATCAATCAATCAATTGCATTTATTGACCATTTACAGTATGCCGAGCACTGTACTGAGAAGTTGGGAGAATACAATATAAGAGTATAACAGAATTTGTAGGCATATTCCAGGCCCACATCGAGTCCAGAAGGGGAGACAGACATTAATATAAATAAATAAATTACAGATGTGCGTATAAGAGCTGTGGGGCTGATGGAGGGGTGAGTAAAGGTAGCAAATCAGGGTGATGAAGAAGAATGTGGGAGAAGAGGAAATGAAGGCTTAGTCAAGGAAGGAGGACATGTGCCTTCAAAAAGCCTTCAAAGGGTGGGGAGAGTAATTGTCTGTCGTCGGATATGAAGAGGGAGGATGTTCCAGGCCAGAGGCAGGATACGGGCTATTGCTCCCTTCTATTTTAGGGACTGTTGCCCCTGCTATGATCATAAACTCTTTGAGGGCAGGATTCATGTCTATTATCTCTATTATCTATTATCTAAGCCCAAATGCTTAATATCGGGCTGTGCACACAGTAAGTCTTCAAGTAAGTCACTGATTGATAACATGCCTTTATTCTAGTGTTTCTCAGTCTTTCAATCAGTGGTTTCTTTTGGACTCTTGCTGTGCAGAGCACTGTACTAAGTGCTTGGAAGAGTTTAGTACAACAGAGTTGGTAGGAGCCCCCAGTCTAAAGAGGGATATTTAAGCAGTGTTTAGATTTCACATCAGCCCAAGGGGAAAATAAATCCAATCTTCCTCCACCGGTTACTACATGGGGTATCTGTTAAGCACTTATTGTGTAAGCAAGGACTGTACTAGGCACTAGAGTGGATGCACTATATTCAAATTGGACACTGTCCCTGTCCCACCTGGGGTTCACAGTGTATGAGGACAAGAATTCCAGGAAGTTTCTGTCTTGCTATAGTAGGTAACAGAGTGAATCTGATGCAGAGTCAAGAATAAAGAGTGTGAGCGGGTCCCTAACTGGGGCATTTTACCCCCATCCCCTTTCCACGAGCTATCTTCAGTTTCACAGATTTCTCCTTCTGACTTCAATATGTACATCCCATATTTTCAGAAATCCTTCATTCATTCAATTTTATTTATTGAGTGTTTACAATGTGCAGAGCACTGTACAAAGCACTTGGAATGTACAATTCGGAAGCAGATAAAGACAATACCTGCCCAATAATGGGCTCACAGTCCAGGCAGGGGTGACAGAAAACAAAGCAAAACAACTAGTCAGGCATCAATGCCAAGAAGGTAAATAGAATCATAGATATATACAGATCATTAATAAAATAGAGTAATAAATAATATATACAAATATACACAAGTGCTGTGGGGAAGAGAAGGGGGAAGAGCAGAGGGAGGGAGTGGGGGAATGGGGAGGAGAGGAGGGGCAGAAGGAAAGGGAGGGCTCAGTCTGGGAAGGCCTCCTGGAGGAGGTGAGCTCTCAGGAGGGGAGAGAGTTAGTTTGGTGTATGTGAGGAAGGAGGGCATTCCAGGTCAACGATAGGACTTGGGCCAGGGGTCGATGGTGGGACAGGTGAGAACGAGGGACCGTGAGGAGGTTAGCGGCAGAGGAACGGAGTATATGGGGTGGGCTGTAGAAGGAGAGAAGGGAGTTGAGGTAGGAGGGGGCCAGGTGATGGAGAGCTTTGAAGCCAAGTTTGAGAGTCATCCCTTTGCCTTTCCTTACCTGAGGTCTGTGCCTTGGGACACAGTTTTAGATCTTGCATTCAAATGCTGACAGCGTACCAATCCCCTCTGTCATCTTTTTCTTCAGTTCCCCGGTTACCAGTTTTTCCACCAGGGAAGGAGGAAAGATCATTTCAAGAGCCTACAAACACTGGACTCAAGTGTTTCAATTCTTTCTGTTGTAAAGTGGAAAATGGAAACCTGATCACTTACCCAGTAGCACCCTCCAAAATGACTTTTAACACTTAAGATCTGATGGCAATTTTACAAACTATTGAGTAGTTTGAACAGCACGCCTGGTAAAGCGGTTAAGGACAAATCCAGAGGATCAGTTTTAATGAGCACATGTTTGCTTTGGAATGGGTTTCACAGGGACTCAGTACTTGATTTTTATTTTTTCCATATTTGACGCAGGCAGCATTGGAGAGTTTTAGAAGAGTCATGGGAACTACACTCTTAGTAACTAAATTCCACAAGGATGTGAAGACCACTTTCCACATCTTCGGGGAAGGTTTTTTTTTTTTCACCTCACTGAAGAACTCCTCAACTACATTGATCTGTTTTTCTCTTTATTTGGAATGCACATTTAAAGAAGAGAGAATCTGCTCCTTTTTGGCTTCAATTCCCACCTCTATGCCTCTCCTTTTTTTTTTAAAGTGATTTTAGTTAAGCACTTAATATGTGCCAGGCAGTGTACTAAATACTGGGTAGATACAGGCTAATCAGTTTGGACACCCTCCATATCCCAGCCTCACGGTCTTCCTCCCCATTTTACAGATGAGATAACTGAGGCCTAGAGAAGTGAAGTGACTTGTCCATGGTCACACAGCAGACGTGATCGATCCAGATTTTGAACTCAGGTCCTCTGACTCCCAGGTCCATACTCTTTCCACTAGGCTATGCTGCCTCTCTCGATCTTTACAATCTCATATCTCTTCCTGGCCCCAGGATACTTCTCCATGGGGAGTCTACCAATACCTCAAACTCAAAATATCTCATCTATAAAATGGGGATTTAGACTGTGAGTCCCATGTGGGATATGGAGTATGTCCAGTCTGATTAGTTTGTATCTACCCCAGTGCTTAGAACAGTGCCTGACACATCGTAATGCCTAACAAATACTACCTTTAAAAAAATGCATCCAAAGCAAGACTCCTCCCCTTCTCTCCTAAATAATCTCCTCTTCCTAATTTTCATACTACAATTGACCGAACCACCACCTTCTCCATAAGAAGCCCACATTTTGGGCAGGGAATCTTTTATATTGTTATAGTGTACTCTCCTAAGCTCTTAGTACAGTGCTCTGCACACAGTAAGTGCTCCATAACTAAATGGTCTATAAATATGATTGACAGACTGACTGACATTATCCTTGATTCCTTTGCTCTCTTTCAGCCTACTGCCAAATCCCAGATTTTTTTTTTTTCCCTCCAGAACACATCTCTAAGATCAACCCCTTCATCTCCATATGAGTGACTGTCCACCCTCCCCCTACCTCCTGACATTCTTCCACACACCAAGCCCCAGTGGTCCAATTTAAGAGGATTGACTAAGTTCTCACTTATTCTGCTGTTTCTTCACTCTCCTGCATTTAGAACCCTTGAACCCAACACCATCTGTAACCAAAGACCTATTTTTTTTTATTTGAAACCAGAAGGATCCTTTATTATCAGGATTTTTCAGTAAGCCTCTGAAAATATAACAAATACGCACATTATATTACTGTCCTTCACATCTGAAGACTTGTAAGTCCTTCCGTGAATTGTGCTGTTTATTTTTCAGTTGGTAATTAACCGTTTAGAATTGTCAATTTATGATGTTGGAGAATAGGTAGAATGAATGCGGTCAACATTTAATATAGTAAAGACTCCTTCTCGCTGACAACTTTTCATGAACTCTCCCCCTTGGAAAAAGGCTTTGGGCCATGAATTAATAAAAATCACTTAAGGGATGAATGGTCTCAATCCATTCTTCGAAGATAGTTCATTTCTGGGTGAGATTTGAGAAAATAATATACAAGAAGTAGTATAGTGTCAAGTGCTTATTATAATGTTCCATCCACTGTAAACCCTCATAAATACCACTGATTGATCGATTCAGGTAACACATAAGGGGACAATCCTCACTGGAAAGCTAATATATCTGTATTATTATTTTTCCACCTTGGGCATAGAGTAATGGTGTGCCTAAGCTTTTCACCCATGAAATCAATTTGGGAACAGGTGGGTCATTTGGATGTAATTGTGCTTCCAACAGTTCCTTCTTTATAATTGAGCCTTTACCATTACCCAAGGGGCAGAACCGGTGTCTGCAACTCATTAATACAATGCTCAGGTTGTTCTTTAAGAAACTTGATGGAAAAATAAATATTTTTCCCCCTCATGTTCCAATGCTACTAGAGGAAAAACGTTGACTTTCATTCATCACAAAGGCCAATCATTTCTGAGGTCATCTGTTTCCCTGCTGTCTTTATCAGTGCCTTTCTTTCTCATTTGTGCTCAGCTGGCTGGCTGTTCCTGGTTCCATTTCCTCCAGCTACTCAGGGTATCTTGCTGCAGAATTGTTCACTGAAGCCCAAGGGATGCAGATGTCAGTTTTCCAGATGGCAAGCTGCCAGTCTGGCCGTTCCATGATGAAAGCCGCCAAGGGAATTCATTCCATCACAGAGCCAAAGAACATCACTTCATAACACACCTTGGGTACATGATAGGTAATAATAATGATAATGTAAGGGAAAAACAAAAACAGAAGCAGTTTGTCTGCCCTCTCCACTATCTACCTAAGCATATCTGAGCTTCAGGACTGGATGAGAAAATACTGAGTATCATTGCAAATTTCATAATAATAATGATTATGGTATTTGTTAAGTGCTTACTATGTGCTGAGCACTGTTCTACGTACTGGGGTAGATACAAGGTAATCAGGTTGTCCCACGGAGGGCTCACAGATTTAATCCCCATTTTACAGATGAGGTAACTGAAGCACAGAGAAGTTAAGAGGTTTGCCCAAGGTCACACAGCAGACATGTGGAGGAGCTGGAATTAGGACCCATGTCCTCTGACTCCCAAGCCCCGGCTCTTTCCACTAAGCCATGTTTTGCTTACCCATTTAATAATAATAATGACAGTGGTATTTATTAAGTGCTTACTCTATGCCAGACACAGTACTAAGCACTGGAGTGGATACAAGCAAATTGGATTAGACTTAATCCCTGTCTCACATGGGACTCACAGTTTTAATTCCCATTTTACAAATGAGGGAACTGAGGCACAGAGAGTTTCTGATTTACCCAAGGTCACACAGTGGACAAGGTGTACAGCAGAAATTAGATTTCAGGTCCTTCTGATGCCCAGGCTTGTGCTCTATCAATTAGGCTACTCTACTTCTCCCTATGAATAGAATAAGTTTGGGTTTGTTTTTTTTTTGTTTTTGTTTTGTTTAACAAAAGCAAGCACTAGACTATGCCTTGTAGGAAAAATGGCCCCCTTCCTCCCTGTCATTACTGGAATTCAAGCAATAATTATACCACTTTTGGAAGACTTTGCAGAGCTAAACAATTAAGCATTCACTTGTGCTAACTCAATTTCCACTATTTGCGACTCTCTGTCTGTCTCCCCAATTAGTGTGTAAGAGCCTTGTGGGCAAGGAATGTCTCTGTGTTCCTACTGCCCTTCCCAAGTGCTGAGTATAATACATTGCCTTAAATAATTGTTCAATAAATACGATTTCTACTAATACTAGATTGTAAGCCCCTGAGGACAGGGATCACGACTCCCAACTCTGTCATACTCTCCTAAGTGCTTAGTACAGTGCTCTGACTCCCTGCCCTCACACTCCACTTGCTGCTTGCTGTCACGTCTGCCCCACCCTCCAACCCTCATCACACAAAGACACCGACTCCATCCTCTCCAGATGGACTCTGCCCTTCCATTCACCCCTTGCCACTGCTCACCTCTCCACCCCTGCCATCTTTCCACCCTTCTACACCTAAATGAAAGTATTTCAAGGGGAAAAATAAACTATTTTTGGAGAGACAGTTTTATTTCAAGGGACAAGGGGATACGTGAAGAAGGAAGAGAGTTCCCTGAAAAATGAAGCAGAGGCATTTACCACATGGGTGCATTGTAAGAGGAGGCAGAGGGAATCTTTGGTCTGTGTGGCAGCCATTTTGATGAGCTCTCCTGTTTGGGCTCCAACTTGGGTAACCCGAGTGACTGCCATCTTGAGTTCTTTTCAGGAGACAGGCTTCTGACCCTGCTATGCATCACCTTTAAGTGGCCGCTTACCATCTGAAGCCAGCCCTGGGTCTATGGTGTTGCTCAGAGTAAAGAGACCTTACTTCCAAACTTGACCGTCTGCAACAGCGAACATCCCATTTGTTTTTAGAAGCACAGCTCATGAGCTGGGAAAGTCAGGCTCTGAGTGTGACATTTTGGTTTAAAGCGGAACAAAAAAGCTTCAAGAGAAAGACACGAAACTTGGGTCAGTTACAAATGATTCATTGTGTGAGTTTTATGGCAAATATGGAGATAGGGAATACTTTCGCAGTCTCTTGATATGCAGCTGCATGGCTTAGAAGCTACAGAGATCTCTCCCTCTTCCTCCCCTACCCCCCAACACACAAACAATAGCAGAGGTGGATTTGGGTGAGTGAGCAGGACAGTCACCCCTAATTTGCGGGGAGGCAGCTGGCAATTATATCAGAGGCACCTCTAAAACCAGGATATAGCTCTAATTGGCTTCAGGTTCCACCGACTCATTCTCCTTGGGTAACCAGTTTTGGGGAGGAGGGAGTATTTCCACGCAGCCCAGTAAGGGAGCCAGGGCCTCTGTAGCTGGGAATGGGGATAAGCTGTCCCTCCTCTCGATGAAGAAAAACTTTCTGTCCTCTAGGAGCTTTCAGTCCACAAGGGAGTGCCGGCATGGTTCACATGGAGATGTGTTTTCCAGTAGGCTTTCAAGATGGAGTAAGCTGTGGTTTGTTGTCTGTGAGGTAGGAGGGAGTTGCAGGCATGATGGAGGGCTTGAGCAAGAGGCTGATGATGGGACAGATGAGACTGAGGCTCGGTGAATAGATTATTCAAAGGAGAGTAAACATTGCAAGCCAGGGTGTTGAGAAAAATTAGATTAGCTACCTCGTTCTCATCTCCCCTACCACTGACCCATTGCTCATGTGTGCCCTCCCCTTAATAATGATAAGAATAATAACTGTGATATTTGTTAAGCACTTACCATATGCCAAGCACTGTACTAGATGCTGGGGTGGATACAAGGAAATTGGGTTGGACACAGTCTCTTCTCTGTCCCACATAGGGCTCCCAGTCTCAATCACCATTTTACGGATGAGGAAACTGAGGCCCAGAGAAGTGAAGTGACTTCCCCAAGCTCTCACAGCAGACAAGTGGCAGAGTTGGGATTAGAACCCAGGTCCTTCTGACTTCCAGGCCGCAAACTCTATCCACCCGGCCACGCAGTTCCTTCATCTCCAACAGTCCACCACTCTTCCCACCTTCAACCTCGCATCTAAAATCACACATCTTCTAAGAGGCCTTTCCCATATTTCCCTTATCTGCCCTCCCCTCTGCATCAATTATGCACTTGGCCATGTACCTTTTAAGTACTGTGACATTCACCCCAACCCCACGGACTGGCATATGGTAAAAACATGGTATATGGTATAAACATGCTTACATTCTATGATGTTCCCTGCCCATAATTCATTTTAATGTCTGTCTTACCCTCTAGACTGTAAGTTCCCTTAAAGCAGGGATAGCATCTATATACGCTGTGGTATTGTAGTTTCCCAAACAGTAAGTACACCGCCCTGCCCTATGAGCGCTCAATACATACCAATGATTGATGGATGGATTGTTGGGTAGGAGGGCGAGAGCTGATCGATTGCATCTCACACATATTGGAAGATAGCTGGTTAGAGTACAGTGCTGTCTGTAACCAGGAAACGGAGTGCTGCTCTGTGTCCTCCTTAGCAGCAGAACCGGAATTCAGTTTTTACACTGTAGCAAAGACAAGCACTCACATCAGATCTACAAATCACCTGGGTCTCTATTGACTTCAACCAAAAATGATGATTGTTGGAGCTGAGGAGACCCATATTGAAAACCGTTTTGGGGCTTGCTCCCTTGTAGACTGTGAGCTCATTATGGGCAGGGAAAGTGTCTGCTTATTATTTTGTACTGTACTCTCCCAAGCACTTAGAACAGTGCTCTGCACATAGTAAGCACTCAAATACAAGTGATTGATTAAAACAGATGATATCTGCCCCCCCCCCCCAACTCTTTCTCAGTTTTCACTATTATCATTATTATTATGTTTGCTAAATGCTTACTGTGTGTCAAGGATTCTTCTAAGTGTTGGGATAGAGGTGAGTTAATCAGGTCAGGCCCAATCCCTGTCCCACATGGGGCTCTCAATCTGAATAGAAGGGACAACAGGTATTTCATCCCCATTTTAGAGTTGGGGAAACTGAGGTTCAAAGAATTTAAGTAATTTTCTCAAGGTCACACAGCAAACAGTTGGCAGAGTTGGGATTAGAACCCAGGTCCTCTTGTAGTCGGAGAAGTCAGAGTAAACCACGCTGCTTCTCTTGTCAGGGATACATGAGCCTTCCTTTGCCTTCATATTCCCTCACACTTCCTTGCTGACCCAGGTAGGGGTGGCTCTGGGAAGAAAGAAGCAGAAAAGAGAAGGGGGATTCAAATCTCGAATGGGGTAGAGCTTGAGTCCACAAAATTAAGTTGTGTGCAATTTTCACTGTATGTTCAGACACTGCCAGATGAAATTAGTGAAAAATAGGGCTCCTCTTATCTCTGTAAACTAAGAAAATGACTCTACTCCCAGACAAAAGAGATGTAATCAGAATCCATTATGAATTGAGCTGAAGTATTCCCATAGATTGAAAAAAGCATGATGATTTTGTTATCACATTTGTACTATATTTCAAAATGAACAAGATTCTTTTAATTACCTGCTTCCCAAGTAAGAAGAGAGTGGCCCAGGGGATGTTGCACTACACCTCATGTCTGCAACTGCAATTATGCTAGCAGGAATAACAAGGAGTAAATAGAAGACATTACAGTAGCCTGTTTAGACTCTGTAAACAGGGTCTTTGTTTCCAGGGCTCATAGATGCCCTGTCCTCTCTTGGCTGGGATTGCTGCATTAGCTTTGTCATCATCTCCCTAGTAATGTCGATGCTAAGAGTTTAGAACAATTCAATCCGTGAGTACAAAATATAGCAGGCAATTTTGCTGCCAGAGTTGCAAGCGACTGCTAATTCCAGGCTTCATGGAATTAGCAAACCCAACAGCAGTGATCTACTTTTACTAAGTGAATGACAAACGTTATCTCCTGATTCCAAACACTAGTCAATGGGAAAACATCCCAGATAGCTCTAAGACCTAAAGAGTGACTTTTTACTGATTGTCTAATAGTACGGCACAGGGTCCTCAAACATGTAGAAATCAGAGCAGTTATTCCTGGTGCAGAATGTTGGATGGATCTACGGCCATGCTGTCCTTTTTTAAAAAATGATATTTGTTAAGCGCTTATTGTCTGCCATTCACTGTATTAAGTGCTAGGGTAGATACAAGCTGATCAGTTTGGACCCCATCCGTATCCCACATGGGGCTCCCTCACAGTCTTAATCTCCATTTTGCAGATGAGGTGAGCGAGGCACAGAGAGGTTAAGGGTCTTGCCCAAGATCACACAGCAAACAAGTGGCAGCATATGGAGCAGTGTGTAAGAAGTCTTTGCTCTCTGTTAGCTTGACGTTCAGCTGTTTTGAGGGACAGAAGCCACTACTGGACTCATAGGTTCTAAGGGCTCACAGTAAGAAGCAGCATGGCCTAGTGGAAAGAGCACGGGCCTGGGAGTCCTAGGAACGGGTTCTAATTACGACTCCACCACTTGTCTGCTGTGTGACCTTGGTCAAGTCACTCAACTTTTCTGACCCTAAGTTTCCTCTTCTGTAAAAGGGGATTCATTACCTGTTCTCCCTCCAACTTAGATTGTGAGCCCAATGTGGGACAGGAGCTGTGTCCGGTTTGATTAAATTATACTTACCCCAGTGCATAGAACAGTGTTTGACCCATACAAAGCATTTAACAAATGTCACAACAATAATAATGATAATAATCGTAAGTGTGATCATTATTATTTATTATCATTAATAATAATGATAAGGAAGTCTGAGACATTCTCACCTCAGTTTGGCAGCTTCACCAATGTTTCTTTCTCTCAATATATCTGCATTCATACAAAGTACACGGTCAATTTGACAATCTAAATTCAAACTTGGAAGATGACTTGGAAGAGAAGGCGAAAGAAAATTCATGTCCCCTAGCTCTAGCAGACATCGGATTACTTGTTGTGGTACATTATTGTCCGTCACTCATCTCTATTCCAAACCGGATGCTGTTTTTGCATATATTATATGGAACACTCGCTAAACAATGGGGATTCTAATTAGACTTGCTCACAGTCAACGCTTCTTTCTCTTTGTCTTATCCTAGACCACCCCTTTTCCCAGGAACAGATGCTCATATCTTCACCGGAAAATGCTTAAATGGCCGTTAGCTGTCGTTCTTCCTGTTACATGGAGCCAGAGCATATAGAAATCTGCTCCAGGCAAGGATCGGACAATTCTGGATCAGCTTTCAGTTTCCCTGGACCAAATACGATTAATAATAATAATAATCTCACATTCATTCATTTATTCGATCATATCGAGTGCTTACTCTCTGCAGAGCACTGTACTAAGCCCTTGGCAGAGTACAATATAACAATAGACACATTCCCCACCCACAGTGAGCTTACAGGCTAGAGGCTTGGCCCAGAGTTGGTGTGGCTTTTGAAGGGAAACAGTGTGGCCTAGTGGAAAGAGCAGGGACCTGGCAGTCCGAGGACCTGGGTTCTAATCCCAGCTCTACCATATGCCTGCTGTATGACCTCGGGCCATTCACATCACCTCTCTGTGCTTCAGTTTCTTCATTATAAAATGGACTCTATCCACCCCCCTAGACTTCCTTCTTAGTCAGTCCTTAGTCAGTCCTTGGTTAAATAGTGCTTTATGCAGTGCTTGACACAGAGTAAGTGCTTAACCACTATTGTTATTATTATTATTATGAGATCACACACCCTGACCCTCAATTGGTCTAAACTGGGTGGTCCTGCCCCAAACCATCCCACTAAGATTCTGGGAAATTCCAAGTGGGCTAATGCTCACTGGATGATTTTGGGCCTCCTTTGGGGCTGTGGGAACTGAATCATTGAATGGAGCCAAAAAAAGTGCCATCTCACCTCTGATTTTTAAATCTTTTTAATCCTCTCTCTAGACTGTAAACTCTTTGTAGGCAGGGGATATTTCTAGTAACTCTGTTATATTGTACTCTCCCAAGTGCTTAGTAGAATGCTCTGCACACAGTAAGCACTCAATAAATACCACTGGTGGATATAATAAGAAAATGCATTTTGATGCTCTATATGAATGAAAGATTTTCATGTTCTCATAGCACCATTTGGAAATCAAGAGTTCAAGGAATGATAAATCTTGGAGTTGGAATTTAGAATACAAGAGACTGACCCCCTAAGCATAAGGACACTTTTATCCTAACCTATCTCTTCTCTAAATCTAACTTTAGTCAGGAGCTCTTGGTGATAGTCCATTCTAGATTTCTGACACCTACTTATGTCTATATTACAAATTACATATTTTTAATTGTTCATTTATATTAATGCCTGTCTCCCCCACTAGACTGTAGGCTCAATGTGGGCTGGGAATATGAAAATCAACTTTGTTGTTCTCTACCAAAAGCTTAGTAGAGGGTTTAGGACAGGACTCTGCACACAGTAGGTGTGCAATAAATGCCAGTGATTGAGTGATGTCATACCACTGATTGATTGATTTTTTCATTTGACAGGGTGATCCTCTTGTTTGATATGAGGAACCCATCCTTGTTAGTAGAAACCTTCTTTTTTTATTGTTTTGCACAGTGCAAAGTCTGGAGTGAATCCTCCCTAAGTGCCATATTAAAACATATCAATCAAAGCCTCTGCAAAATCAGAGCCATTAGATACAGCTGACTAGCGCCAAATATGTCCAAGAATTATGATGCATTTCTATTTTGGAGGTGACAGGGATGAATCAATATCTGGTTGGTCTGTTTGGGGAGATCAGTCTTGGTTAAATTTTGCTGACAAGAGACCACACTTCCCTCAACCCATCTGACAGGAGCAGGAGAAAAGAGGTGCTTAACTTTCAAACATTCTGCATAATCTCTTGCTCTTTTGGCCGAAGGTACTTTGACAGAAGACCGAAAGAGCTGTTGCAGTTAGTACCGAAGCTCCTGTTCTTCCCAATTTACCAGTTTTTGCAGCTGACTTTCAGAGGATAAAGCCTTGTGGAATATAAGAAAGGTCAAGGAACAGTTGAATTCCAGTTATCCTACCAAATGATGCCAGGGGCGTCTGACTTTCTCATCCTTGCTCCCGTGAACTCTTCACTGTTCTAGAATGTTCAGTATGCAGACCAAGCTGTATTAACATCGACAATTCCAAATTGACTCTTGTAAGAAAACCATTCTCCAAAATAAAAAATGTATAAAGAAAAATTGGTAACAAGAGAGATGGGCCGTTGATAGCAACAACCCAGTTGGAGAAGCGTCAGACTGTAGGTGAGATCGAGAGAGGAAAAGCAGTGATTCCTCTCCATCCTGCCTCCTCTCCAGATTCTCCCCTCACCTGTCCCACAGTCTGCTCTGTTTCTGACAACATATGGACGCACATAGACTTTTTGACATCCGTCTTCCCTCCTCCAGCCTGTAAAGACTCTATCTGTGCACTTTCATCCTATATCAGAATGCCAAAGAATTGCAGACAGAGCCATTCTGGGCAGATTTTGGATTCACCACTTCTGGGTTTCAGTCTCTCCCCAGTCCCTCTTCCTCCTACCTTCCCCTCATCTATTCTTCCTGCTGTTGTTCAGTTATGCAGCATTGGAGGCAGCCCCCAAAGGAAGAGGGAGTTGTGCATTGGAGTGCTGATTTGCATATGCTTCTCCTTACCCTCTCTTTGACCTCCCATGCACATACCATGAGAGCAGCATGGCTCAGTGGAAAGAGCCCGGGCTTGGGAGTCAGGGGTCATGGGTTCGAATCCTGGCTCTGCCACTTGTCAGCTGTGTGACTGTGGGCAAGTCACTTAACTTCTCTGTGCCTTAGTTATCGTATTTGTAAAATGGGGATGAAGACTGTAAGCCTCACGTGGGACAACCTGATTACTCTGTATCTACCCCAGCGCTTAGAACAGTGCTCTGCACATAGTAAGTGCTTAACAAATACCAACATTATTATTATTATTATACCTACTCTCATACATTCATTCAATCATATTTATTGATCGCTTACTATGTGCAGAGCACTGTACTAAGCACTTGGGAGAGTGCCTTGTCTTATCCTGTCAAGTCATCTCCCACCCACAGCAACTTCACGGACACATCTGTCCCAGAAGGCCCCCACCTCCACCTGCAGTATGCCCTATCTCTATCTGCAATAGTTCTGATACTATGTCCATCAAGTTTTCTTGGTAAAAATACAGAAGTTTCCTGTTGCTTTCTTCTGCAAAGTAAACTTGCGTTTCTGTCCTTGATTCTCTCCTATGCTGTTGCTGCGCAGCACAGTTGAGTTTTGACTTGTATCAGATTGCCTTCCACTCGCTAGCCACTGCCCAAGCTCAGAATGGAATGGTAGGCCTCTGCTTGACTCTCCCTACTGTAACTGAGACCGATAGTGTACTGGAAACTCTCCAACTGTGATTCTGAGAGGGGACTTGGGAAAGTACAATATAAGAATAAACAGACACATTTCCTGCCCACACTGAGCTTATAGTCTAGATGGGGAGACAGCCATTAATATAAATAAATTACAGACATGTACCTAAGTGCTGTATGCCTGAGGGGGGAAATGAATAAAGAGAGCAAGTCAGGGTGACACAGAAGGGAGTGTGAGAAGAGGAAAAGAGGGCTGAGTCAGGGAAGGCCTCTTGGAGGAGATGTGCCTTCAGTATGGCTTTGAAATGCAGGAAGAATAATTGTCTGTTGGATTTGAGGAGGGAGGGTGTTCCAGGCGAGAGGCAAGTGGTGGATGAGGGGAGACAGACAAGATCAAGGCACAGTGAGAAGGTTAGCATTAGAGGAGCGAAGTGCGTGGGTGTCATGGCTGTATCCATTAAAGGAGGAACACCCTTGGTAGGTACCACATTGATCACTTCCTCGGCCAAAATATTGATTGTAGACTGTGGTGACAATGGCTTAGAGAGATTCGTGGACACCAGAGAACCCCTACCCTAGGTCTTGCTACCTCCCAAGCCCAAACTTGGTCCCAAGGAAAGAAGTCCCTAGACGTTAAGGGAAATCCCATGGATATATTAGAGAACTTGAGTTAGTGGTAGATTTCCCAACTCAATGGCAAGTTGAGAACTCAGAAAAGAAAGGTTATTTTGGGATATTTATTTTCAGAATTTACATTACTGCAGTGCACAAAAATGCATCAGTCTCTGAATTCTAAGTTTAGGAACCTGGCACTGAATCATTCTTTTTATGTTTCTATAATGAGAAGAAAATACTGGAAATGTCCATGGTAGAGGACTTTCAAACAATCCTCTTGGACTTGGGTTAGGAAAAAGGTCAAGAAATGCACCTAAGAGAGGAGAAACTAGGTGTTCTGTATGAGCTGAAGAAAATATATTTAACAAGCAATGGATAATGAGAAGCAGCATGGCCTAATAGATAGATCATGGGCCTGGGAGTTCGAAGGACCTGGGTTCTAGTCCTGGCTCCCCCTCTAGTCTTCTGTGTGATTTGGGCAAGTTCCTTAACTTCTCTGTGCCTCAATCTGTAAAATGGGGATTGAGACCATGGGGACATGGGGTCTGTGTCCAAACTGATCAGCTTGTATCTACCCCAGTGTTTAGTACAGTGCCTCACATTTAGTAAGTGCTTAACAGATACCAGTAGAGGTAATAGTATTCACTGAACTTCCTCTTGTTAAAATGCACTATAAGAACTGCAAAATAGAGAAGTGATATGATCCCCCCTCTCATGGAACTTTACAGCCTAAAGAAGACAGATATATGAACATTTAAAAATAGTGATCAAAGTATTTGGAATGTACAACTGAGGAGACATTTATCAAAAAGCGTTGAGGGTGAATATAAATAAGTACATAAGGAACATGTCAACCAACTCCCTGATATTTGTATTCTCCCAAGAGCACACAGTGAACAGGATTGATTGATTGGAGATGATCTGGTGGCTTTGTACACTTAGAAGGGTTGATGGACGAGGATGAAGACTCAGTCATTCATTCAGTTGTATTTATTAATAATGTTGGTATTTGTTAAGCGCTTACTATGTGCCGAGCACTGTTCTAAGCGCTGGGGTAGACACAGGGGAATCAGGTTGTCCCACGTGGGGCTCACAGTCTTAATCCCCATTTTACAGATGAGGTAACTGAGGCACCGAGAAGTTAAGTGACTTGCCCAAAGTCACACAGCTGACAAGTGGCTGAGTCAGGATTTATTGAATGCTTACTGTGTGCAGAGCACTGTACTAAGTGCTTGGGAGAGTGCATTGCAACAGTAAACACACACTCCCTGCCCACGAAGAGTTTACAGTCAGAGAGGGGGAAACAATGTAGAAAGGAAATGGAGAAGTGCTGGGAAAAAATGAAAGAGCACATAGTTATTAGGTAATTGCTTGCCTAGAGTTAAAAATTAAAGTACACAATCTAGAATTTAGCCATTTTTTTTGCATTAAAAAAAATCCAGGCAGGAAATTTTAAGCCAAAATTTCCAAGCAATGCTTGGAAGTGCCTGTAATGTAGATGTTTAAAACATCTATTTTTATATGAAAACAGCTTCATGTCTCTGCTGCCAAAAAATTAAAATAACAACAAAATATATCCACTGCTTAATGTAGAATCTAACCAAGTGAGGTTTTTTTTTCCCTTATGATCTTTCTATTCTTCTAAAACTCTGGAAATCCAAGTGTTGAAATTCTCCAACTGAAATATTTCACTTTTTTTTCTTTTTTTTCTGACTTTGTTAAGATCAAGATATTCTGCTAATCTTTTGAGGAAGGCAGTTATAAAAAAAATTTCCAGGTCATATTTTTTCAGAACAAAGAGCTTCTGCCAGCCTAGGAACTTTAGGGAACTTAGTTGAACTTACTTTTGAAACCTTTTGAAATGAACCTATTGCTCTCTTAAACGATCCTAGTTCCACCACTTGGATTCTTATCTTGCTTAAAAATTTAGTTAAACTCTTTGGTCTGTGGGATCATGAAATCCATTGAAAGGTAAATAGTTTGCTTTCTCAGAATGCCCTGTGAAGGTTTGAAATGCTGCTATTTTTCCCTCTAGTTTCATTGCTCTCTCAAATGCTCCTGAGTTAGAAAACACTCATAAATCTCTCTTTCCAAGTGTGATAAATTAATATTTATTGAGTCCCTACTATGAGCCGAACACTGTGCTTGTCACTTGTGAGAGTACAAAATAATTAATAGACATGTTCCCTGACCTCAAGGACTTTACGATCTAATTGGGGAGACAGACACTAAGATAATAGATTAAAAGAAGAAATTGGGTATAAAGTTATGTCTATCAGAGGCACAGCACAGAAGGGTGGGATGGGTGCTTAGGAGGTGTGGAAAGGCTTGAGTGATAGTGTGGGGGATAAAATGGGGGGAAGAGAGCTTAATCAGGGGTCTCCTCCTGAAGGACATAGCCTCACAGTATGTATGTATATATCCATAATTATTTATATTAATGTCTGACTCCCCCTTTAGACTATAAATGCCTTGTGGGCAGTCAATCTGTCAGTCACTTGTATTTATCGAGTGCTTACTGAGTGCAGAACATTCACTAAGTGCTTGGGAGAGTCCAGTATAACAATAAACAGACACATTCCCTTTCCACAATGAGCTTACAGTCTGGAGGTCAGGAAAGGGGTCTATCAGCTGTTGTATTGTACAATCCCAAGTGCTTAGCACAGTACTCTGCACACAGTAATCACTCAATAAATGTGATGGATTGATTGACTGATGTGATTTCAGAAGGACTTTGAAGACGGGGAGAGCAGTGATCTGCCTATTAAGTGGGAAGGTGTTCCGGGAAGAAAAGAACGTATGAGCAAGTGGAAGTGATGAGAATGGGGCTTGGCAAGTAGTTTGGTGATCTTCTTGTCCCCTGGAAATGATACAACCCAGTGGCAGTGCAAAGGAGAGAACTGGAGGGAAACAAATGATATAGAATGTTCCTAATTTCCCCTATTTTATTCCTATAAGTCTATACCATCATCATCAATAGTATTTATGGAGGGTTTACTGTGTGCAGAGCCCTATACGAAGAGCTTGGAAGAGTATAATTCAATAGTGCCGATAGACACATTCCCTGCCCACAGTGGGCTTACCAAATGTAAACACGCTTCTTCACAGACATCCATTACTCCAAAGATTCAGAAGGTTGTTTTTTTTGGGTGAGGCTAAGGCACAGAAAAATCTAAAGAAGCTGCTGGGTAATTTTTTCAGAGGGTTAGACGTTATTATTAGGCCAAGGTTTTTCCGGAGTCCTGGGTCATGGTAGCTTCAGCCAAGTTGCTTTGGGAATGCTGGCTGGTGCACTGTATGGTTCATGGAGGCTTCCATGTCATTGCGGGAAGAGAATGTGTCTGTTCATTGTTATGTTGTGCTCCCAGATGCTTAGTACAGTGCTACGCTCACACTATGTGCTCAATAAATCTGATTGAATGAATGAATCTTGCTCCTTATGGAAATTCCTACCAATTAATTACTACCAGGGTAGGCCATGGATCTCACTCCATGGACAGACAGTAGGACTAACTGCATCCTGCCTATCATCTTCTTTTGCACTAGAACTAATCTGTAATGGTGCGGGGGGGAGAGGGGGAGGGCAGCGGGAAGGAGGAAGGGGGGAGAACACTCAGTCCTCTAAAGCCTGAATTATAGTGGGTTCTGCACTGAGTCCAACATTGTTATAATCATTCAAGCACCCATCACCCACCAATAAAAAAGTTTAGATCCATCCTCCCGTATGGTAGCATCTACATATTAAGTACCAAAAAACCTCATAGGAACCTTCTTCATTGTTCCAGATTTGTGGAGTAAGATGAATACTCTTGTAGAGTTTAGAATTTGATGTTTGATTTGGTATGAACTCTCCCGTTTCCTTCATTCTATTCAAATCACCCACCGGTGATTTGTGTGAATGTGATTCTATCTTACTTCTTCCATGGGTGGAGAGAAAAGCCATTTCAAAACTAGAGTTGCCATTTGGGCTGGAAAGTATGGACCAGATTTATTGCCTGAGCTTAAATGTGGGCACTGTGGGCAGGGAACGGGTCTCTTAATTCCGTTGTATCATACTCTCTCAATCACTTAGTACAGTGTTTTCTGCACATAGTAAATGCCATTGATTGATTAATAAAAGTATCACCAGTATTCAGATTCTAGTTGCGCCACTATGGCCCCAGTGTTTAGCAACGGACCTAGAAGCCTTTTCAGAAATACTGTCATAGGAATATTACGCTCTTATATGTATGCCATTTGAAAACTCCTTTTCCAGACTAACTCCAATTACACGATCACTTAGATGACCTCCTGTGTCTCCTCCTCTTGAATTTCATCCCAATTATTTAGCTGTCCGTATGTGTCTCTGGACCCTTGTTATTGCTTTGTGTCTTGTGTATTTATATTTATACAAAGGTATCTGACTGTAGCTTTTCCCTTATATGATCAAGGGCTCTTCTTAAGTCAAGAATTTTCTTTTTCTATATTTTTCAGTAACCTCTCCAAAATGTTTAACCATTGGGATTGTCCCACACAGGGATCTTTTTTTTTATTGTTGTTGTTGTTGTTACAGATATATCGATGAAGCATTTCTAAATAATAATAATGTTGGTAATTGTTAAGCACTTATTATGTTCTGAGCACTGTTCTAAACACTGGGGTAGATACAGGGGAATCAGGTTGTCCCACATGAGGCTCACAATTAATCCCCATTTTACAGATGAGGTAACTGAGGCACAGAGAAGTTAAGTAACTTGCCCACAGTCACACAGCTGACAAGTGGCAGAGCCAGAATTCGAACCCATGACCTCTGACTCTCAAGCCCAGGCTCTTTCCACTGAGCCACACTGATAAATACAGAACATAAGCTAAAGGAAGCATGTGACTTGCCCCACAAGTAAAGCCAGTCATCAGATGTTGAGGGACTTTAGGGCAGAGACCGAGAAGCATGACCTAGTAGAAAAAAGCACAGGACTGGGCGTCAGGAGACCTGGGTTGCCATACTGGCTCTTCTGTGTACCTCCTGCAGGACCTAAGGAAGGCTATGTGCCTCAGTTTCCTTATCTGTTAAGTGGGGATTAAAAGACTGTTCTCCCTCCATCTTAGACTGTGAGCCTTGTGTTAAACACCTACTATGTGTCAGGCACTATACTAACCCCTGGGTTAGATACATGCTAATCAGGTTGGACAAATTCCATTTCCCACATGGGGCTCATAACCTTAATCTTCATTTTACAGATGAGGTAACTGAAGCACAGGTTAGTTAAGTGACTTGCCAAGGACACACAACAGACAAGTGGCCAATTCAGGATTAGAACTCAGGTCCTTCCAAATCCCAGGCCGGGGATCTTTCCACTAAGTCACTAAGATCTGGATTTTATTTTATCCATCCCGGGGCTTGGCAAGGTGGTTAGCACATAGTAGGTGCTTAGAAAATGCCACTATAATTAATTTTTTTTCCTTGCAGTGTACTGTGATCACAGTAGGTACTCGCTATCCCCAGGAGAGGGTGATCAGGATGAGTTTGTGAGCAAAGTCAACAGAACGCACCCAGGATTTCATATTCCCACTTGGCTATTTGAACCACATTCACATCCATTCCAACAAAATATAAGAAAACAGAATTTCGACTTGATGCTGTTTCACAAAAACTTTGTGTAAACAGCAGGTTCACTCCTTTCTGTGTTTTGGCTGGGGACAGTCTATCATCTCAGGGTGCTCTTTGAGGATCCGGAGAATTAATTTTTAAATTCATGAGTTATCCATTCTCCCAGAGGGTTGATTTATGATTTCATCCTTTCCTAGCTATCTTTTGATTTAGAAAAGCAGTAGAGAGTATCTGTGATTTAAGCCTGCGATTTGGAAGGGGATATTTAACCCGAACAAGTGTACTAAAAGTTCCCTTTCCTCATCAGTCTGTCCCATTCCATACATTAAAATTCTTCACAGCACCTATTCCTGATAATACTTAAATCATGACGATGCCTATAGTCTGTGAAAATGATAAACTCATGGGCAGGGAACATATCTACCAACTCCGTTGTATTGCACTCTCCCAAGTACTTAGTACAGTGCTGTCCACATGGTAAGTGCTCAATAAATACCACTGTCAGTGATTTAAGTTATCAGAAACTCCTTGACATTAGATTTCAGGCTACTAAAGGAAGAAGGAGATGGCAGGATCGATGGGAGGGAATATGGGAATTGGAGGAAATTCCACTGATTAGAAAATTTTGGAGAAATCATAATTTAAAGTGGTTCCTCTTTGCCAAGCCTCCTGTTTCTACAAAACGTCATGTGGCAGAAAGCAAAGGGTAGAATTTGAAAATGCACAGTGGGAGATAGAGGAGAAACATTAATTTCAACCAATCCCTCCTTTCTTCTGCAGCTTAAAATAATGAGCTTCTAGAGTCACCTTTCCTTTAACAACAGCTTGCAGGTATTGCGGTGTATTCAGCCAGGAGTTAGTGGCTGGATTCATAAAGCAAAAATTTATTGAATTCCAGGAAAGAAACGATGAAGATAAATTGGGATGTGTCTAAATGAAATTAAAAATGATTACTCGTACAAAATTCAGTGTGTGGCTGGCTCTCCAACCAAATTTGCGGCTAACAATGTTAAGAATTAAAGTTATGTAACTGATAAAGATGGATGTCTTACTTTCTTGGATCCAACCTGTACGGTTTAAAATAAATATTATAATAATTGATCTCTCTGAATGATGTGTATGGGCTAAATGACATTTGATATATGGTGTGGACTCCCTGCTTTTGGCACTGACAGATGGATCTTCCACTCCTGTAAATGAAAAGATGGTCAAACATTCAATTACACGAATCGCCCAGCACAGACAAAGTGTAGTGAAATAGACTGGGGACTCTACTATCGCTGTTCTAATAGTAGCCCAGCTTCAAGATGTTTCAGCCCTGTTTACTGACAATGGGAAGATAGCGTTGCAGATTAATGTAGGATTGAATTACTCTGTCCCATTAGAGGAGTGAGGAAGGCTAGTTCCTTTCCCAGCACCTGCCTTGTTGCCTGTTTTAGCATGAGGCAGCTTGGGGGAGCTTATTAATAGGCGTATTGACATTCCAAGGGAAATGTGTTTTCCAGCAGGTCTTGGTGTGATTCATTGGAAATGTGTCAGCTCTAGACCTGTGTCTTCAAAGATGGAATTCAATTAGCCAGGTGACGATTTGCCTACAGTGTGTGTGTGTGTGTGTGTGTTGTACCTATTTCCCCCCTTCCCCCCACCTCAGCATTAGGAATCATTTCTCAGAAGTCAAGATTTGCCAGATGCACACAGCTTCTGAAACCTATTTATCGCCACACGATTACCACAGGAGAACTAACAATCAGCCACACTGCGTTTTCTGCGCCTCGATCATACGCTTTGGAATGATATTTGTTTAAAATCTCCTGGTTCCCTTAGGTCCACTGGGAGATGCAATCTTAGAAATAGTCTTCTCTCTCTGATCTCATCTCTTTCCTGTGATTTATGCACCATCCGAGGTGGGCCAACTGCAGTCTGTGGAGAAATTGGAGCATTTGTGAGAAGCAGCATGGCAAAGTAGAACGCGGGCCTGGAAATCAGGTCATGGGTTCTAATCCAGGCTCTGCCACTTGTCTTCTGTGTGACCAGGGGCAAGTCATTTGACTTCTCTGTGTCTGAGTTACCTCATCTCTAAAGTGGGCATTGAAACTGTGAGCCCCATGTGGGACAGCGATTGTATCCAACTTGATTTGCTGGTATCCACTCCGGCGTTTAGTACAGTGCCTGGCACATAGTAAATGCTTAATAAATACCATTATTATTATAATTAACCTCATATGTAATAATAATAATGGTATTTGTTAAGCACTTACTATATGCCTGGCACTTTACTGAACTCCGGGGTAGATATAAGGTAATCATATAGTCCCACTTGGGGCACAGTTTTAATCCCCATTTTACAGATGAGGTAACTGAGGCACAGAGAAGCTAAGTGACTTGCCCAAGGCTATACAGCAGACAAGTGGTGGAGATGGGGTTAGAAACCATGATTGCTGCTTGCCTATTCACAAACATCGTAATAGTCAGTTTTCTTCCCTTGAACCAATCAGTGAATCAATTAATTGATGCATTAATTGAGAGCTTGCTGTATACAGAGCCCTGTACTAAGAACTTGGAAGAGTACAAAAAGTAAGTAGATAGACGTGATTGTATTCTCCCAAGCACATAGTACAGTGCTCTGCACACAGTAAGCACTCAACAAATACCATTAATTGATTCTTCCCAGTAAGAGATTTACAAAGCCCAAATCATTATATTTTTCTCCTCCCTAAAACTAACTCTTAATACAGTTCTCTAAACACAGTAGGTCCTCAAGAAATACCATGAAGTTTTTTTTCCACCTTATGTCTTCTTTATCTTTAATTTCTTCTTTAATATGCTTCATTTCTGGTAGACCTAAGCTGTTTGAGGAGAGGGATCATGAATAGGAATTCTACTGTACTCTCCCAAACATTTAGTATAGTATTCTACACACAGTAGGGACTCAATAAATGCTATTTGTTAATTGTTCACTCATTTCTCTTCCTTTCAGAATGTCATTAGCTACTTACAGGCCTATACCTAACATAGAGTCTCTGCTGACAGGAAATTGACAGTTTTCGGATTATGTTTTCAAACCAGAGGCTTTGTCGTATGGAATCTATTACAAAATAAATGAATAACCGGAAAGGGAAGGTTGTGCAATAATCAATCCATCAATGGTATTTATTGAATGCTTGCTATGTGCAGAGCACTGTATTCAACTTTTGGGAGAGTCCAATATAACAGAATTAGGAGTCATGTTCCCTGCCATAACAAGTCTGTAGTCTGGAGGGGGAGAAGATGAATGGTAAATAGTGGATCAAAAGCTTTCAAAGTTGTCAACAGTCTTCTTTCAGACCTTGTAGGTCAAATTCTGCCTGAGAACTCTGACCCTCCCTCTTGTGGATATATAAAGACCAGAAATTCTTGATGTTGCTGGTCTAAGAATATAGTCTTCTAGCAATGTAACTCTATATTGCACTCTGGATCAAAACCTAGATTGCTACAGTTTTCAGAGATTGCGCAGATAATGTAGCTAAGCACTAATAAGATCAAATCAAATATAAGAGTAAAATAAGTATCTGTGTAGGAAAATGTAGAGAGTGCGTTTCTCCAAAACCTGTGCTTTTTAGTATGAGTTAGAATGCTATTTACAGATTTGCGAATGGTCTTCTGATAATGTATCCCTTTCTATATAGAACATAAAGCGTGTCAGAAAAGAAAGGCTTTGCACATGAAGGTGGTACTGTTGCCATTCTCCAGGCTGTGTATATTTTATTGCAAGTTTTCCTTAATATGAGAGTGTCCATCAAGGATGCAGTCACCCCTTTATAAAAAATAATAATACAAAAAAAATCAATGTATTGCCCTTTGTACATGTGCTTGAGAAATATGAATGTATATACCATAGATAAAAATACAGATTCCAAGTGAAAGGAAACATGGTTTTCTGAATTCCATGAAGACATACTCATTACTTTGAATTTTATGTTTTAGAGAAGGTTATGGTGTCCCTCTTGGTACATTTCTTTATGGTCTTTGTTAAGTGCTTACTGTGTGTCAAGTGCTGCTCTAAGTGCTGTGGTAGATAGAAGTTTATTGGACACAGTCCCTGTCACACACGAGGCTCACAGTCTAATTAGGAAGGAGCAGGATTTAACCCCCATTTTAGAGATGGGGTAACTGAGGCAAAGAGAAGTTAAGTGACTTGCTCAAGGTCACTGAACAGAAAAGTACTGGAGCTGGGGGTTAAAACCTAGGTCCTCTGACTCCCAGGCTCGTGCTCTATCCATTAGGCCACGCTGCTTCTCCTTGCTCCTGGCACTGCCATGAGAAAGGGAGTAACTTTCTTTGAGCGAAACCTTCTCTGGAAAGAGAGACAAAGGAGAAAGTGAAAACGGCACCAGGCACTACAAACGTTAAGCACAGCAGCATAATAGGCGACAACATTTTTGTGTGCTTAGTGTTGCAGGGACTGTGAATTGGCCTTTTCAATTACACATGCACTTATAGGTGAACTTCATCAGCAGTGACTTTAAATATGAATATATGTATATATACATATATAAACACACACACATATATATGTGTGTGTGTGTGTGTGTGTGTGTGTATTCTATCCAGAAGGGCATGCATTATGAGAAAACCATTCCCTTGAAACATCCATTTTGGAAGAAGTCACTGTCTACTTACCCCCATACCACAGATAGCTATTGCTATAACTTTTTACAGTATTTGTTAAGTGCTTATTATGTGCCAGGCACTGTATTAAGTACTGTAGTAGATTTGTATCCGTTGGACATAGTTCATATCCCACCTGGGTCTCATAGTCTTTTCCCATTTTATAGATGAGGTTAAGTGAAGCACAGAGAAGTGAAGTGACTTGCCCCAGAACACACAGGAGACAAGTGGCAGAGCCCGGATTAGAACGCACGTCCTCTGACTATTTTCTTGTATTTGGATTGGATCTTATCAGTGCTAACTTACGTCTCCTGGTCAACCCCTGAAAATTGTAACAGTTAGTTTAGATCCCATGTCCAAAAGACAGTAGATCATGTCTGTCCCAGGGGAATTAAGTTAATCAGGGTTCCAAGAAGTTGTACTTTCCAGGAGAAAGTCTGAAACACTAGCATTGTCATTTGCATTCCAGGGATGATCCTGCTCTTCCATTTGATTGGATAAAAAAACTGGCCGGTTTTCTCTCTGCCGGCCTTATTGACCTTGGCTGGCACATCTCCAAATGGAGGCCCCTTTCAAGTGCTGAGCAATCAGTTAGATGTCACGGCCGAGTCACGGACAAAAACCATGGGAACATTTCATAACAGCTCCGACTCTAAAAACCCAGTCTTAACAGCTGGAAGAGTGGAAGATTATTGGTTCAGCTCCTATCGATGAGTGGAGAGGGGATGTAGGGTGGGGATATGAGAGATTAGTCAAGGAAGGCCTCCTAGAGGAAATATCATTTCAGAAGGACTTTGAAGATGGATGGGAGAGATGATCTGTCAGTTGTAAAGGGGAAGGGAGTTACAGGCAGGAGGGAAGATGTAAGCAAGTGGTAGGTGGTGAGAAAGATGATAATAATTATGGTGCTTATTAAGGGCTTACTTTTGCCGAGCACTGTTCTAAGCACTGGGATCGATACAAAGCTAATCAGGTTGGACACAGTCCCTGTCCCACACAGGGCTCACAGTCTTAATCTCCATTTTCCTAATGAGCCCCAGAGAAGTTAAGTGACTTGCCCAAGGTCACACAGAAGACAAGTGGTGGAGCTGGGATTAGAACCCAAGTTCTCCTGACTCCCAGGCCTGTACTCTATCCATTAAGCCACAAAAGATGAGAAAGAGGCATTGTGAATAGCTCAACCTGAGGGTAATCAAGCATGTGAGCTGGAATGTAGTGAGAGAGGAGAGTGGTTAAGTAGGATGGAAAGATCTGATACAGTACCGTACGAGAAGCAGCGTGGCTTAGTGGAAAGTGCCCGGGCTTGGGAGTTAGAGGTCGTGGGTTCTAATCCCGGCTCCGCCACTTGTCTGCTGTGTGACCTTGGGCAGTCACTTAACTTCTCTGTGCCTCATTTACCTCATCTGTAAAAATGGGGATTAAAAATTGTGAGCCCCACGTGGGACAATCTGATTACCCTGTATCTACCCCAGCGCTTAGAACAGTGCTCTGCACATAGTAAGCACTTAACAAATAACATAATTATTATTATTACCTTAGAGCAAATGGTCAGGAGTTACTGCTTGATGTGGAGAGGAATTGGCAAACCAGTAGAGGTTGTTAAGGCATGGGGAAATCTGTGTAGGAGTGATGTTTTAGAAAAATGATCTGGGCAGCCAAATGAGGGATGGACTAAAGTGGGGAGAGACAGGAGGCAAGGAGGTCAGCGAGGAGGCTGATTCTGTAGTCAAATTGTGATGGCCATTTGGATGAAGAACAAGAGACAGATTCTGGAGATGTCGAGGAAAAATAATTGACAGGATTTGGTGACAGACTGCACATGGGGATTGAAGGAGAAGGAGGAATCAAGCATAATTCCAGGGTTATAGATTTGAGAGATGAGCAGGATGGTAGTGTCGTCAACTGAGTTGGGAAAGTTTGATACGGGAGAGAATTTTGGAGGGAAAATAAAGAGTTGGGATTTGGATATGATGAGCTGGAGTAGCTAGTGGGACATCCATGAAGATATGTCCTGGAGGCAGAAGGAGGTGTGAGATTGCAGAAGAGGAAAGTCTGGGGCTAAGGAAATCCACTGGGAGTCATGTGCATAGAGGTGGCAGTTGAGTGTAGATTGAGATAATGATAATAATTGCTATTTGTTAAGCGCTTATTGTGTGTCAGGACTGTACTAAGCCCTGAGGTGGATACAAGCAAATCTCTTGACTCCCAGGCCCATGCTCTATCCACTATGCCATGCTGATGAGAAGGGTACTCAGAAAAAAGCCTTGAGGGCCACTACAATTTCAGATTGGGAGGAGGAATCAAAGTCAGTGAAAGAGAAGGTTGAGGGAAAGGCAAGATAGTAGGACTCATCGTCATCATCATCAGTGGTATTTACTGAGCGCTTATGTGTGCTGAGAACTGTACTAAGTCCTTGGGAGAACTCAATACATCAGAGTTGGTAGGCATGTTCCTTCAGTGAATTTACAGCCTAGACCCTCTTGCTGGATTGTAAATTCCCTAAAGTGACAGCGTGGCCTAGTGGTGAGAGCAAAGGGAGCACAAGGCTGGAATCAGGAGACCTGGCTTCTAATCCACACTCCCCATTTGCCTGCTGTGTGACCCTGGACAAGTAACTTAGCTTCTCTGTGCCTCACTTTCCTCACCTGTAAAATTGCTATTAGATACCAGTTCCCCCTCTCCCTTAGAATGTGATCCTCACGTAGGAGTGACTGTGTCT
Source organism: Ornithorhynchus anatinus (assembly GCF_004115215.2). Lineage (NCBI taxonomy): Eukaryota > Metazoa > Chordata > Mammalia > Monotremata > Ornithorhynchidae > Ornithorhynchus > Ornithorhynchus anatinus. Next base: position 17,365,985 of record NC_041734.1, on the reverse strand, counting down.
GATAAGATTGCTTTGCATTTACCTCAATATTTAGTACAGTGTTGGGCACATAAGTGCTCAACAAATATCATAAGTGTAGACATACTAATGATATTGTGCCCTCCCAAGTGCTTAGTACAATTAACTGCACATAGTAAGCACTAAATAAATACTATTGATTGACTTATTGACTGCTGATGTCCTACTTTCATGGTCTATAAATTGGTGCTAGTTGGAAGTGAGAAAAAGTTTAGGTTTAGGTTAGATTTATCCAATTTGATTACAGCGCTCAGAATATTCTATCATGGACTCTTCTCAAATACCTCAGCCCTAAATCAATCATACAATGGTATTTATGGAGAGTTTACTGTGTGCAGAGTACTGTACTAAGTGCTTGAATACCTGTAACATGTACATGTTTACCAGATGTGCCGCTCTGAAAAGCAGGTGGACAGCTGATCTTTTCTCCATGTAGAAGTTCTAGTTCTCTAGTGTGTTTTCCATAACAATAGGGAAATGAATAGCACCACCTGTTTTAAAAAGCCCACTTGGATCCTTTTGTTAGTCAATCACACATTTCTTTTCAAAGCAGTCATTCAAATCCTATCTTTTTCCATTTCTTTCAAGGGATGTTCTAAAAACAGTTTACTCTAATCAATTAGTAAGATCTTATTTTCTAAAAAAAAAGTTAACTTGAATGTATTGCTTTTTCAATGCAACTGTTTTTTTGCTTTTGATTTTTAACCCCCTCATCAAACTCATGGACAATGATCAGTAATTTTAATTAAAAATGGGCCACCAGAACTCATTAAATATATATTCCAAGCCACACTCTGGTCCTTTGTCATCGACTTTATGGGGAGCTTTGTTGCACCCTGGTCTGGAAGAGGTCTTGAGGGAAGGCATTTTATTATTTTTTATTTTTATGTTATTTGTTAATAACATACGTGACAGTCAAGTTAGACACAGTCCATATCCCAGTCAGGGCTCATAGGTTTAATCCCCCTATTACAGAGGTGGTAACTGAGGCACAGCGAACTTACGTGACTTGTCCAAGGTCACACAGCAAAGTGGGGGAGCGGGGTTTAGAATCAACCAATCAGTCAGTTGTATTAATTAAGTCCTTCCTATGTATAGATCAATGTATTAAGCACTGAGAACCCAAGTCCTTTGACTCCCTGACCCAAACGCCCTCCCCTAGGCCATGCTGCTTCTCAATCTATCATTTCATCAATTCCCCTGCCTTCAGAAAAGCCTGAGCTCAAATTCTTTCAAAAAGGTGGTTGTTTTCCTTTTACCAAAATTCCCTCTCTCCTGGCACTGCATGTTTCCAAGGTTCCACAGTCACCATGTGTCTACACAATGTGAAACACTTTTCTAGGAAGAGGAAAATTTGTAACCGTGTGTGTGTGTGTGGTATGTGTGTGTTTTGTAAGATTCTTTGCAGTAAAACAAATCCATGCAATCAGAAGCAGAGTGACCAGTCAATCAATCACTCATATTTATTAAGTGTTTACTAAGCACTTGGGAGACTACAGTATAACAGAGTTGATACCAAATGCTAGAACTTTCTTCCCATGTGTCTCTCAAGGTAAACTGCCCCCCCCCCCCAATAAAAAACCCAGAACGGTGTTTTATCAAGTATTTTTCAAAGTGGTGTGTTTTGTTGAGCCCAGATTTCCAGTGTCATATTTAATTAGTTGAAAAGCCACAAGCACCCAAAAATCCTGACCCAATTTTGGTGAGTGTGTGGGGATCTGTACTTAATTTGCCCACGTCTTGCCTGCCGGCAGCACCAGCTCCACCAGTCGGAGCAGCAAAGCCACTTTGCCACTGGAAAGAAAGATTGGTGTGTTGGATAGGGGGAAACATCAGAGAAACCTGTTGGCTACTGACAAGAATCTTATTTAAAATCTTATTTAAAAATCTTATTTAAGTGCTTACTCTATGTCAGGCACTGTACTAAGTGCTGGAGTAAATACAAGCTAATCAGGTTGGACACAGTCCGTATCTCCATTTTGCAGATGAGACAACTGAGGCACAGAGAAGTGAAGTGACTTGCCCAAGGCCACAGAGCAGACAAGTAGTGGGACTGGGATTAGAACCCAGATCCTCTGACTCCCAGGAATGTACTATTTCCACTAGGTCATGCTCCTTCTCTATCGTCTGCAGACTATAAGCTCCTTGCCAGCAGATATCCTGTCTTCCAAGGATGTAATAATGATAATAATAATGTTGGTATTTGTCAAGCGTTTACTACATGCAGAGCACTGTTCTAAGCGCTGGGGTAGATACAGGGGAATGAGGTTGTCCCACGTGAGGCTCATAGTCTTCATCCCCATTTTACAGATGAGGGAACTGAGGCACAGAGAAGTGAAGTGACTTGCCCACAGTCACACAGCTGACAAGGGGCATTATATTGCACTCTCCCCAAATCTTTGTACAGGGTTCTGCACACAATAAGTGTTCAGTAAAAACCATTGATTGATTGGTTGTGTCACCTTTTCAGGCTCTTTTGAGGTCAGGTGGCCAGTTGCTGTTGTATTTTTTGTCTTGTTTTGTTTTTTATGGTATTTGTTAAGAACTTGTTATATGTCGAGCTCTGTCCATAGCACTGGGGTAGGTACAAGTTAATCAGGCTGGACACAGTCCCTGTCCCATTGGGGCTCACAGTCTTCACACCCATTTTACAGATGAGATAACTGAGGCCCAGGGAAGATAGTCAAGGTCACACAGCACACAAGTGGTGGAGCCAGGATTAGAACCCAGGTCCTTCTGACTCGCAGACCTGTGCTCTATCCAGTATACTGGCCATGCTGCCATAACATGAGAAGTTTAGTATACTGCAATGAGCACTGTATAGTTCGAGCATTCATTCAGTAGTATTTATTGAACACTAACTGTGTGCAGAGCACTGTACTAAGTGCTTGGAATGTACAATTTGGCAACAGATAGAGACAATCCCTGCCCAATGACAGGTTCACAGTCTAAATGGGGGAGACAGAGACTTGGGGCTTTAGTGCATCCCAGTGTGCCTCAGTTGTTTTCTGCAACCCTTCCCCATCCCAGCTTCCCCAAATCCTCATATTAGTTCCTGTGAAAGGGATGGGATGTATTTTGTAGTTTTGCTAGTCAGTCCTGGCCCTTGGGCTTTGGCTGCAGTGGTTTGGAAGCATGCCAATGATTCCACTCCATCCATGTGATAGCACATCTCTCAAATATAGTACAGATCATTCAGGCATGCCCTTTGGTTATATACAGATAACCAGTATTGACTTTGTTAAATGCTTCAGGGGAAAACACCTTCCCTGGTACCGCAAAGTATTGATGTAGAACAGTATTGATATTTAACAAACTGGATCCAGAAAAACCATCCCTAATCTTGTTCTTGTATAAGTTCTTTGTGGGCAGGGATCATGTCTACCAAATGATTTGTCCTCTCGGAAGCACTTAGTACAGCGCTTTGAAAAAAGTAAGCATTAAATGAATCGGTTCAGTGCTCGGCACACAGTAGGTGCTCAATTAATATGATCGATTGATTCATTTAATGCTGAACTAAATGCTTGAAATATGATAAGCGTTTGGATTAACGTTGTAGCAGTTTAGATGGAGAGAAAAGGGTGGATTTTAGCCATGCTGTGAAGGTTGAACCGACAGGAATTAGTGATAGACTCAAATGTGGGTTGAATGAGAGAGATGAGCTGAAGATAACTACACCAAGGTTACAGACTTGTGAGACAGGAAGGACGGTGGTGCTGTCTACAGCGATGGGAAAACTTATGTACATATCCACAATGTATTCATTTATACAAATGCCCTTATCCTCCTCTAGATTGTAAAATTGTTGTGGGTAGGGAACTTGTATACACACTCAGTTATAGTGTATGCTTCCAAGCTCTTACTACAGTGCTCTGTGCAACGTAAGCACTCAGTGGTTAGAAGAGTGCTTGTCACATAATAACAATTTAATAAATATCATTGTCATAATAAATGAATTTCCCCTCAGTGAATATGCTCACACTCATGGGATATTCAGATTTATCCAGCATGGGACAGAAAACAGAAGAATTTTTTTTAACTCTTCTGTAGACTGTCATCAGGTGTCTCAACTAGGGACAAATCTGGCATCGGCTTCATAGAATGCATGAAATCCACCTGCACCCTCATACTGTAGCTAAGTGTCTCAGCAAATGAGACAGGAGTTGCTCCCAGAACTTTTGGTCGACATTCAGTATGAATGGAGTGAAGCAACCTAAGCTGTGTTCAGGCAGATAGAATAAGTTTGATGAGTTTTTCTCCTACAGGGTATGACTGACTGACAGCAGGTGCCTTAGGGTGCTGCCTGTTTGGGGTTTTCCCTCTTCACTCAACTTTCAGCCTTCCTGGACTCTGGAAATTCTCTTGAGATCATTCCAAAACACACATTATGTTCTCATCTTTCCTCCCAAATCTACTCCTCCACTTCATTTTCCCATCTCGGTTGAAAACGTGACCCTCCATCCTACCCAAAAGGAATAACAATAATAATAATGATAATAATAATAATGGTACTTGTTAAGCACTTACTATGTGTCAAACAGGGATAGATACAAGTTAAGAGCAGGGATAGATACAAGTTAATCAGGTTGGACACAGTCCCTGTCTCACATGGGGCTCACAATCTTAATCCCCATTTGTTACCAATGAGGTAACTGAGGCCCAGAGAAGTTAAGTGACTTGACCAAGGTCACACAGCAGACAAGTGGTGGAACCAGAATTAGAACCCATGACCTAATGACTCCCAGGCCCGGGCTCTATCCACTAAACCATACTGCTTCTCTAAACCTTGGTATTATCCTTGACTCTATTTGAACTCAATCAATCATATTTACTGAGTGATCACTCTGTGCAGAGCACTGTACTAAGTTTAAAACAATGCTTGGCACATAATAAGCACTTAATACCATCCTTATTATTTATTTCTGGAAGACATGTACAAGGCCCTTTTATTTTCCCCTCTTACAGTGACTGCGTCTATTTCCCGACTGTGAATTCTCTTCCAGCACTTAGTATAGTGTTTTACACACAGTAAGCCTTTAATAAATAATATTATTTATTATTCAATAATAAGTAGACTGAAAATACCACTAGTACTGGTGATTTCTCCTTGAGAGCGTTTCCTGGATTCAGCCCTTCCTCTCCATCTAAAAGACCACTTTGATGACTTGGGCAGTCATCTCATCATGGCCAAATCGCTGTTTCAGTCAACTCACCCTTCTTGTCTCCAGCCTCTTCCCTCTCCAGTGTATATTTGATTCTGCTGCCCAGTCCATTACAGACCACCCTGTTGGACTGTTCAGGGGGAGAATCAGCCTTGCTTCCCCCAAGCCACTGATCAGAATAGCTATGGAAACTTTCTTGAAAATATTAAGGTACGGAGCTCATTTTACTGACCTAAGATTCTGTGAGAAATGGGACAGGCACAAAACTAACCAGTAAACCAATGCCCCGCAACAGTCCAAAGAGCCTTGTGATTTTAAAAACTGTAAAAAAAAAAATGCAAACCAAGGTAGCACATAGCTCGATCCTCTGAAAGGTTCATTTGTAGTTGGGATATGTGATTCACTGCCAAATGAAACAGTATCTTTAGAGATATGAGAGGCACGTGGTTAATTCTGGACCCCCTAGAGGAAATAATGAAGGCATTCATCATGTTAACCTTGAAAACTAATGAAATTGCTAGTTTTGTTTGTAATTTTACTTTATGAACCAGATTTACCCAGAATCCAAATTGTCCTGAGGATGTGTTTGGACCCTTCTAGGAAAAAGCAGCAACTCGTTTCTTCCGTCATGGTGTAAATCAAAGCAGTAACTTGCTAAATACCTAACTTAGAGCCTCAGGGAAGGTAATTTAGCCACTAAAATCTTGGTCATAAAACCAACTGATGTAATCCGTCTTTAATATTATTTGTTTGGGGAACAAGAAAAATATTGAATAATTCCCAAATTGAGTTACATGCATTATACACCTCAAGCAGATGATATGATGTTTTGAATGTGCAATATTTACAATTGTCTGATTAATTGTTTGTAGATGATTTCACTAGCTTATTTTACAGTGACTTTATAGAGTTGCTTTTTTTAATTCTAGGAGCTTCAAACTGGCATGAGGCAGTGGTTTTCCATTCTTTGCTCTGCAAGTTAATATACTCATTGTGCTTCACTCTCAACTCTCCCACCTCTGACCCCACCCTCCATCCTCCTTACAATCTTTCCCCCTTCATATCTTCCAGACCATCATTCTCCCCATCCTTAAAGTCCTACTAAAGTCACTTCTCAAAGAGGCCTTCAAATCATCTTCTGATTCCTTAGTATTCCTCATCCAAACATTCCCAATGAGAGAACAAAGACAAGAATCTTCAGGAACACAAAAGAGCATGGCCTATTGGAAAATTAATAGACCTGGGAAGCAGAGGATCTGGCTTCTAGTCCCAACTCTGCCACATGTCTGCAGTGTGACCTTGGCCAAGTCATTTCACTTATTTGGGGCATGGACTGTGTCCAATCCTATTAGCTTGTATCTACTCCTGTGCTTCGTACAGTGCCTGGCACACAGCAAATGCTGAACAAAAATCATTTTAAAAAACAACACATTATATGAGCACTCCTAGTCCTCTCTTTTTCCTGATAATGTTTATACCGTGTTTTCTTTAACTCCAGTGAAATAGAAATTCTCTTCACTTTTCCCCTATTTTTTTTTTTAAATTATAATGACTCACTGAGTCTCTTGGCTTCAAACCTAACCATCAATCAGTCATTTTCAAAAAATAACATGTATGCACCTCCCGACTATTTCCTTCAGTTTGTTCAAAATACCCTGGCACCTTATGGCACAGATGGTGTGCATCTTTTATAGAAAATTTAGGCTTAAAGTAGGTGAGATTAGTGAGGCTTAACATGGCATTTTAAGATGTATGCTCAGAAGTGATATTATGCGGAGGTGCCCCAGTAGATCTGGGTCTGTGATGTGAAGTGCTAGAGTTAGTGCTAGAATTTGCAAGGGGAAACTAGTCACATTCACAGTCTGATTCCTGTGTTTATCTTCATTGATTTTTCTTAAAGAACCACAGAACTAATCTCAACAGCACTGAGGCTTCTCTTTGTCATTGAGGAGATCTCTTTTTAAATTTCATTTTATCATCCTTGACTATGTAAACCTTTGCAACCAGGCCTGGCTTTTTCCTTTGACATAAGACCATCTCAAAATAACCTTTTCCCAGATAGAGTTTAAGGATAGCCCTAATAATAATTATGGCATTTATTCAGCCCTTACTAAGTGCCGAGCACAGTATTAAGTGCTGAGATAGATACAAGATGATCAGGTTGGGTGTACTTTGTCTCTCAAAGGGCTCACAGTCTAAGGAGAAGGGAGTAAAGGTGTTTTAATCCCCCTTTCACAAATAAGGAAACTGAGGCACAGAGAGAGTCAGTGACTTACCCAAGGTTGCACAGCAGACAAGTGGCAGAGCTGAAATTAGAAACCAGGGCCCTTTGACTCCCAGATCCATGCTCTTCCTACTAGACATCACTGTTTCAGTTGATATCAGAAGCCACCATTGCCTAGTGGATTACAGCAAAGGCCTGGGAGTCAGAAAGACCTGGGTTCTAATCCCGGCTCCAGCACTTGTCTGCTGTGTGACCTTGGGCAAGTCACTTAACTTCTCTGGTACTCAGTTTCCTCATCTATAAAATGGAGCTTAGGACTCTGAGCCCCATGTGGGATGGGAATTGTGTTCAACCAGATTCACTTACTACAGGGACTGGCATATTTTAAGTCCTTAACAAATACCACAATTAATCATTACCGTACTAAGCGCTTAGGAGAGTACAATACAACAGAATTGGTAGACATGTTCCCTGACCACAACGAGCTTGCAATCTGAAGCCTACGGTCTAAATACCCTTGTTTGATTGCTTAATATAGGACAAGGACAAATGTATGTACTCTCCCAAACACTTAGCACAGACCTGTGCACAGACTAAGTGCTCAATAACAAATTAATAAATTGATTAATTTATAGATGAAGCAAAAACCCAAAGTGAGAGGGTACAGTGACTTCTTATTATCAAGTGCTGTCAAGTCATTTCTGAATCATAGTGACTCCCTGGTTATATTTTCCCTAGAACGTCCTGTCTTCTGCCATAATCCGTAACCCCTCTAACCGTTCTTCTGTTATCGTTGTGATGGTTTCTATCCATCTAGCTGCCGGTCTGCCTTTTCCATGTTTTCCCAGGTCTTTTCCTAGCATTAGTGTCTTCCAAAGAGAATTAATCCTCCTTATTATGTGTCCAAAATATGCTAGTCTAAATCTAATCTAAGTCTAAATCCTGTGTCTAGAGGAACCGAATTTCAGGCTCCTTACGAATCATAATCCAACAGCCAGAATCACAGCTACACTGAATGCTTCGGCTATAGCAATCAATCATAGCTACTGGGAGCTTACCAAGCACTGAGCAGTGACCTAAGTGCTTGGCGAAAAGTACAGTACAACAGAGTAGGTAGACATGTTCCCTTTCCCACAACAAGCTTAATTTAGAGGTCTTCCCAACATTCTACATTTGAGTAAGTTGTTTGTGTTTTTCCTGCTGAACTGTTGAAAGGCAGGACGAGATCAAGACCCTGGGTTGATGTGAAGAGGCCTGCTGAGGGTTTATGAGTGAGGAAGTAGTACAGGACATTCTAGGAATCATGCTTTTTCCTTTCCTACGCCTACCTTAAAGATAACGGGGAACAGGGCTCTTGTGAATGGGTCAAAATCAGTCAGTAGGTATTGTAAGGTTCTTGAGGGCAGCGATAATATATGCTTATTTTTTATACTCTTCCAAGCACTTAGTACATTGCTCTGCAAACGTTTAGTTTTTAATAAATACTATTAAGTGGAGATTCTCTCCCCAAAACTAGATGAATTAATACATGGGCACATAACTATTAAATAGATATTGTACAGGGATCATCAGATTAAAGGAGAATTAGTAGCCCCATTGTTAGCACACCAACCTGGAATTATAAATTTTGGCTTAAAACTAACATCTCCACCTTTGCAAAGTAATCAATTCCAAGTCCTAAACCTAATTTAGTTGATTTATTTGATCCAACAGAAACCCTGAAAATGTTTATTTTGGTAAAAAATGTGCCTTTTGTCCACACTCAGAGCTGAAAAATAACATTGTCAATTTCATTACAACTTCCCCAAATCAAGTCCCACTGGCCATAATAGGATTTCAAAACCACACATAAAATATTTGAAATGACTGTGAAGACAGGAAAGTGGAGTTAAGAATGAAACACCTTTTTCATCCTCTCTAAGTATTGGATTGCTACTGTCATTCTAAATGAACTCACATTCAGAGCTCAGAATACAGAACAGCCATTCAGATTCACCGCATGCTATTTAGAAAACCAATAGAAAACATAGGTTTCAGAGCAGATTCTGGATGTGAAGGCATCACCAGATCGGTGCATGCGATCAAGTACCAGGTCTTCCCTATAAGATGCTCTGTTTACATAAATTAACATAAAATCTGTTTTAAAATTTGATATGACCAATTTTTGTTGGAGATCCTGTGGTTATTGATGCTATCGCTTACTAATAATAATGTTGGTATTTGTTAAGCGCTTACTATGTGCCGAGCACTGTTCTAAGCGCTGGGGTAGACACAGGGGAATCAGGTTGTCCCACGTGGGGCTCACAGTCTTAATCCCCATTTTACAGATGAGGTAACTGAGGCACAGAGAAGTTAAGTGACTTGCCCAAAGTCACACAGCTGACAAGTGGCCGAGCTGGGATTCGAACCCCTGACCTCTGACTCCAAAGCCCAGACTCTTTCCATTGAGCCACGCTGCTTCTCTAGTATCCAAGAACTGTCTGCAGTGGAGTAATTATTTTTTAACCCACCAAATGACTGCCTTCCCCTCTAGATTTTAAGCTCCTTGTGGGTGAGGGAACATATCTACCAATTCTATTGAGTTGTATTCATTCAATTATTCAATCCAATGAGCACTTACTGAGTGCAGAGCATTATACTAACTGCTTGGGAGAGTACAATACAGCAATAAATGGAATCATTCCCTGCCTACAGTGAGCTTACAGTCTAGGCAGGGAAGAAGGACATTGACAAAAATAAATGAATTACAGTATATATATATAAATACATACAAGTGCTGTGGAGCTGGGAGGGGAAGAACAAAACGAGCAAGTCAGGGTGAATCAGAGGGAAGTGGGAGAAGAGGAAAGGGCCGAGGGCTTAGTCAGGGAAGGCTTCCTGAAGGAGATGTGCCTTCAAAAAGGCCTTGAAGGTGGGGAGATTGTCTCTTGGATCTGAGGAGGGAGGGCATTCCAGGCTAGAGGCAGGATGTGGGCAAGGTATCGTGATGAGATAGGCGAGGTGGAGGCACATTGAGAAGGTTAGCATTAGAGGAGGGAAGTGTGCGGGCTGGGGTGTAGTGGGAGAGTAGTGAAGTGAAGTAGAAGGGAGCAAGGTGATGGAGTGCTTTAAAGCCAATGGGGAGGAGCTTTTGTTTGAGATGGAGGTGGATGGTCAACCACTGGAACTTTTTGAGGAGTGGGGTGACATGTCCTGAACGTTTTTGTAGAAAAAATTCAATTCATTCATTCATTCAGTTGTATTTATTGAGCGCTTGCAGCAGAGTGAAGTGTGGACTGGAGTGGGGAGAGGCTCAAGTCCTCGGTATAGTGCTCTGCACAAAGTAAGTTCTCAATAAATACCATTGATTGATTGATATGGACCATTGAAAGAAATCTGGTTTTGACTCCATTTCATTTTTATTTCATTCTATTTCATCCCGGCTCTGCCACTTGCCTGTTGTGTGACCTTTGGCAAGTCACTTTACTTCTCGGTGCCTCAGTTCCCCTATCTGGAAAATGGGGATTGAGACTGTGAGCCCCTCGTGGGACAGGGACTTTGTCCAACCCGCTTTGCTTGTATCTACCCCAGCACTTAGTATAGTGCCTGGCACATAGCATTTAACAAATACCATTATCATCATTATTTTTAAGGGAGCACCCCATAGTCTTCCTGATTCTTGTGGGCAGTTTTCATGTGACCAACCCAGCATTCTCCCACACTGCTTAACATCAATCAATCATATTTATTAAGCACTTACTGTCTGTACTTATAAGTGCTTGGGAGAGAACAATATAGCGGAGTCAGTAGACGTGTTCCCAACCCACGAGGAGCTTACAGTCTAGCCTCTACTTCCTGGGGTTTGTCCCCCTCCTAGGTGAGAAATAGAAACAATTGCTTAACCTTTAGAACAATCAGAAGATTGTGGCTGATTTTCATAGAAAGCCCCGAGGGTTGAGATACTCAAGGATTTTATAGTAAAGTCCTGTTATATTTCCTGCTCTGTTCAGTTCTATCTACATCCTGTCTTCTGATTCAATGTTATTGTTTACATTTCCCTGTGTTCCTTTTCTCACCCTTCAATCCCCACATTAGATCATGGGCCCATTATGGGACACTGATTCTTCCCAGTGTCTGGGACAGACCTGAGCAAATTATAAGGGTTTAAATAAAGCTTTTGACTCTCTTTTTTCCCTTTAATTTAATCGATACATTAACCTAGCAGTATGGACTCTTTTACCTTCCTAGCCCAGTCTCAGGATGGCATGTGGAGAGTTTCCAGTACTCTACTAGTCTCGGCTATGGGAGGGAGAGTCTAGCAGAGGCATACCCATTCCATTCCCGAGCTTGAGCAGTGGCTAGCGAGTGGAAGGCAGTCCTTCAAAGTCAAAGTCAAAAATCACCCGTGCTGGGCAGCAGCAGCACAGGAGAGAGTCGACGGTGGAAACTCAAGTTTTCTGTTTAGAAGAAGGCAACTGTAAACCACTTCCATATTTTTACCAAGAAAGCACTATGGGAACACTACCAGAAAGATTGCAGATGGAGAGTGTTGTGTTCTGGGAGAGATGTGTCCATGGAGTCTCTATGGGTCTTAGACGACTCGTCAGCATAAGATACTCTTTTAATTGAACAGGTTGGTGGCAATAGTTTCTTGTGTTTAAGCAATAGTTTGGGGCTCCTTGTTCTTTCAGAAAGGAAGGGTTTGGTGGCTTCCTCTAGATTGTGAGCTTGTTGTGGGCAGGGAACATGTCACTAACTCCATTGTATTGTACTCTCCCAAGTGCTTAGTACAGTGATCTGCACACAGTAAGCACTAAATATATACCACTGATTAATTGATAGTGACTTCCAAATAGAAACTATCTTGGTTAAAATATTAATGCCCCTCAGAGGATGGAGCCTGTGGATGAGGTAGAAATACAAAGCATCAATTCACAGCCATATATTCTGAGCAATGACTGAGAGAAACTTCAAAATGGGTGAAAGAGGAAGCCATAGATGATGCATCAAAAAGGCATATTCAAATGAAATGTAAATGTTATGTCAAATTAGATGTCTGGGCTTCTGTCTGTAGCTGACGGGAGGAGGTAAAGTTTATTTAATCTATCAGTGAGAAAGAAGGTCTTTTCTGACAAGGAGGAAGAAAACAAGACTTCTAAATCAATAGAAGCCATTTGTTATAGGAGGTAGGCTATGTAAATAAGGAAGTCAATGTCTAGAGACATTCTCCAAAATTTGACTTTTAGAAAAATACTCCTTTCATTCTCTGATGATGAAACACTCCCTTCCTAAGGATTGCTGAGGTAAGGATTTTGACGAAACACAAATAAAATTGTTCAAAGGTTGAAATAGATCATCACTTGAAAACCAAGGCTACTGTGTGAAAGGAAATGATCATATCCTGTCAACTTCTGTGAGAACATCTCCTGTCTGCAGGGTGCCTATATGCTCAGAAGATGTATTTTTATGGAGCCCAGTTTGTGTTGATTTTGAGTACTCAATCAGGAACTATTAAGATCTTCAGAAAATGGAATGATTCATTATCATTAATCCAATCAATCGTATTTATTGAGAGCTTATTACATGCAGAGCGCTGGACTAAGTTTTTGGGAGATTGCACTATAACAGAGTTGGTAGACACGTTCCCTGCCCACAACAAGCTTACAGTCTAGAGGGGAAGACGGGCATTAATATGGATACATAAATTATGGATATGTACATACGTGTCATGGGGCTGAGGGAAGGATGAGTTTTACTATTATTAAATTTGTTAAGCACTTATTTTGTGTCAAATACTGTTCTAAGCCCTGGGATAGAGCCAAGTTAATCAGATCAGACACAGTCCCCATTCCACATAGGCCTCACAGACTATCATAATTTTGTTAGTACTATTTTGGGGACTCCTGATAAGTCTGGAGTCTAAATTCTCCTCTTTGCCAACAGTAAGGTCCTTACAAAAGATATCCCACTTTAAAATGATTAAATTATTTGTTCTTAGAGTATAGGTGTAAGGAGCTTTTATACTGCAGTGAAGTCACTTTCAATCAACATCCACATTGTGATCAGCCTTGTCCATAATTCCTTCTGAAGTGCTTAGAGTCACTGGTCATGGTGATTGTTCCAACTCCAGACCAGATTTATTTGCCAAACATTCAGCAAGTTCTAGACCCACCAGTGGAGAGTCAAACCATTAACTCTGAGTTCGGAGAGATGGCTTGAGTGGCCCAGCACTCCATTCCTCTGCATGAATACATTTGCTGGACAGTCCAAGTCTGTTGTTCTGTCTGCAAAATAAGGATTTTTTTTTAATGGCATTTGTTTAAGCACTTCCTATGTGTCAAAAACTGTTCTGAGTGCTGGTGTAGATATAAGTGAATTAGGTTGGACACAGTCCCTTTTCCCACAGGTGCCTCACAGTTTAAGTAGGGTAGGCTCGTTATAGGCAGGGAATGAATTTGGTTGTATTGTACTCACCCCAGCACTTAGTATAATAATTATAATGATAGTTATGACATTTATTAAGTGATTATTGTCTGTCAAGGACTATTCTAAGCCCTGGGGTAAATACAAGCTAATCACTTTGGATGGCGTCCCTGTCCCATGGAGCTCACAATATTAATCCCCATTTTACAGATGAAGTAACTGAGGCCCAGAGAAATTAAGTGATTTGCCCAAGATCAAACAGCAGACAAGTGGTGGAACTGGGATTACAACCCAGGTCCTTCTGACTCCCAGGCCCGTGCTCTATCCAATAGGTCACACTGCTCTGCATCTAGTAAGTGCTCATTAAGTAGCACCGATTGAGGGAGAAGGGGAAAATGAGGCATATTCAATTTAGATCTAATATGGAATTTGTTAATAAGTTCATGAGAAGTTGGAGAATTTTCCTCATTTCCACTATATATTCCAGAACATATTCAACATACTCTTAAGATAGAATATGGAACCTAGGGAAAATGGGAAATCTTGGACACTCACCTAAATAGTAATCATGACTAATGACTATGAACTTTTGCAATTTAGATAGAAAAAAATATGAAAGCCGAACTAAATGGAATTTAAAAACTTTAGTTATGGCATAAGATGTGCTGTAAGTAGAACCACAATGTTTTCCTATTGGATGATAACAAAAGGCAATATTATATTTTTTTTCCATTTGAGAGACTTGTGTTGCAATTTTGCAGGAATAACATTTCAGGAAAGAAACACCAACTAGATAATTGACATAATTTTCACATATGCAACTTCAAGAGGGAGAAATAACAATTTGGTTATAAACTGTGTCATTCCTGCTCAGAATACCTGTTAAATAGAAATGGAATGTGAAGTAGTGCTATGGTTTGGATTCTCTACAAAATAAAGATACTGATTGATAAAGCCTGTAAAGTTGGAGAGGATACCTCAGACAATTTCATCATTTCGCATTTTTCCTTCTGTAAATACTCAGAGCCTTTCAGAAATCCCTCTCATGAGTGGCTCCTCACTTTTGCATGTCTTCTTAATTGCCACACTGCTATGCATTCATGAAAGATCAGATGTTTCCTTGACATTGCTTTCAGAGAAAAAAAATCTTCCTGCCAAAAGGAATATTCTCAAGTCTTGGAAAACTCAATGTGTCCTGTTGGTCAGAGGGAGCACAATGAGGGGAATGTACATTAAAGTGTGTGATGACAGAGTGGAATATTGGAATCACTCGTTTGATATTTTGGGTAGACCATGAGCTGAAACAGTCAAAGTTGGTTAAGTCTGGCTGAAAGGTTTTCTAACATAGGGAAAAAAAAAGAAATGTACTGCCTTCTCTATTTGCCAGCTATGAATACATCTGTTTGAAGGCAGAGTCTGTGAGAAATTGCTATTGTGTGTCACAACTCAGTAACCGCCTGTAGCATTCTTTCAGGCTTTGAGTAACAATAAGATAAAAAAAAATGAAATCTATGCCTTTAAAAATATATTAGTGCCCTCTGAAAAACCTGAATCTCCTTTGAACTCTGGATGTCTGGCGCACTATTAGATGTATCAAAGACTATCCCCAACTCAAGGAACTAAGCACTTGTTCAAGATTCAGAGACATCCCTGGGTAAATTGGGAGACAGTTTAGAAAAGCTTGGTCTTGGGAACTGTTTCAGTGACCACTTAATAGTGTCCTCCATTTCCCCAGCTGGGCATTGATGTGAAATGTAAGAATAGAGAGAGAAAATACATGAAGTATATGTCCAAGTCTTTAAGTAGAAATCTGAAAATGTAGGAAAAAAAATCATGATCACTGTTTTTTTAAAATATCATACTGTAACACCTAATTGTCTGTTAATTATGTTTACTTCACTATATTCACTATCTGAACAATTGAATCCTTTGATAGCTGCAAGAATGTAACTGGATGAAAAATCTGGGGCTTTTTTCTTGTCAGGCCTCACACTTTGACTGTGGCATGAAGTAGCGATAGCTAACCAACTACCAGAAATTTGGGAGTACTGAGAAAGGGGAAAGATGAAGAATTGAAGAAATGGCCATGTCTTGGCTGCAGCAGATCAGGAAGGAAATGTCCTAGAGTCCTGGTGTGTGAGAAGAGGGTAGTTAGTATTGCCTACTTGCTAGAACCTGACCCTGGGACTCAGAAGAACCAAATATATTAAAATATATCAGGAGAAAATATCCGAATAAGTAGTTGAATGTGCATGTGAACATATCAACCATTAGTGTTTATTGAGACCCTATCGTGTGCCAAGCTCTGTACTAAGCAGTTGGACGAATACAATTGAGGTAGAAGGCTTGATCTCTGTCCTTAAATGAATAATATACAGCTACATAAAAAAAAAGACATGTGCGTAATTAATGAGGCTAGAAACATATGTTCTTTCTGGGTTCATTTGGAGACATATGGAGACCAGGTCTTTCCACATACCAAACTTAATCGTGGTCCAGAACACTGCTTCCCTCTAGCTCAATATTAATAGCAGAAAATTTCTGCTGGGATTCACCTGGGAAGTGACCAATGAGTTGGAAATGTTTGGGGAGGCAGCTGCCTCCTGAAAGTCTGAGGCTAAGGTATTGTCTACTGAGAGAGCAAATGGAGCTTTGAGAAGGAGAGATAGATTTATACAGATTTATTGTAGTATGACAAGAGTTAATCCAACAGAAACAAGCATTTTTTCATTCTGCATGGGAATGCAGCATGTATGAGTGGCCAGGTGTGTTTAAGAATGGATGTGGGTGTGGGTAAGAGTTTGGGACACAAATTGTGTGTATTGGTATGAAAAAGTGAGTGGATGTATGAAGGAAGGAGAGAGGGCTTGTTCAGAGGTTTGTGAATGCTTGAGAAGAAAGACACCTTGTACTTCTGGCAAATGGCATTTATAACTATCTGAATGATTCCTTCTCCCACCTGGAGGTGATTATTGCTTCCATCCCCTTGGCAAATGGAGCAGAGGAATAGGAATGCATAACACATTTCTAAGCAATGTTTTGGTCCTTTGGTTTCCCTTCAAGCCTAAGCTTGCTCTGCTCCTCTGACCCATCCCATTCCTTCCTGCCTCCCCCGTCTTAGGCTACTCGCATAAAGGACACCTGACCCATTGCCAGGTGCATAGAATGGATTAACCAGATGCCCTCAAAGGCCTGGTGACCATTGAACAAATCTCATCATTCATCCCGATTTAGGAAGAACTATGGCTAGGCTCCACATGTGGCTAGAGCAAGCTCAGTCTGCAGTCAGGTTAAATTCTAGAACATTCTGGGACTAGTAGGATAGATGCTCCACAGTTCCCCTCCTCCTTGCTTTTATAGTTACTAAGAAGAATGAATCAATCCATCGGTCATATTTATGGAGCACTTACTGTGTGCAGAGCACTGGTACTGAGCACTTGGAGGAATACAATGTAGCAATGTTCGTAGAGGTGTTCCCTGCACACTCCCTTCTAGACAGTACACCCTGTGTGGGCAGGGATTGTCACTCTTTATTGTTGAACTGTACCTTCCAACCACTTAGTTCTGTGCTCTGCATTCAGTAAGAGCTCAATAAATACGATTGATTGAATGAATGAATGCCCAACTAGAGGTTGTCTCCAAGCTTGGGTTTGGTATCTCAGTGTCTCACTTTTCCATAAAAATAATGTTGTCAGTTGGAATTTAACCTTGCCAGCCTTGAGACACCTCAAATGTCTTTCTACCACCATGTTACACCACCAACATCTTTCTTCTAGAACACCTATTACTCACTACTGCCATAGCGATTCTCTAGAAAGTGATTTGGTGCTAAATTTCCTTAACGCTCAGGGAAAAGCTATTCTGGATCACTTTATACCTTACAAAGATGAGAGAGGTGAGAAGAGGAGGTCAAGAAGGAACAAATCTGGGTCCTTAGAACAGGTCTTTTAGAGAGAGAATGCCAGCTTAAAACCAAGTATCTTAGTGTCTGTTCTAGTATTGGACACATTGTTTCCTGGTTCTTGATAGTTTCATTCATTTTCCCCCAAGTCATTTTAACTCTGTGGTTAATAAATCAATCAATCAGTGGCATTTGTTGAGCACTTACTATGTGCAGAACACTGTGCTAAGTGCTTGAGAGAGTTTTTATGGTATTTGTTAACTGCTTATTCAACATTGTGGTAGACAAAAGTTAATCAGGTTGGATACAGTCGTAAAGCTCAAATAAAGTAACTGAGGTACAGAAAAGTTAAGTGACTTGCTCAAGGTCACACAGCAGACAAGTGGTGGAGCTGGGATTAGAATCCAGCTCTTTCTGACTTCCAGGTCTGTGCTCTATCCATTAGGCCACGCTGCTTATACAGTGTTCAGTGCAACAGAGTTGTTAAACACCTTTCCTACCCACAATAAGCTTACAGTCTACTCGGTCTCAATCATTGAGCAGTGTATGCAAGCTACGGCTCTAAAGGGTGAATCCAAACGGGGAAGACATATGTTACCTATTTATATGAGGGAGGCAGAGAAGCCTAATGGAAAGGACAGCAGTCTATGATCCAAGAGAGACGATTTTTTGTGTGTTTGTGTTTTTTCCCAACCTCTGCCCAAGACTTGCTGTGTGACTTCAGGCAAATTATTTGACCTCCCAGGACTTCCATTTATTTTCCTGAAAAACAGGGATGAAGGTATCTTCCTCTCCTTACCTCACAGAGCTATTTTGTGAAGATAAAATGAGATCATTGACGAGAAAGTAGTAGTAGCATTCGTTTATATTTGAGCGCTTACTGGGTGCAGACCACTGTACTAAGCACTTGGAATGTACAATTTGGCAACAGATAAAGACAATCCCTGCCCAATGATGGGCTCCCAGTCTAAACAGTAGCAGAAGTAATAATAACAATGACTGGATCCGTCTTCCCGTTGACCTCCCTGCCTCCTGTCTCTCCCCACTCCAGTCCAAATTTCACCCTGCTGTCCAGATTGCTTTTCTGCAGAGCTGTTCAGTCCATGTGTCCTTCACCCCTCAGAAACCTCCAATGGTTGCTTATCCACATCCACATCACACAGAAACTCCTTACCATCAGATTTAAAGCACTCAATCACCTTGCCCCACTCCTGCCGTAGCTCTAGCTTTCCTACTACAACCCAGCCCACACATTTGGCTCCTCTAATGCCAACCTAGTGTAACTTATTTATTACAGCATATCTGTAATAATTTGTATATAACTACCCTATATACTTAATTATACATCTGAATATATATATAGGATAAATTATACAACTGTAATTTATTTTATTTGTATTAATATATCTGTCACGCCCTCTAGATTGTAAACTCATTGTTGGCAGGGACCCTGTCTGTTTATTGTACTCTCCAAAGCACTTAGTACAATGCTCTGCATACCGTAAGTGCTCATTAAATACGATTGAATGAATGAATAAATGAACCTACTCACTGTACCTCATTCTCATCTTCTCACCACCAACCTCTTACCCCACAGCCTGCTTTTGACCTGGAAGGCTTTCCCTCTCTATATCTGTAAGACTATCACTTTCCCCAACTTCAAAGTCTTATTAAAAGCACATCTCCTCCAGGAGGCCTTCCCCACAAATAAACTCTTGTTTCCTCTTCTCCCACTCCCTTCTCTGTCACCCTTACACTTGGATTTGCATCCTTTATTCTCCCCTCCCTGAGCACCACAGCACTTCTATATGACATCCATAATTCATTTATTTATTTTAATGTCTGTTTCCTCTCTATACTATAAGCTTATTGTGGGCAGGGAACATGTGCACAATTCTGCTATATTGTGCTTGGGAGAACACTCTTAGTACAGCTTTCTGCACACAGTAAGCTCTCTAAAAATAGAATTCGGTGATTGAGTGATTAATAAGTGATAATATTTGTTAAATCCTTATTGTGTGAAGAGCACTGTATTAATCCCTACGAAAAAATGCACTGATGAGAGTTAGGCCATTAGAGCCCTTTCAGGGACACTGACATAAAAGTATGGAATCCAACAAGTCTACTGATAAAGGATCCTGCCACCAGGTTGTTGAGAGTCCAGTAACACGGGTCAACTGACTTGCTGTAGGAGTCCAAACAGGATTATATTTATTTGTTTATGAAAGAACAAGATTACTTATGGTATTTATTAAGCACTTACTATGTGCCAGGCAGTGTACTAAGCAATGGGTGCATACAACCTAATCAGGCTGGACACAGTCAGTGTCCCACATGAGGTTCACAGTCATTCCCCCATTTTACAGATGAGGTAACTGAAGCAAAGAGAAGTTAAGTGACTTAGCCAGGGTCACCCGGCATACATGTGGTGGAGTGGGGATTAGAACCCAGGTCCTTCTGACTCCCAGGTCCTTTTCCAGTCCACTAGCCCACACTGCTTCTCTATGCAGTAAGCAAGGTATTGAGCACAATATTCTAAACTGAAAAACAATAAACTAAGAAAATGAATCATGATGAAGAAGCTTCTCTTAGGCTTAGGAATTGGCAGAGTGCTCCTGGCATATCTCTTGAGGGCATTGGTACCAAAGGATAGAGAGACAGCCCCAACCCTAATGTGTGTCTAATGCATCTGCTCATCCACTCGCTTCCCTCGTTCTATGACGGACTGTTAATTTCCATTCTGTTGGGCTAATGCGGCATTTTCCACAGGCATTCATCTGGATTATCTTTTGTTAATGACCACTGAAAGGCTGGACCGTCTGCCTAAACTGTGAAAGGTCTCCCTATTGAATAGAGTCAGGATGTCTTTAGATCTGCTTCTGCCAAACCCAATAGCTCTGAGATGGACTATTTAGCCTCTCGATCATTTAACTTCCTGCTTCAAAACGTCACTTGCCAAATTCTGCTTCTGCTGCCCCAACTGCTTCCTTACTGCTCTAAAACCCAAGAACCCGATTTCGAAAGCTTGTGTGTAGGAAAAAAAGTAAAAAATGGGCCATTTGGATGTGGTCATGCACACAGTTATGAGAAGCCTGTTGGGAAAAACTCAAAACCCGAAACCTCATTCCACCAGCCTCTTCAAAGGATGAGCACACACGATGACTCAATATTCATGAACATCCAATAAAAGCCCCTGAAGTTCCGATGTGGGTGAGGGCATGGGATGGCTTTGGATTTCTATCAGGCCTAAATTGAACTGCGTTTCCTGGGGTAGGGTTCTAGGATAACTGCCGCTAAAATCTGGCCTAAACAAACCTGATTCTTGGCAGAGGAATCTGGCATGGACTAGCAGACAATTTATAACTAGCTTTTCTGAAGAGAGCGAGGCTCCTTTCCAAAAATGCCCGATGCTGCGGCCAATCTTTCTGGAAGTAAATAACACTGCAAATGTAAGCAACTGCATCTTTCGTATTTTAAAGGTCACTCACGACACGCTAAAGGATGGTGATAAGTTATTAAACCCTGAGGGCTTCGCTTGTATTGAAACAGGCTCCAGGACAAGTATAAGCATTATGGTATTCCTTTTGTAGTCTTCATTCAGGAAAGAAGACTACAGAATGTGATGGTATGTGGACCTCACATCAAAACAGAAAGTGTAGAAAGCTCAAGGTTTGCTGGCTTCGTAAAGTCTCTCAGTCATAGCTGGGAATATGAAACTCCGATTTAGTCGCATTTCCATTTTCTACAGAATGATTGCAGATGGAAGTGGGGCGTGTCTTTGGCATCGCTTATGGGTCGGATATTACTCGACAGCATAAGACAAACGGCAATGGTTTCCACATAGAGAAGCAGTGTTGCTGAGTGGGAAGAGCACGGGCTTGGGAGTCAGAAGTCAGGGGTTCTAATCCCAGCTCCACCACTTGTCAGCTGTGTGACTTTGAGCAAGTCATTTAACTTCTCTGTGTTTCAGTTACCTCATTTGTTAAATGGGGATTAAGACTGTGAGACCCACTTGGGACAACCTGACTACCTCGTTTCCCCTTCCTCCTTTCCCCGCCAGTGCTTTGAACACTGCTTGGCACATAGTAAGCCCTTAACAAATACCATTATTATTATTATTATTATTATGCCTCAATTCACAGCAATAGCAAGGGTGGGAGTGGGAAAGATTTGGGTTAGCGCATTCCTATTTTTTTTTTTATTCTTTGGGTATCTCTTCAGTGATCACTTAGGTCTCTTCTGGCTCTGAAACTGTGATAGTGACCTCTAATGTTTGGCTATTCTGTCTTCTACCTGCAGCCCAAATCCGTTTAAGTTTGAACCCAGTTTATCTTGTGATTTCTTATTTAAGCTTTCACTTACTCCTCATGCCAAGCAATTAGCAAGTGTTCCATATTAACAGATATTTTTTAACTGCTATTTCACATTTCCAATGTTTTCTCACAGAATTGATCTCATTTTGTTCTCATTATAAGCTCTTTGAAACAGGGAGAAGCAGGTGTGATTAGTCCCATTTTACAGTTGAGAAAATCAATCATTCAGTGGTCAATTTATTGAGTGCTTTGTACGTGCAGAGCACTGTATTAAGCGCTCAGGAGAATACAATAAGGCAGAATTACTGAAGACCAGAAAGGTGAAGGGATTTGCCTGAGCTCATGCCCTCTCAAGACTGTAAGCTCCTTGTGGGCAGGGAAAATGTCTACCAACTCTGTTGTATTCTCCCAGGTGCTTAGTACAGTGCTCTGCACACAGTAAGTGCTCAATTAATACTATGATTGATTGGTCCATCAGCCCGTCAGTCAGCCAACAATTCCTGTAGAAAGAACACAGGAATTGCTGGAGGTGAGCTGTGACCCATAGCACTCTGGAGTCTTCCTGAAAAAACAGACCGGCTGTATTCTGCGAGGACCCCAGGGAGGTGATATTTTGTCCCTTAGCCTTCAGAGAAGCAGTGTGGCCTACTGGGTAGAGCGCAGACCAGGGAGTGAGGAGGACCTGGAGTCTAAGCCTGGTCCTGCCACTTGTCTGCCGCTGGGCAGACTTTGGGCAAGATAGTTCATTTCTCTGTGCCTCAGTTACCTCCTTTGTAAAATGGGAATAATGTGAGCCTCATGTGGGACAGGGACTGTGTTCAATCCAGTTGTCCACCCCAGCACTTAGCACAGTGCCTGGTATATAGTAATCACTTAACAAATACCAAAATCAGGATTATTATTTTTCACAAGCGCTTTAGATGGGGGCAAATTGGTTTCCCAGACACATCCTCCAAGTGCTGCCCTGCAGATTGTTCTAGGTCTGCGATTCTGGAAACCAGGCAATGAAGGTGGACCAGCAGCCCAGGCTCAAACAGCCCATAGAGAGGGCATGGAGCCAATCCCAGGGCCTCGGTCTCCAGATTTCAATTCAGCATGGAACAGCAAGATAAGCTCGTGGATAGAGAATCGGCCTAGGAGTCAAAAGGACCCGGGTTTTAATTCTGGCTCCTCCACTTGCCTGCTGTGTTTTGGGCAACTTACTTCACTGCTCTGGGCCTCACTTACCTCTGTAAAATTGTAATGATCTTTTAATCTTAACCAAACCCTGTCTACAGGGATAGCATTAGGGTAGAATTGTCCCAGGCCCAGAGCAACAGAAACTATGTTTATCAAAATAATAATTGTATTTGTTAAGGGCATACTATGTGCCCGGCACTGTACTAACCACAGGGGTAGATACAAGCTAATCAAGTTGGACACAGTCCATGTCCCACATGGACCTCACAGTCTGAATCCATATTTTATAGACAAGGGAACTGAGGCACAGAGAAGAGAAGTGACTTGCCTAAGGTCACCCAGCAGACAGGTGGTAAAGCCGGGATTAGAAACCAGGTCCTTCTGACTCCCAGGCCCGTGCTCTATCTACTACACCTTGCTGCTGCTAGTTCTAGTCCCAGCTTTTCCAAACGACCTGTCGTATCCATCAGTCAAACAATCAATATTTTTGGCCACTTACTGAGGACAGAGCACTGTACTAAGTGGATAGGAGAGTGCAATTCAGTCAACCATTTTTATTGAGTGCTTTCTCTGGGCAAAGCATGCTACAGAGTTGGTAGACATGTTTCCTGCCCATCAGGAGCTTAAAATCTAGAGGGGGAAGACCAACACTAAGATAAATTATGGCTATGTACATAAATGCAGCGGGGGTGAAGGCACGGTGAATATCAAGTTCCCCAAGGGCACAAGATCCAAATGCATAAGTGATGAAGAAGTGAGAGAGAGTAGAGGAAATGAAAGCCTGTTGGGGGAGATGATGACTTTAATAAGACTTTGAAGGTGAGGAGAGTGGTGGTCTGTCATATAGGAAGGGGGAGGGAGTTCCAGGACAGAGAGAGGATATGGACAAGAGGTCGGCATCGAGATAGATGAGATCAAGGTACTTTGAGTGAGATGGTGTTGGAGGAGTGAAGAGTGAGGGCTGAGTTGTAGTAGGAAATGAGCAAGGTAGGATTGGAGGGAGTAAGGTGATTGAGCCACCAGAATAGATATACTCAGCCATAATGTCAAGAAGTGAGTTCCAATCTTCTTAACCGTGATTGTAAAGGCTGCCTGCTTTACTTTAAGTGTAACTCACATAGAAAGGCGGACTTTTATCAGTAGGACAAGACATTCATATTACTATCTGTGCTCTCGAATGCAACACTTTAGTCACCAGAGTGTCTGCTTCGGCAATCAAACACATTTTTTGCTACAGACACACTGCTGTGGCTCCTAAATCAAGCACCCTTGACAACCAAGTATTTTTCTGCCTTTTCTTCATTGTCCTGTTTACTTGTTATGTATCCTGCAAGCGAGCCACCATTACAGTTTAGTGGGGGAAGAAATCCTTTTAAAACCATGTTAGACCATTTCTATGTCCAATCACTGGTTCACCCAACCCAGTATACCTGGCCCTTGGAAGAACAATGAGATGTTTGCTGTCTTGGACATCCATCGTCACACTTACAGATAGATTGTCTAAAATCCATAATTTGTCCTCTGAATCTCTAATCTCTTTTTTTTTCCTTTATAATCCCTTATACAGGATTTACTCATGAACTGATACAAATTTCTATCATACTGATCATTTTTTTTCAGCCTACCCGACTACCTACTGTTTACTCCAGATTATTTTTAGATGCCTTATATCTAATTCAAGGAAATACAGTAGTTCAAACCACAAAGAGATTCTTAAGTGTTATGACAAGGGTATTTATTGAGCACCTACTGTGAACAGAACACTGTAGTACTTCTAATAAAAATAATAACAATCAGGGTATTTGGTAAGTGCTTAGTATGTGCTAGACACTGTGTTAAGCACTGTGATTGTCACAAGCAAATTGGGTTGGACATGGTCCCTGTCTCACATGGGTGTTTCAGTCTTAATCCTCATTTCACAGATGCAGTAACAGAGAGGTGAAGGGACTTACCCAAGGTCACACAACAGACACAAGCGTTTGAGCTGGGATTAGAACCCTGGTCCTTCTGACGCCCAGGCCTGTGCTCTTATCCAGTAGACCATACTTAGTGCTTTATGGGAATTTGGTACCCTGTGGTAATAATATACTACGTAGTTCATGCCTTACTCTTCTGGGGAGACTGAGACACTGAGAAAATTGGGTCCCAGTGTAGCAGAAACTAAAGTTCCATTTTCAGCAACCACCTAGCACCATGTTAAGAGAAACGGAAAATGTGGCATTCTGTCTGGTCAGAATTTATTATGCTTTAACACTCTAACTTTTCTCCTGCCTCCTATGATTCAAATTGCTCTAATGGATTACTTCAAATCGTGTGATGAAAGGAATCTATATAAAAACCCCTTTGTGTATTTAGAAGATACCCCTTGAGCTCTCAGGGGACATTTAATTTTGGAAATTTCCTGAGGTTGTTCTTTATGTGTTTGTCAAGAATACCCATCTCTTCAACCAAGACAGAGGATTGGCAAGGGAGGAATGCTTTTTATCTAAACAGTATATTCATAAGGTAAATTAAGGCACAAAGGAAGAAAATAAGATGTTTTATGGGTTTTTTTTTTATGTTGTTAGCTACACGCTATTCTTGCATATGTTTCCTTGTCACTTAAGTGCTACTTTGTCTATCACTACACCTCAACCCTTAAGCTTCAAAACAAATGGCAATAAAAGCATTGTTTCCACCGGGAAATATTATTCAGATCCAGATCCACTAATCAGGAAAAGCTATTCTGAAAAAGGACCATTTTTTGCACCAAAGAAAAGATGATTTGGGAAGTTTTAAAAGTGTCAGAAAAGAGACAAACTAGGTGCACCTCTTGAGGACAAAGAGATTTCGACCTGTTCCTTAAGTTTCCCAAATTCTGTAAGTATAATAAATAATCGGATTAGCAAAGAAAACTGGGACTGATGATGTCGGGCTTCAGGAATGTGGACATTATTAAATCTCCACTGGGCGATCACCAAACACTAGTAGAGTTCAGGAACTGGAATTCTCATGGCAACAGCATTCCAGATACGTTCTCAGGCACTATTCAAAAAAGTTATTTAAAAGGTTCACAGTGGCATCGAGTTTTGCTGAGCCAGCTTTGTTTTACTTTGGTTTTATTGCCAGACTTTTCTCTGAGGATGTCAGCTGTCTGATGTTTTTCATTTCACTTGCAACTTGAACAGAATCACAGGAACTTTGACTACCCTCAATTTAATTTATCCCAATTCTCATTTTATGGAAGATATTCTGAAAATCAGTCCCCAAGTTCCTAGAATACTAATGCCCCTGGAGTCTGACAGATTCAACACAGAATGGAGAATTTGGAGTTCTGAATGGCACCACACAACCTTGCTCTAAGGAAATTCGGTAGGAAATAAGTGTTCCACCATTGTCTGACAGACACTCTGTCACCTCCAAACCTGATATCACTCAGAGCTTGGAGAAAGGGCTAGTCTGTCTCACTCTCTGGGTGATTTAGCTAGTAGTAGAAAATCTGGTGAACTCTCCATTAACATCCAAAGATACATTTAGAGTTGATTATCACATACCCCTCCCAGCAGAGGGGTAATGTTGCCTAGTGGAAAGAGACCAGGACTGAGAGTCAGAGGATTTTTTTTTTTTAAATGGCATTTGTTAAGTGTTTACTATGTGCTGGGCACTGTATTCAGCACTGGGGTGAATACAAGCTAATCAAGTCAGACACAGTCCATGTCCCACATGGGGCTCTCAGTATTAATAATAACATGTATTATTTAAGTGTTTATTGTGTGTCTGGCACTGTACTAAGCGCTGGGGTGTGCACAAGCAAATCAGGTTGGACACAGTCCCTGTCCCATATGAGGCTCACATTCTCAATCCTCATTCTGCAAATGAGGTAACTGAGACACAAAGAAGTGAAGTCACTTGCCCTCTGTCAAACAGCAGACAAGTGGCAGAGTCAAGATTAGAACCCAGGTACTTCTGACTCCCAGACACTTATTCTATCCACTAGGCCACTCTGCTTCTAATCCCAGTGCTGCCATTTTTCCCACTGGGTGACTTTAGCCAAGTCACTTAATTTCTCTGTTCCTCAGTTACCTCACTTGTAAAATGAGGGTTAAATCCCTCTAACTTAGACTGTGAGCCCTAAGCGGAATAAGGATGGTGTCCAACGTGATTATCTTGTAACCACCACATTGCTTAGAACATTGCATGGCACAAAATGAGTGCTCAAGAAGTACCATTAAAAAAAAAATACTCTTTGGGCAGGGAACGTGACTGCCAACTCTATCGCATTGTACTGTCCCGTACAGTGCTCTGCCTCAAAAAATTACCATTGAGTAATTGATTGATTCTCTGTGTCTATAGCCCTGAACAGTAATCTGTTGAGTAAAAATATTTTAAGCTATTAAATCCAGGGGCCATAGTAGATGACTAATATCCCATGGCCCAATTTCCCTGTTCCCTTAAATCCATTTTAATATCTCCTTTTAAGGAGGCTTTAAAATCTGCTTTCTTTGAATATTAGGATCAATAAATGAACTCATTATTTTTATTTATATTTTATTCAAGCCAGGCCGACAACGCTCACCGAAAATATCCCAGAAAAGGAAATAGAGCTCATTTTATACCATCATTTTACCCTCTTTGGCATCTTCTGATATTGGCACCACCTTGCAGTTTCTCAAAGTCAAAACGAGTTCATACATAATTCCCTGTCACTGTTTAATGGCTTACTACTGAAATGGAAACATGCAAACTGTTACTCAGCTAATCCAAATTGTTGGATTTAGATCTGGTTCCTGCTTTTGATGTGGAAGTGGTGATGGCATAATACTAGTTAACTTCAATAATGGCTGCTTGGATTTGCTGTTCTTTCAGTGTCTGACTCAGGGATTCCTTGGTATTTTTTAGGTAAAGAGGCCTTTTCGGTGGTGTCCTTTCAGGAGGCAATTCCAAACAGACTATCCCATTCTAGAAGCGAAAGTCTGTTGGGTGATAGGGAGATATGGTGTGATAACTCAGTCCGTTACAATGAGAGGGCAGACCCATGGGATGAATCCATTCCATTATTTGTTGAGGATACCTAAGGGTTTGGGTAGGAAGAAATGGTGGGAAGGAGGAATGTGAAGAAGCCAAAAAAGAACGAGAGTTTGGATTCAGACCCTGGGTGGGGTGGTTTGGGCTTTACAAATTATGAGCATCCCATGCAAACAATGACTACGTTTATTGAGCTGGTACATGCCTGCTTACAGAGCTTGTAATTGAGGATGATTATGGTTAATGACTCTAGTAATGTGCACTTTCAAACCAGCAGGACATTGTAATTTGTATCAAACCTATTCAGTATCTCTTCAGGCATTTTGCCTACTTTAATCTTAGCCCAGCATTTGCTGCGGAGGAAACCTCTGGAAGCCTCACAGCTGGCTCAAATAGAAGATTTCATGGTTCTTTCACAGTATGCTCAGAAGGAAATAAAGTTGCTGAATACTTCCCATCAGCTGGATCGCTTTTGGCCTGTCATACTTTAAAATGACAGGGCCAAGATCTCTAGCGTTGGAATTACTTGGTTTTTGTTTGCAGAAAGGAAACAAACATCTGTCTGTGATATTCACTGCTCCACCCTTATCAACAAAAACTGTGTGTGCTTCCTGGTGAAGGGGTCTTTGCAAATTATTGTTATTCATTGGGCAATTCAGAACAGCATTATCTGTTTGTTTTTTTGAAACATAGAAATAGTTCATGTAAAGATACATCCTGAAGGACTGAGGGTGTGGGCTCTGCCTAACCTTTAAATGTAGAAGGAAATCCCTTTTAAGAAGCACTTTTCAATAGTCCTTAATCCATTATGTGCGATAGTATTAGAAAATAATATTTTTTCTGATTCAAAACCTAGTATCTCCTGATCAGTCAGCCTTGTATAAATCCTAAGCTAAACAAGAAGTGTGTTATTGAAGGACTATACGACAAGGAGATTGTCTATGAACCTTGATAAAGAACTTGCTACCTTGTGCATGAAGGGTGAGCAAAATTTCACAAAGGAACTAAGACTCCTCATACACCTTCCTGGCCTAATTTTCAAAAGCTCGGTTCCTGAATGTGGAAACATGACTGAACTGCGTACACAAATTAGATGAAAAAATATGTGAAGAGCCCAAGGCTCAAGAGACATGCAATTCTGAGAGTTGCTACTGTGTTCTACTCTTCCGTTCAGCAATTGGGAATTCTTCTCAGTTGTTGTGATTCTAATGTAAATCACTGCATTTCATCAG
This sequence comes from Ornithorhynchus anatinus, assembly GCF_004115215.2. NCBI lineage: Eukaryota > Metazoa > Chordata > Mammalia > Monotremata > Ornithorhynchidae > Ornithorhynchus > Ornithorhynchus anatinus. The sequence continues at coordinate 17,336,550 of NC_041734.1, read as the reverse complement.
CCTCCAAAACATCAACATTTTCAGAGAATGCACGGATTTAAGGGGATTTGAGAATATTGAGAGTTTGAAGAGTGAAGATAGAGGACAGATAGAGAGAGGGAAAATGGCTTTGTCCAGACAGATGATGTGTTTGTGAATATAGTGTTCGAGTGAGAGCTGAGGGGGAGGTGTTTCGATTGCCTTGGAGTTTTAAGTGATACTAGTTATCTTAGATATGAGCATATTTATATAGGGTTTATTTTGGACACATACACACTCAACTTTCAAAAAGAGCTCATAAATTAAAAAGACTGAGTCATTTAAAAATTTTTTCACTTTTGAGCTTCAAGGTTTTAATGTATCTCATGTTGTATTTTGCTTTGGTCCGGGAAAATGAACTCAGATTTGAAAATAGAACTGCAGTTATACATTAGGGGGAATTTTGTTTGATTGATTCCATATGACAGGGAGCGGTTTAACCATAAATGACCATCTAGGCTTATGTGCTAGCGTCTGAAAACCACTTATATAGAAGATGTCCATTTGAGGAGATTAGCAAAATATTCCAAAGCAAGGGGCACTGCAGTCTTTTACAAAGGCTGATCCCAAACCATAAATCATTTCATCCTTTAATTTCCAGGATTGAATATTTCAACTAACTGGTTTTGAAAAATATCTGCAGTTATCCCGGGTGAAGAGGCTATTTTTTGCAGACGTTTTTCTTTTCTGGTAGGAAAAGATTGACTTAGCAGTAGAGGAGTTTTGAGAAAGCCTACTGAAATTTAGGTTGCAAGTGACCTCTAGAGTTCACATTCTCCACATTCTGTTTCCATACAGGACTGAATTTAGAGCCCTCAGGAATCTTCCCTAGTTTTAAAATGGAAGCAGGAATGTAATTTAGTTTGAGAGTCCTATCAAGTGTCTTACTTACAGCCTCCTTGTCTTGTCTTGCCTTATGCTGTCGAGTCGTCTCTGACCCACAGTGACACCTTGGACACATCTCTCCCAGAACACCCCCACCTCTAGCTGCCATCGTTCTGGATGTGTATCCATAGAGTTTTCCTGGTAAAAATCCGGAAGTGGTTTACCGTTTACTCCTTCCACGCCGTTAACTTGAGGCTCTGCCCTAGACTCTCTCCTATGCCGCTACTGCCCAACACAGGTGAGTTTTGACTTGAAGCGGATTACCTTCCACCAGCTAGCCACTGCCCAAGCTCGGAATGGAGCACATATGCCTCCGCTTTACTCTCCCTCCCAGAGCCAAGACTGGTAGAATACTGGAAACTCTATCAGGTGTGATCCAGAGAGGGGAACAGCCTCCTTGAGGCAATTTAAATCCATTTATTCTAGTGCAGCCTTCAGGAGAAATCAATCAATAAATCAATGGCATTTATTGAGTGCTTACTGTGTAAAGAGCACCGCATTAAGCACTCAGGAAAGTGAAATACAACAGTCTATTCAGAACCAGCGGTACAGCTTGAACCCCATATCTTTGCCACTGCTCGCAGCTTTTCTTTTCTTGGCCCAGTTGCACCATTTTTGGGGTTTTGCTCATACTTTTTTTTCCTCCCTTTAATCATTTTCATAATTCGCTTCTGGACCTTCTCCAATTCCTGTAAATCTCACTCACGTAGCACAGTCCAGAAGTGAACGTGACGCTCCAATCAGGGTCTGACCAATGTTAAATCTAGTGAAACGATTATGCTGCAGTTCAACATCTGACAGCATTCTACAATGAAAACCGCAAACCCAGATGCAGTGGGTGCGCTTCCATGCCACATAATCATTGTGATACTTGTTAAGGGCTTGCTCTGGCCAAGCACTGTATAAAGCCCCGAGGTAGGTGTGCCAGAAAAGTTCTTGATGTTCCAGATGGTGAAACTGAAGCAAAAGAAGTTGTTGTCTTGACCTTTTTACCTAAAAACTACAAAATGAGATTTTTAGATGTGTAGCCATTTCATTTCTTAGCCAGTTGGTTGACTCCAAAAGTCCTTGAGTCACTGGTAGGAATGTTATCTCTATGCAATGAGATGAGTAATTGAAATGGGTCAGGGCAAGATGTCTCATCTTTGACCCCTGAATGATAGATGACCTTTGAGTAAGAGAATTGAAATGTTAACCACATTAATAATAGCTAAAAAACCATGTCATTTTAATCACTCCCCCTAGAAATGAGGAATGTGCTACAAGAGTAATTTCCACATTTCAAGTTTTATGAGTGAAAGTTCAGTTAGCTAGACTTTGTTTTTCAGATACCTTCCCAGCCTCTCTTTTCTTCACATTGTGCTGGGTTTTTCTTGTGTGATGGGATGGCGTAGCATGGCTCAGTGGAAAGAGCCTGGGCTTGGGAATCAGAGGTCATGGATTCAAATGCCGGCTCTGCCACTTGTCAGCTGTGTGACTGTGGGCAAGTCACTTAACTTCTTTGTGCCTCAGTTACCTCATCTGTAAAATGGGGATTAAGACTGTGAGCCTCATGTAGGACAACCTGATTACCCTGTATCTACCCTAGTGCTTAGAACAGTGCTCTGCACATAGTAAGCACTTAACAAATATTATTATTATTATTACTTTTGGAAATCAACTGAGAAGCAGCAGGGTTTAGTGGATAGAGCATGGGCCTAGGAGTCACCAGGACCAGGGTTTTAATCATAGCTCCACTACTTCTCTGCTGTGCGTCCTTGGGTAAGTCACTTCACTTCTCTGGACCTCAGTTACCACAACTGTAAAATAAGGATTAAGTGTGTAAGCCCCATGTGGGACAGGGACTGAGTCCAACCCGTGGTTTAGTGGAAAGATCCAGGGCTTGAGGGTCAGACATCATGGGTTCTAATCCCAGCTCCCCTGCTTATCAGCTGTGCGACTTTGGGCAAGTTCCTTAACTCCTCTGTGCCTCAGTTATCTCATCTGTAAAATGGGGATTAAGACTGTGAGCCCCACACGGGATAAGCTGATGTCCTTGTATCTACCCCAGCGCTTAGAACAGTGCTTGACACAAAGTAAGCATCCCATATAAGTACCATAATTCTTAACTACTAGAAATGTGTCATAAATTAAAGAGGTCTTCCCTGATTAAGCTCTCCTTTCCCCATACCCCACTCCCTTCCGCATCGCCTTTGCACTTAGACCTGTGACCTTTGGGTATTTGATATTCACCTCACCCTCAGACCCACAGCACCTATGCACGTAACTATAAATTGTACAGTATAAATTATTTATATTAACATCTGTCACTCCCTCTTGACTACAAGCTCACTGTGGGCAGGGAACGGGTCTATCAACTCTGTGACTCGTCCCTCTCCAAAGCCCTTTAATGTGATATTCTGTGTGCAGTATGCACTCAATAAAAACCATGATTGATAATGGAGAAATTCCCAACCAGTCTGGTTGTGGCCAAGTCATTTATAAGATGTTTTGTTGCTACTGAGAAAAGAGAAAATTCCAGTCAGTAGCCCTTGAAATTTTGCTTCTTACCTTTTCACCAGCCAGCAGCCCCACTGCAATGATCTCATTAAATATAGAATAATACTAAACAGCAGCAACATTTTCCTCTTTGTAAATAATTCTCTTTTTCCCTAATACCAGCCGATAACCTTTCAGTGTCCGACACCTACTACAGGAGCATGCTGCAGAGAGCTGCTTCTTAACTGACAATGTCAACCACACACCCTGGGTATTCTTTGAATAGTAGAGAAAAAGAACAGAAGGCTGTTCTCTTAAAGGAATAAGTTGCTTGATGGAAAAGGAAATTTCTCATCACGTCATGTGGATAATAATGATAATGGCATTTGTTAAGCGCTTACTATGTGCCAAGCACTGTTCTGTCACTCACAGCCCTCCTTGATTGGAGTGGGGATGTTGGTATGTAGCAGAAGGAAAATAGCATTCCTCCAGTCAATGAGGTAAGGAGAGATGTACTTTGCCAACTTTAGAACCTAATCAGCGAGCCCTTTAAAGAGAAAGTTAGAGAACTTGTTTTCCTTTTCTTCCCACCACTGTGATCGCCGACTCCTAATTTCTGTGCTGAGGTGGAATTGAGTCGGGAGCATATGGATTCCATTGTCCTGAATGGACAGAGGACTACTCAAGCCAAGATGGAGTGGTGGGACTTGGTGCCTTTGAGCATTTGCAGGATCCTGAGAAGAGAGGGGTGGGGAGGGCGGCTCTGGAAATCCTGAATTTCCAATAACAAATAATTACTGCTTAGCCATTGGCAGTTGCTGGCTTCTAAGAATAGGCCTCCCTTTAGTTGTTTCTGGTTCCTATCCCAAATGGAGACTCTCCCCATTCCCTCCTACTTCCAGCAGCTACCGACTACTGCTTAGTCCCCAGTTTCTCATTAGCCTGTTTTCATTCTTCATACCTATATCCTACCTCAAGCCTTCTCCTTCTCTCCCATTGGTCCTCCGTACCCATCCCACCTTCCCCTCCTCCCTTTTAGACTGTAAGCTTGTGGTGGGCAGGGAATGTGTCTGTATATTGTTATACTGTACTCTACCAAGCACTTAGTACAATGTTCTTCACACAATAAGTGCTCAATAAATACAGATGGCCTCCCATCTGTGGAGGCCACTTACTCTGAATTAGTTGATGATCAGGACAGGAGCTGCTGGAAATTTAGCCTGCGAACCTGTGGACTCAGAATTTACAAGACTGGTCATGGTGCTATCCCAGCAGTCTTGTAAATTCTGAGTCCAGAGGTTCACAGCTGGTCATGGCTTCTGGGTGCTTGCGTTTTCTTGACGTTGGAGGAAATGCTTGACCCGTCCTGCATTCATAAAGAGTCTTGTGTGTAATAAACAACTGAGCCTCAGTTCAATCCATCATTCAATTCTATGTATTGAGCACTTACTGTGTGCAGAGCACTGTACTAAACATTTGGGAGAATAATATGAATGATAATACCTGTGATAATTTGTTAAGGGCTTACTGTGTTCCAGGCCCTGTAGTAAGCACTGGTGTAGATACAAGATAATAGGACTGGACATAGTACCTATCCCACATGAGGCTCACCGTCTTAATCCCCGTTTTATAGATGAGAAAACTGAGGCACAGAGAAGTTAATAATAATAATAATAATGTTGGTATTTGTTAAGCACTTACTATGTGCAGAGCACTGTTCTAAGTGCTAGGGTAGATACAGGGTAATCAGGTTGTCCTACGTGAGGCTCACAGTCTTAATTCCCATTTTTCAGATGAGGGAACCGAGGCACAGAGAAGTGAAGTGACTTGCCCACAGTCACACAGCTGACACGTGGCAGAGCTGGAATTTGAACCCATGACCTCTGACTCCCAAGCCCGGGCTCTTTCCACTGAGCCACACTGCTTTTTGACTTGGTCACACAGCAAGAAAGTGGTGGAGTCGGAATTCGCACCTAGGTCCTCTGCCTCCCAGGTCTGGGCTCTTTCCACTAGGCAAAGCTGCTTCTTTACAATATAACAGACTTGGTAGGCATATTCCCTGCCCAAAATGAGTTTGCAGCTACAGGATCCATTCCTGAGGGTCAAGCAGAAGCTGTCTCTGGCCCCAAATATTCAAAATATTGGAATTGGAGGGGAGGCAGCATGCAAGGAAAGACTGAAATTATGAAAACGTTCATAGAGCATAAGAAACCAATGAAGCAACAGTAAACACAATAACAGCTAATGTAAGTAACAGATAAGAGAGTCCTTTCATGTCCTTTATGACTGTAGTAGGCTTTGTTAGAGTCTTATGGGCAGCCCCTCCCTGACATTCCACCAATTTATGTGTTGCTCTTGCTTCTCCTTGTTCCCATCCAGGAGAAGAGTCTCCTTATGGGTGTTTACCTATTTTGGGCTTTTCATAGTAGCACTCTGGGGCTCTTAAAAATTAAAGTGAAAGATAAATGGATTCTAGATTTTGGTAATGACTGCCTTCTAAATGTTTTTTGTTATCAGAGGGTTGATGATGCCCATTTACTTTTGTTAAAACCATTAGAAATTCAGTTCATTTTAGGAGTAAAATATTTTTTTTTTCCTTTTTTGATGAAGGCAAGCAACACGGTGACATTTTGAAAAAAATACCAACGATGGTTTTTCAAAAAGTATTATCTTCCGCTCGCTTCCTCTCAAACAGAATAACATTCTACTCTGCAGTGTTACTGAATTCTCTGGTCTTGATTAACAAGTGAGGAGTTATAATAATGTTATCCATTTAAAATCATTCAGGGGCTACAATGTGTGTGATATTAAAGAGCTTTGTTCTGAAGCATTAAAGCAGAATAAGGTGCTGAGCTAACAGCAGCCTACATTAGTTGTGACTATAATTGCGTCTAAATGTTTTATAAGATGCATAGACATGAGTTTTTGAGGAGTGTGTACCATTAAACCCCAAATGTATTTATTGCCACTGCTGCTTCAGGATCCTTATGCTTATTAAGCATCTATATTTGCCTTTATCCCACGTTTTATTAATGAAAAGCCCCCTGAACCTGTCATTTCAATGGTTCTGTAGTTTCACTTGACTGATAGGATAAATAGTTTTCAATCAGACATTCAGCTTCCACAGAAGATTAGTAAAAGCTGCAGGCTTTGAGAGGTTCTTATTGTCCAAGAATCAGTCAGTCCATCAATCAGTCGTATTTATTGAGCACTTACTATGTGCAGAACACTGTACTGGCACATGTCGAAGAATTTTTGATAGCCATGTCTATCCTATTCTGTCTATCCTATTCCGAAGAAAGAAGCAAGAATTCAAATGTAGGTTCCATGACTTCACCTACTTCAAAGCAGACAGAATTATCCAGGGATTGTCTCTATCTGTTGTTGAATTGTACATTCCAATCACTTAGTACAGTGCTCTGCACACAGTAAGCGCTCAGTAAATACTATTGAATGAATGAATCACTTGGTGAACCTAGAGATTATTTAATAACTCTTTCACTTGGCTTGACCCATTAATATTATACATTACTTATTTACAGAAGAATCTGTCTCCTCCTCTAGACTGTAAGCTCCCTCTGGGCAGGGAACGTGTCAGTCAACTCTTTTGTGTTGTACTTTCCCAACCACTAGTATAGTATTCTGCACAGAGTAAGCACTCAATAAATATCATTGATTGATAATGAAAATTTTAAAAAAACCTTTTATTTTCTAGAAGTACAAATGACCAGTTGCAGGTCTCGGTGTGATTTTTGCCATTGAAATCAAACTGAAGATCTACTGAGCAATTGCATGGAACAACCTTCTCTTACTGTAGGACATGGATGAGTCCTATTAGCCTCATCTGGCTTTTAGCCCTCCTACCACATTGCTCCCCACATCTCTCTTCTGACTAATACAACACTGTGGGCAGGGAGTGTGTCTACCAACTCAGTTATAGTGTACTCTCCCGAGAGCTTAGTACAGTGCTCTGCACACAATAAGCACTCAATAAATACAACTGATTGATTAGCATAACGCCATTCAAGTCATGAGGTCCTATCATGCGGTGAGTACACCAACATCGAGCCGATGCTAATACTAACATCCCTTGACTGGATAAGAGCTCAGAAGCAAATATATGAGGATACCCAAATAGCAGTTCTTTATTGAACTAAAATGGAGAGGCATAAAGCAGGGTCGACAGCAGAAACATTTCAAAGTCATGATGAAGGCTTGGGAAAATACAATGCAACAGAGTTGGTAGAGGAGTTTCCAGTCTACAAGAGTGGAATCAACCTTTGATGGTGATTTTCTCCAAGATTTCCTCTAAGAAGGGTGATCTGGTCTTCTGTTAGCTCCCATCTAGATATTAAGCAAATGACTGATTTCACCCTCTTCAAAGTCCACCTGAAATCACGTCTCCTCTCAGGTGGTCTTCCCCGATCAATCATTCATCTCCCCACCCCAATTCATTCAATCAATACATTAATGCATTGCATTTATTGGGCATTAATGAGAAGCATTTATTGAGAAGCATTTATTGAGAAGCAGCATGGCCTAGTGGCAAAAGCATGGGCTTGGGAATCAGAGGTCATGGATATCAATCAGTACTACTTATTGAGTGCTACTCTGAAGAGCACTGTAATAAAAGCTTGGAAGAGTACAAAATAGTAAAGAGGTATGGCCCTTCTGCTCAAGGAATTTGTATTCTATTGGGGAAAACAGACACTACAATCAACTGCCAAGTTTTAAGATCTGTACAGAATCACTATGTCGGGTGGAGAGATGAGTATCCAAATGTTTAGGTGACACTGAAGAACTGAATAATAATAATAATAATTGTGGTATTTGTTAAGTGCTTACTGTGTGTGAGGCACTCTATGTGGAGCTAATTGCTTTAGAAATGTTTATGTAATAATAGTATTCATAACTGTGGTATTTCTCAATAATAATGATGGTATTTATTAAGCATTTACTACGTACAAGACATTGAACTAAGTGCTGGGGTAGATAGAAGCAAATCAGGGTGGACACAGTCCCTTTTTCACATGGGACTCACACTCAATCCCCATTTTACAGATGAGGTAACAGATGAAGCGACTTGCCCAAGGTCACACAGCAGACAAGTGGCAGAGCCCGGATTAAAACCCATGAATTTTTCACACCCTGGCCCAGGTTCTATCCACTATGCCATCTGCTTCCCAAAGTGACAGTAGGTGGGGGAAATATTTGACAGACCACCAGAATCACCATCTTCAAACCCCTACTGAAAGCATATCAGCTTCCTGAAACATTCCCTAAAATCTCTCTTTCCCCACCCTATCCACACCCTCCCCTCTGCATCTACTTTGCTCTTGCCCATGGATCCCCTAAGCACTTTGGTACTCACCCCAGCCCCATAGCACTATGTGCATATCTTTATATTCTGCTGCTTCTCCTATCTGTAGTTTATTTTCATGTTTCCCTCACCAACTTGTCAGCTCCTTGAGGGCAGGAATGGTGTCTACCAATGTGTACCAACTCTATTGTACTCTCCAAAGTTACCAGCAAAGTGCTCCGCATAGTGCTCTGCACATAGTAAATAATAATAATGGTATTTGTTAAGCATTTACTGTGTGCTAAGCACTGCTCTAAGTGCTGGGGTAGATACAAGGTTATCAGGTTGCCCCATGTGGGGCTCACAGGCTCAATCCCCACTTTACAGATGAGGTAACTGAGGCAAAGAGTAGCTAAGTGACTTGCCCAAGGTCACACAGCAGACAAGGGCAGAGGCGGGATTAGAACCCATGAACTCTGATTCCCAAGCCCATGCTTTTGCCACTAGGCCATGCTGCTTCTCAATACATGCTTCTCAGTAAATGCTTCTCAATAAATGCTTCTCAGTAAATGCTTCTCAATAAATGCTTCTCATTAATTCTCAATAAATGCAATGCATTAATGTATTAATTGAATTAATTGGGGTGGGGAGATGAATGATTAATCAGGGAAGACCACCTGAGAGGAGATGCGATTTCAGGTGGATTTTGAAGAAGGGGAAATCAGTCGTTTGCTTAATATCTAGATGGGAGCTAATAGAAGACCAGATCAACCTTCTTAGAAGGAAATCTTGGAGAAAATCACCATCAAAGGTTGATTCCACTCTTGTAGACTGGAAATTCCTCTACCAACTCTGTTACACTGTATTTTCCCCAGGGCTTACTCGAACAGTGCTCTGCACCCAGTAAGCACTGAACGAATACCATTGATTGATCAGTGGATTGATTGCTTTCAATGCCTCCTGGCTGGTGACCCCGCCTTTTCGCTTGTTGTTGAATATGACCCAAAGGGGTTAGAACTGCTGAATGAATCCGACAGGGTATCCATTGAACGGCCAAGTGTTACAGTTGTATTGAAGGCTGGACACCACAGTGGTTCTAGGTTCTAATCTCTCTCCTGTTCAACTTTTCTAACCTTTTACATTTCCCATTGTTAAGGAGCATGTTCCTTTGAGGTCACAGGCATTCAATGCTTACCTCCCCCACCCCCCAAAGGAGGTGTAAATTCAAAGTTAAGGGACTTCATGGAGGCAAAGCTAGAGTAAATATTTGGCCCTGACTACAGCATTTTGGTTTACAATACTCTCGCATTATACAGTGCTTTGCACACAGTAAGCACTCAGTAAATATGATTGAATGAATGTATATAACTCTGGTTTTGATCTGTCTTGATCTTCAAACTGAGAAGGGTATCTTTATGAATAAATCCTACTGATTCCAATGCCTTCCTTTAAGGAGAAGAGTAGTTATTCCCAGAGTTTTGCAATGAATAACCTATGTATATTTTTTATGCACCTTTATCTACCCATCACTGGGGTGCTAGTTTGCCAACAGATGGCAAAGTAAGGAATTCAGAAGCTATGCCTTCAAAATGGAAATTTTATTTACCACCTACGAACAGTATGGTTTTGCTGTTCTTTTTTCCACATTTTATATTGACTTTTTCCACCCAGCTGGGAAAAGCATAACCCCTATTCATCACTGACTGTTCTTTATACTATTAATTGCTAATATAGGTATATCGGAATTGTGTATTTTATGGTTGGTCAGGGAGACAAGCATGGGACTGGGCTACATTACATTGGATTAGACAATCCTCCCCCCCCCCCCCCCAAATAAAGATGAATAGACCTTTAGCTTTAGGTGAAATGATCCATCTGTTTGCCAGGAGAAAATTGATCCGTTGAATTATCCCAGTATTTGGAAAAATGTCTCTTCTCTTTATTCCCCTCAGTGATTATTATTTGGTCCAATTCTATATAGTTCATATTTAGGATATCTGTCTGTAATTCAGGATAATCTAGTGTAGCACAACAAAAAGGGAAATTGGAAATTGGAATTATTTTTATTTGAATTTAGGATGCCATTGCATTGACATTGTAATTAGCAGAATGTATTAAATTTCTTTAAAATTGAAAAAAAATATGAAAATTATCCTTCCAAGCATTTGCTATCACCAGGGACTGGAGCAAGGCCAGTGTATTGAGCATCTTTTAGAAGCGAATTAACAGTAATCCAAAACTTATACACCAGGAAGCCTCCCCTCTGCACCTGGAAAACTACTTTAGAAAATCATTAACATTGAGATAATAAATCAAGAGAATGAACATAACTTGTTGGAATAAATCATCTTAGGCTTTTTAAACTTAGAACTCACCACCCTGTTAACAAAAAAGACATAAAGGAACATTGCCAGACAGGTGTGATTTAGATTTTCAAAACCATCTCCAAAGAAGTCTCTCAAATGCCGGCCTGCTCTTCAGAAGGACTGGTGGAAAGTTACGTTCGCTCTGCCATCTGACAAAGCAGGGCTGAGTTTAGGAGGAGGAGAGCACAGAACGGACGCTTGCTATCTCTCTGGCCCCTCTTCAGCCTAGACTCTGGAGGGGTCCAGCAGGTTTATGCAGACCTGTAAATCCTATTGGTAAAATTAATCTCCAGAAGATATTAAGGTTACTTGGCAACAGTGGGGTGATAGGAAAAGTTCTGTCAGCGATTAAAAACTGGATAGCAGACAGGAAGTCAGAATCATGAATTAATGTCTGCGTCATGTGGAGAGATCGTCAATTGGAACGGCAGGATGTATTTCATCCAATATTAATGATTTTGAAAGATGTGTTATTCTGATTGCTTAGACCTGCCAAACATTTTGGAAGATGTGTTGACAGATGATACTCTTTCAAAGGGGTCAGTTTCAATGCTTGAGAGACAAGTGTGTATGATCCGTAGAGACCAATGGAAATAATCTTTTTGCTGACTTGTGATGTGATTTTTTACTTTAATTTACTTTTTCAGAGACCTAGTCTAGTAATCTGAATTTCTCTACAATGTAGTTCCTTGTTGTGATGAATAAATTAATGGTAAAATATTTTTTAGTGTGTTTGGGGGAACCAGGTCATAAAATCAGATTATAAGAAAAGTAATTATATCTGGTGATTCCTAATCCTTTCCAGTTGGTGGCTGGTCTGGGTGCTGCCATCTTGGAAGTCTCTTCATTCAAGGATTAAATGTAAAATGACAGAGTTCTAAAAACTAAGATAGACTCCTGGACTGTGCCTTCTTTTGGTAGTCCATGTTTTTCTGAGCAGCTTCTATTGCACAAGTGATAACATCTCCATTTTCAACTTGCTAGGTAAAATCTTGATAGGCAAAACCCCAAATCATCAACATCTAAGTAGAGGTACTTTGGAGTTATATGAGAGAAAAACATTGAAATTCCTTTCATATTTACAAATGTATGCAAAACTCCCAAAGAGACTTTCTGTGAGTATTATAAACAGTCATATTCATTCAGACAAAATAAGAAGAATAGAAGGAAGCAGCTAAAAGGTTCAGTTATTCAAGGAAAGATGAGCTTTTGAAAATGGAGTTAGAATGATGGCCACTTTGAAATCTTTGAAACCATCAGCCCAAATAAAAGTAAAAATAGACTACATTCAAAATGAATTCTTATTTGATCTTCTTCATATTTAGCTTTTGGAATCCTGTCCCGCCTTAACCATTTTGTAAAGCACCCGTTTTTCATGAATCAAGAAAGATATCCACTGCTGTTTAGGAAAACATTGGTTTTCACTTGGCAGGAGGAGATTTTCAGGATGAACTATGTACTGAGGCCTAAACAGCGAGGTATGTCAGCAGATCAAGTGAGGCAGCATCAGCTAATCCGGAAAGACTCTTTACTTCAGCAGAGGCTCCAAGGGTGATTGTGCTTACCAAGGCTTAGCCTACATCAGTCTATCACTGGCATTTATTGAATGCCTACTGAAAAGGTCAGCACTGAACTAAGCACTTGATAGAACGTGACAGAGACCAGACCCATGATTCCTGCCCTCCAGGAACTTACAATTTAATGGGGAACTAGGCAATGAGCCCCACTCAGGGTCACACCTGGGGAGTTTCTAGTATTCTACCTGTCTCGGCAACGGGAGGGAGAGTCAAGCAGAAGCCCATCCATTCCATTCATAACTTGGGCAGTGGCTAGCGAGTGGAAGACCGTCTGTTACAAAGCAAAACTCACCCATGCCAGGCAGCAGCGGCATGGGAGAGGGTCGAGGGTGGAGACTTAACTGCTTGGAAGGCGGCAACGGTAAATCACTTACACATTTTTACCAAGAAAACTCTGTGGATCCACTACCAGAACGATTGCAGATGGAGAGCGGAACGCTCTGGGAGAGATGTGTCCACGGAGTCGCTATGGGTTGGAAACGACTCAACGACATAAGACAAGGCAAGGCAAAGATAAGCTCTCATTGGAAGCAGTGTGGTCTAGTGAAAAGAGCACAAGCCTGAGAGTCAGAAGGACCTGAGTTCTAATCCCAACTCTGCCACTTGTTTGCTGAGTGACCATAGGCAAGTCATTTACATTCTTTGTGCCTCAGTTTCCTCAACTATAAAATGGGGATTCAGTACCCCTTCTACACATGTGGGACCTGATTATCTTGTACCTACCCCAGTGTTTAGAACAATACTTGACACACAGTAAGCACTCACCAAAAACTTTCATTATTATCGTTACCATTATTATCATTATTATTATCCTTACCTCATCATCAATACCATCACCATCAAATATGAAGGACAGTTAAATAAAGTAAACCTGATTTGATCATCTTCATCCAGGCATGTGAGACATGACCCTGGAGCTAGTCTTCTCATCTTGTCTAAATTGATAATCATTTACAAATCCCAGGAATAGAAATTATTTTACTGACCGCAATGTGGTAAAGAATCTGATTCTTCATTCAGCTGTAAAAGGAATCAGGAAGGATGGTGGGAATTTGCCTGCACTTGTTAATGACGTACCACTAAAGCAAAGCATTCCCAAATCCTCTGCTTGGTTCTTTTCTTCCCCTATTCCTCCACCTTTTACTCCTTGCCAGGGCAGAAGGAGTGTGAACCAAAATTCCCTCATTATCACTTTTGAGGTAGGAATGAATTCCTGAAGGAGTCTTCTTAACCTTGACTACAACCAATGGGAGTGAATGAAAGGAGGAAGAGGGGCAGTAATAATAATGATAATTGTACTTAAATGCTTATCATGTGCTAAGCACAGTTCTAAGCACTGAGGCAAATACAAGTAAATCAAGTTGGACACAGTCCCTGTCCCAAATAGGGCTCACACTCTTAATCCCCATTTTACAGATGAGGTAACTGAGGCCCAGAGAAGTTAAGTGACTTGCCTAAATTGACATAGCAGACATGTGGTGGAGGTAGAATTAAATACTACTACTAATAATAATTGTAGTATTTATTGAACACTTACTGTGTGCTGGGCACTTTACTAAGCGCTGGGGTGGATACAAGAAAATTGAGTTGGTCACAGTCCTTGTCCCACAAGGGGCTCACAGTCTTAATCCCCATTTTACAGATGAGATAACTGAGGTAAAGAGAAGTAAAGTGACTTGCCCAAGGCCAAACAGCAGACAGGTGAAGCAGCGTGACTTAGTGGAAGGAGCATGAGCTTGGGAGACAGAGGTAGTGGGTTCTAATCCCAGTTCTACCACTTGTCAGCTGTGTGACTTTGGACAAGTCACTTGACCTCTCTGTGCCTCAGTTACCTCATCTATAAAATGGGGATTGAGACTGTGAGCCCCATGTGGGACAACCTGATTACCTTGTATCTACCCCAGCGTTTAGAACAGTGGTTGGCGCATAGTAAGCGCTTAACAAATACCATAATAATTATTATTATTGTTGAGTGGCAGAGCTGGAATTATAACTCTTGTTCTTCTGACTCTAATCAAGGAGAAAGACTGAAAGCTTGTTGTGGGCAGATAATGTACCTACTTGCTCTCTCATACTGTACTCTCCCAAATGCTCGGTATAGGACTCTGCCCACAGTAAACACTCAATAAATACCATTTCATGATTTATTGACACTAAAGGAATTTACAGATAGGAGGCAAAATGGAATGGAAAGAGGATGTGAGGGTAGATAATGTTTAAAAATATTTGAATTGATACATGAAAACGTGCTTTGGGAAATTGCGAGTGCCTAACTATTTAAGGTATATAAAAGTGCTGAGGTGGTAGGAGGGGAGAGATGTACATAAATATATCCATACACCATATTTGGGATTTGTAATATTTGAAAATGAGTAATGTAGCTGAATCTCTGGTGCTCTTGTCCCTGTTTCACTCCCCAAATTTTTCGTTAAATCATATGACTCTCTTGAACTGGTGGAATCATTGGAGGAGTGACCTAAGATATTGAAATATATATATATGTATGATTTTATATGTATGTATGTATACATATATATGTATAATTTTAAGCAGTTTAGCTTTATAGCAAAATGGTTCTATAATACCTACTAAATATTTTAAAATCATTTATACTTCTCTATGCCACATTGCAACACCCTTTAACATAACTTGAAATATTCCTTTGTCTTTCTTTTCCCATTTACCGAGTGCCTCTTTTACTGTGGCATGTAGACTTCCTGACAGTAAATTCCCAGGATGCTTTATTGCCCTGTCACATTTTCAAGTTACACTTGAAAGGATACTTTTTTTGTGGGAAGAAAAATAATGAATTTTGACTGATGCAGTGTAAAAATCCTGAAATATTAACCTGCTCTAAATTAGAATTTCTAAACCAAATGCTACTCATTCTAAGTAACTATGTCACAGACCAAAAGTTGCACTTAGAGTCTAACTGGATTTATGCCCTTATGTCGGATGTTGTAAGTGACTCATTCTCACATGAAAGGTTATTATCTGAAAGTAGAATATAGTTATCTTCTGATTTTCATTGTTTTCTAACTTATGATTAAGTATTTGTATTCTGTCTTCATCCCCCAGTTTTCATTTCTGCTGCTTTGCTGGTGATCAATCATGTTTTGTATTTTAAATAGTGGTTTGCAGAAGCCTTAAAATGTGGGGATTTTTTTTACGGTGACGGTATTAAAAAATATTACCTTGGGTGTCTCTGGAGAGGCATATTCCTGCCATGCATATCTGCATGGCACTGAAGGGATTTTTAGAGAGGAAAGATTAAAGGTTAGACCTTTTAATGTCAAAATGTCTGATCAATGCAATAAGGGATTGGGTCTCTGTGCCTATTTTCTTCCTTACCTTACTGAACCTGAAAGAAGGAATGTGAATTGCTTTTGGTGAATTTCTGTCAAATGCTACAACTTGAAGCTTAAATTAGACATCCATCGTGTCTCCCATCCTAGTGTGGTTCAAGAAGTTGATCTATTGGAAATCAAGTTTAGAGATCCTGAAACAGTGCCGGTTCTTTGCATCCAGGGTGTGGGGAAAATATTCCATTTAATTTGGTCAGTGGAGAAACCTAATAGCGGTGGGGAGTGTTCTCACTCTCTGGCTTCTGGTTGCCTGAGCTGCTTTTCATCTTGATTATGGGGAATATGAATTTCCAGAAGGAATCCCAGGAAGTTTCAGTTTATGCCTTCCAGATCTCAGAAGAATTACTATGAGTGAAGAACAGAGCTTGACTCATAGAAGGGCCTAACAAATACCAAAAAGCACCCCTTGTCCTCCCGCCTGCCTAGACTGTGGAACCAGGACTGAGTTAGCTTGTAATGACCCCAGACCGTAGCACAGTGATAGGCACATAGTAAACACTTAGCAAATGCCCAAAATATGATTATTCCAAGCATCAGTCAAAAGTCAAGTGCTTAGTACAGTGCTCTGCACACGGTAAGTGCTCAATAAATATGATTGAACGAATGACTCTGTCTCACCCCGCCTCTCCCCTCTCCATGCCCCCTCTTCACTAGGAATGCCCAAACTGAACCAAGAATTTTCAACAAACCATTTCCATCAACACCATGTTGTGCTGTATCCAAAGTGGTTTGTGCTTGGAATTGATTAATCAATTGGTTGTTAGAATGGTCCTAAGTTCCCTCACAGCATTCTAACCCAAGCATGGAGTGATAACTCATCTTTTGGCAGAACCGAGTGTCTACCACAAGGCTTGATTTCCACTGTCTTCTCCAGGCAGTCCCCCAACAAAAGTCAGCAACTGAGTGCTGTCCTTTCAGGAGCACCAACTTGTCCTTTCACCCCTATCTGCTCTGTGAAAGAACTGGACACCGCCCAGCTAAATCAGGAAGGAGCAGGAGGCTGGACCGCAATCTGGTCTACACTGCCCAAATTTTTAAACTCCTTTCCTCTATCCAGTCCCTTCCATGGCTAAACCTTCTTAGTGAAGTACTCTTGGGCTTTCGAAGGCTCCTAGACCTCCACTGATGGGGAACAATTTTAAGAAATAACATTTGATGGATAGGAGAGGGTTCTTAATGGTCAATGACCAGTAAAAAAAAATTGGATATAAAAAAAAATGGTGACCTACATACCATTTGAAATGACTTTGCCTTCAGGCTGTAAAAGCACTCTGGATCTATTTATTCTGCAACTACATTGACAATAAAGGAAATCTAAGCAATCAAAACTTGCAATCCCTAAAAGAGGGGCGGGGGTGCAATTTCTCGACAACTAATTATGTTAGTGCCTCGGGACCATAAATACAGACATACTGCTGAATGTGTGGTGGGAGTGATGTAACCTGTTCCTAGCAAAGCATTTAGCCTTTGCTTTAGATATGCATTTTAAATCAGTTTTTATGCTCAATTTCCCACAGTAAAAAGGAAATGATGTTAATTGCATTTTCAGGTATGGAAGGGTGGTATTAAGTTTGTAAGAGAACATTAAAATGTCGGTGCTGCTCTGAGCCATGAAAGATGAATTGTCACGAGACAGGGGGTGTCAAGGAAATCACCGGTTTTGATCAGGTTCTGTAACAAGAATGGTTTTCCATACCTGCAGCTTTGACTGTGTCATTTCATGACTTCACTCTCCAGGAGCTACTCACCCCTTCAGTAGAAAAATGATTGTCTTTCTGAGACATTCAATGCTCTCCTGCAGAGGAGCACACTATACCTCTCTCCCCTAGTCTCCCATCCATTGCAATAGGAGTTCTGCCTGCTGACTCTATTGTAACAATAATAATGATAATGATAATAATAATAATGGTATTTATTAAGCGCCTACTATTTGCCAAGCACTGTTCTAAGTGCTGGGGGAGATACAAGGTAATCAGGTGGCCCCCACGTGGGCCTCTCAGTCTTAATCCCCATTTTACAGATGAGGTAACTAAGGCACAGAGAAGTGAAGTGACTTGACCAAAGTCACCCAGCTGACAAGTGATAGAGCCGAGCTTAGAGCCCATGATCTCTGACTCCCAAGCCTGTGCTCTTTCCACTGAGCCACACTGCTTCTCGTTGAATGAGCCCAAGTGCTTAGTACAGTGCTCTGCACACAGTAAGTGTTCAGTTGATTCCATATATTGATTCTACCCTGGACCACTCTCTCCATTCTACAGTATCTTTCTGCCTCAAAAACTCTAAGCAACTATCTCCAGGTTCTGGTCCCCATTCCCTAATTCTCTCCAACTTTAAATCTCAATTTGACAGCTTTCTCTGATTTATATCACCTATTTTCTGTCCCCGCTTCTTCATCCTCCACGTCCTTCTCGTCCTCCTCTCACTCTTTTTCTTCCTTCTCAATTCATCCTTGAGGTCATTATACTCAGATCTGTGCACATTTATATTCATTATATACTTGCCTGTTTGGTTTGTCCAATTAGATTGTGATGGCCTTGGGGAATCGTCTTAGTATAGTGCCTTAAGTTCTGTTAGTGCTCAATAAATGCTTATGGTTTTTAATATTAGAATTATTAAGAAGATAATAATACCTCTGGTATTATTTATTAAGTAATAATAATAATACATTTATTATTCATTAAGTATTAAGTATTTCTTATGTGCCAAGCCCTGTGTTAAGTGTTGGGGTACTTACAAAACATTCATATCAAGTACAGTTCCTGTTCCTCTTGGGATATACAGTCTAGTAGGAGGGAGATGAATTGAGGTTGGGTATAAAGAAGCTGGTTTGAACCTCAACCTCTTATTTCTTACTACTATTAGTAACGATAAAAATTATAACAACTTGTTAAGCACTTATTGTGTGTCAAGCACTGTTTTAAGCTCTGGGTTAGTTACAATTCAATCAGGTCAGGCAGAGTCCCTCATAGACTAAGTAGAAGGGAGAGCAGGTACTAGATCCCTATTTTACAGTGGAGGAAACTGAGACACAGAGAAATTAGGTGACTTGCCCAAGGTCACACAGCAGTCAAGGGGCAGAGTGGGGATTGGAACCCAGGCCCACTGACTCCCAGACCCATGCTCTTTCCCCTAGGCTGAGCTGCTTCAGAAGGAAACATATGATTATTTTCATTGCTGGGGACATGGTTAGGCAGTATATGTCATTCCTTTTGCTTCATAATTGCAGCAGCTTCTCAAAAGGCACCAGTTAATCAATTTTCTGACTCATCTGTCAATCAACCATATTTATTGAGAGCTTACTGTGTAGAGGGCACTGTACTAAGTGCTTGGGAGAGTAAAATATAACAGAGTTGGTAAACACATTTCCTGCCCACAAGGAGCTTACAATCTAGAGGGGGAGTTTAAATAATTGGCAGTCATGCTTCCTGCCCACAGGGAGCTTAAAGTATATAGGGGTGTCTAAAGGACTCCCCCAAGGAGAATATAGACTCCTAATATTTGTTCCTGAGAGGGTCATCTACTTACTCTCTTGTACTCACCCATGCACTTAGAACAATGCTCTATACAGAGTTAGTATTCAATAAATAACCTTGATTGATTAGTTGATTAGTTCTGCTTGATGCCTCTGCCTGTGGCACTGATATAATAATAATGATGGTACTTGTTAAGCACTTACTACGTGCCAACCACTGTTCTAAGCACTGGGGGGGATGCAAGGTAATCAGGTTGTCCCACATGGGGCTCACAGTCTTAATCCCTATTTTACGGATGAGGTAACTGAGGCTCAAAGAAGTAAAGTGACTTGCCCAAAGTCACACTGATGATAAATAGAAGAGCTGGGGCTAGAACCTATGACCTCTGAAAACCAAGCCTGGACTCCTGCCCCTGAGCCACACTGCTTCTCAATATCTGCCTGCTATCACTGATATCTGCCTGATATCTTTAGGGGTCAAGAATATTTAGTTCTGAGAGAAGCAATGTGTCCTAGTGAGAAGAGAATGGGCCTCGGAGATAGAGGTTCTGGGCTTTAATTCCAGCTCTGCTACGTCTGCTGTGTGACCGTGGGCAAGTAACTTCACTTCTCTGGGCCTCAGTTTCCTCATCTGTAAAATGGGGATTAAGCCTGTGAACCCTATGTGGAATGGGGACTGTGTCCGATCCAGATATCTTGTATCTACCTTAGTGCAGAGCCTGACACATGGTAAGTGCTTCACAAATGCCACAATTGTTATTATTATTATTAGCTCAGCGCTAATACTCAAGAAATTCTGGAAATTAGGTATGAATTTCCATTATTTCTCGGCAGGCCATCAGAACAATGACATTTCTTTCCCTCTCCCCCTGAATTCCCAATGCAGGGATAGTATGTGAGGAGCATCGCTAATAATATTAACTGAAAAAAATGTTTTAGCATTTAGCATTTTAGCCTACCAAAGTAGATTTAATTTCCAATTCCCAAAGGAACATCTCAAGTGGAAATAAGAAAGTCTTTATCTCTGTTCTGTCAACCACTGGCACTTAGGTGACTTAGAAGTAGTTTTGTAACAGGTTATTGATCAATGTGGTGGTGAAAAATCTGTGGTGTTTTATGATGCCCTTTCTTGGAACATTTGGGTCATATTGAAAATGGAACTGAGGATTTATCAAGTGTTACTGGTGTTTGTTGAGAATGTTCCCGGCACTTAAGAGGGACACCTCATATTCGATGATCCAATCTGTTTCAATCGAATCTATATTTACAGTCCCAGACAGTTCATTCTATGGTCTATCTTACAGAAATATGTTTCTAAGTAAAGTCAGTCTGGGAAGCCACCTGAATTTGAAATCTGTCTACCAAATACCCACTGGACCATAACCAAGTGTTTCCATGAAATTCTTAGCACTTATGTACGTATCGATTTACGTTCTCCAATTGTTTACTAATTCATTTATTCATTCATTTCTCCATTCTCATGCTTTTAACAGTAGTATCTCTGTTCTTGTTCCTGCTCTCATTATTTGTACTTAGTTTGTGAGTGCCTATCTCCTCGATTAGATTATAAATTCCCCAAGGGACAAGGACCATGTCTATTCCCTCTCAGTGTTTTCTTCCAGTGTTTACTGCAGTGCTCTGCACACAGTAAATGTTGTGCACACAGTAAACTCTTAATGAATGCTGCTAATACTAGTAGGGCAAGACACTCAGTATACCTGAATCTCATTATTCTCAAATGTATTACTTGGAAGTGAGTTGGAGCAGTAGTCTTTATGTGCATTTTCTTTTTAAGAATCCATCCAGTTGACAGTAATGGAAAATTTCTAATCACTGCAAATTTGATGAAGGGATCAATTTTGAATCTGATCCTGTCTCACTCCCATCTCGGTCAGATGGACTATAGACTAAAAGCTCCTTGTGGGCAGAGAGCATGTCTACCAACTCTGCTGTATTTTACTCTATCAAGTACTTACTACAGTGTTCTGCACATAGTACATGCTCAAATAATCCAATTGATTGCTCTGTACGCAGTAATTACTCAATAAATTGGTTGATTAATGGCCGATCTCTGATTAAAGGATTTTTCCGAGCGATTGTATTGGAGACTAGTGAGCTACATGATTCCTTATGAAGTCTTGTATGATTTTTCATCTGTATGAGAACCCAAGGTAAACACTTCATGTAAATTGCTATTTAATACATTTCCAAATCCCCAAATCCCTAGAGGTTAACCTCAGGGAACACAGTCAAACTAGTGCAGCCATACATAACAATCAATCAATGGTGGCATTTATTTAGTGCTTACCTTGTGCAGAACACTGTTCCAAGTGTTTGGAAGAGTACAATAGAGCTGGTAGACAAGTTGTATCTTTCCCGGGTTAGGAGAGGAGAAATGACTTTTGTGGAGGCAAACATGGCCTAAAGAATAGAAGGACTTGTACTGTAACAAACTAACCCAGATATTTACAGGCTTAAAATTATCAGCAATATTATTGTATTCAGGTGAGGTTAGGTGACCTAAGCAACAAAGAGCTCCTACCTCATAAACACCTTATCTTCAGATTTTAGCAGAGTTACCAAAGTGTTCAAATACTGTTCCCAGATGGATATTTTTTGAAGTTCATTGTGGCAATCTTCCCTGACTCTCAAGGGAAGCTGGAGTGTGGTAATGAGGAATTTGAGAAGATATCTTCCCATTCCCAAGAGGGAATTGTGTTCCTCTTTTTCATGATATTTGTTAAGTGCTTACTATGTGTCAAGGACTGTTCTAAGCACTGGAATAGATACAGTTTAATCAGGCCAGATCCAGTCCATGTCACATGGGGCTCACAGTCACATAGGGAAAAGAACAGCTTTGAATCACCACTTTACAGATGAGCCAACTGAGGCACAGCAAAATGAAGTGACTTGCCCAAGGTCACACAGTAGGCAACTGAAATTAGAACCCGGGTTCCCATTATTCATTCTGTATCCATTAGACATGTTGCATCCTAAATCTTTTGGATTATGCCAGATGATGAAGAATCATGCCAACATTTATAGACTTCATGATACAGTCCTAAAACCCTAGTATAGTATTAATTGTTTTGCCTTAGAGACTTTCTGTAAGAAGCTACCATTCCACTGTAAGCTCGTCAATGGGCAGGGATTGTCTCTATCTGTTGCCAAATTGTACATTCCAAGCACTTAGTACAGTGTTCTGCACATAGTAAGCACTCAATAAATACTATTGAATGAATGAATGAATGAAGCTCAGATAGTTGAATTGGTCATGAAAATGCCCATGATCCCACTCAAATTGTTGCTACTTGTTACTTGCCTTGGATCAATCATTAAGCAGTTAGTTGTATTTATTAAATGCTCCCTCTGTGCAGAGAACAGTACAAGCACTTTAAAGAGTAGAAGAGAGTAAGTAGACAAAATCATGCCCTCCGAGGAGCTTGCAATTTAGAGCAGGAGATTGATAGCAAAATAAATTCAAGATAGGAGAAGCAACCACATATGAAGGTGTCTTCCCAATTGCTCTAGGGAGTGGGAGAGGAGAGTACTTCATTCCTTAAGAGGTGATGCAGAAGGGAGGGAAATAGAGTGGGGAGGTGAGAGATTAGTCAGGGAAGGCTTCCTGGAGGTGAAGCAATTTTAGGAGAACTTTGAAGATGGGGGGGAGAGTGATGATCTGTAGGATGTAATGAGGGAGGGTGTAAACAAAGCCCTCCTCAACTGCCATTTCTGCTGATGATCCTTGCAGTCGCAGGCCAGTTCTGAAACATTTTCGCATGTGGAGTTTTCTGATAATGAGCAGCTCAAAGCCCACTCAGAGACAGAGATGCACATGGAGAAAAGGAAAAATGTCCAGGGTGGACCTTGGACTCGATTGGAATAGCCCAGAAACAGGAAGAGGGAAAACTGTCCCACAAAACATTTGAACCTCACCGAGGCAGAGGTCCCCAAGAATAGCAATGAATGAGGCAGGACTTTTGAAAAACAGTGATCCCTCAGTCCTGTACGGTCTAAGCCCAATCTGATCCCTTTTTTCTCCACTCAGCTTGCAGCAACAGAATGGGCTTTGAGTTACCCAGTGACAGAGAGATCTCCTGGATAACAGTATGAGGCTTTGTGCTCTGTGATGGCCTAGGAATAATGGTCTGGGGCAGGCTTTGAAAGGAGTGGAGCAGGCAACGCGTAGACTGAAAAAAGCACGGAGCATTACTGGACATTTGTCGGCACACCTCTCTGCTTCACAGAGGTTGAAGCATGCTCTCCCCTACATCAAAAGATAGAGGAGCAAGAGATGAGGATTGTGTGACAGTACTCTCTTAAATCAAATGAGGCCCCCCTACCCTAGGCTAGCTAGTTGGTTCCTGTTCCACTTAGGGCTCATAGTGTAAGAGGGAGGCAGAATGAGTACTTAATCCACATTTTACAGAAGGTGAAACTGAGACACAGAGAAGTCAAACGACTTGCCCAAGGTGTCACACAGCAAGCAAGGGTGTAGAACGAGGATTGGAACCCAGATCTTCTCACCGCCATTTCTGTGTTCTTTCCATTATGTCAAACTGCTTTATTTAGTGAACTGACAACAGGACAAGACTTCTGAAAGTAATTTTCCATTTTGTATGTTCACACTCTCTCTCTCTCTCTCTCTCTCTCTCTCTCTCTCTGTCACACACACACACACACACACACACATATTCAGAGGTCATTGTGGATCCAGGCTAAAAGGGTAGCTCTATGAAGAGTTTATGTTAGAGAGAAATTATAAACAAGCATACATTCCTGGATTTTCCCAGAAGTCTGAAAACTGAAAGAAATGGAAGTTATGACAGTAAAATTCACAGTGGAATCTAACCTGACCTTAGGAATGGACAGAAGCAAATTAGTGAAGAGTTTTGAAGAGTTTTTGGGAGATACTTCAATCCATCATATTTACTGAGCACTTACTGTACCAGATCACTGTACTTTACAGTTGGGAGAATACAACAGAATTAGAAGACATGTTCCCTGCCCACAAAGGATTTCAACTCAGCTTCACTACATACATCTTTTGAATTTCACCTTTTCCTCTTATTTATTTTTCTTGTTCTCTATAGTATTTGTTAGATGTGTACTTTGTGTTAGGGACTGCCCTCAGTGCTGGGATAGATACAAGTTAATCAGGTTGAATACGGTCTTTGTCACATATGAGGCTCACGGTCTTAACCCCCACTTTCCAGATGATATAATTGAGGCTCTAAGAAATTAAGTCCCTCTCAGGATCACACCTGGAGAGTTTCCAGTCAGTACTCTACCACTCTTGATTATGAGAGGGAGAGTCAAGCAGAGGCCTACCCATTCCTAGCTTGGGCAGTGGCTAGCGAGTGGAAGGCAGTCTGCTACAAGTCAAAACTCACCCTGTGCCGGGCAGCAGCGGCATGGGAGCGAGTCGAAGGTGGAGACTCAAGTTTCCTTCCCAGAAGAAGGCAATGGTAAACTGCTTTGTATTTTTACCAAGGAAACTCTACGGATACATTACCAGAACGATTGCAGATGGAGGTGGGGCATTGAGGGTGAGATGTGTCCATGGTGTCACTATGGGTCGGAGACCACACGACAGCATAAGACAAGACAAGGAATTAAGTGACTTGCCCAGCAGACAAGTGGCAGAGGCAGGATTAGAACCCAGGTGCTACTGATTCCCAGGCCCATGCTCTATAGCCTAGGCCGGGCTGCTTCTCATTTTCTCCTGAAAGGGAGGCTCCATCTATTAAGCAGAGCGGCCTAGAAGAAAATGAAAATGAAAAAGTTGCAGACCTGTGGTATTTACAAATTACACATTGAAAATGAATTGCGTAAATAAACACTGAAGAAAATTAAGGAACTTTTACCAAGTTATTTTTCAAAAGGTCAAGTAAACTTGCTTTATTCATAGCCCCTTCCTTTAAATTACGAGCTCCCCGAGGGCAAGGATTGTCTTTTTCACCTTAATTGTATTTTGTCAAGTGCCAAGTACAGTGCTCGGCACACTAATAAATACTGTTAAATGAAAAAGTTACTTGGTGACATATAGAAGCAGCTCCCAGAATATTAAAATGCCTTTTTTAATCATCATTATGATTACCATCATTTCTATCAATAAAATATATTAAATTTGCAAAGGATTCAAGGCTCCAGATAGGATAGATAGGGTTTCAAGTGATTTGCAGTTGTTTCTCATACCTTTTCCTCATCATGCCTGTAAGTGGTTTTTTTTCCCTTCCGTACTCACGGTTCTCCATGTCTGCTGACCGTACCACCACTGCTGTCACCTTTCAATCAATCAATCATTGGTACTGAGTGCTTATTATGTGCACAACACTGTACTAACCATTTGGGCAAATATTGTGATAACGATAGTGATATTTGTTAAGCACTTACTGTGTGCCCAGCAGTGTTCTAAGTGCTGGGGAAGATAACATATAATCAAGTCACCAGCTACAGTTTCCTCATATTCTAAATCAAGCCTAAAATTGCATTCTTTCTAACTAACTCTCTCTCTCTCTCTCCCCTTCTCCATTTTACTCCTTCTCTTCTGTCTTTATTCATCTTCCCCCTTCAAAATTCTCAGAATCATAAAATTGTGGTTGGAACACCCATTGCTAAATGGAGTCAGCGTAATCTCATGAGTATAGAAACAGGACCCAAGGGCTATGGGTTCTACTTCTGTCTCTGCTGTTTCTCTGCTGGGTAACCTTGGACGAGTTACTTAACTTTTCTGTGCCTCAGTTCCCTTATCTCTAAAATGAGGATAAAAGTCTGTGAGACCTGGATGGGACAGGGACTATGTCTGATCTGATTATCTTGCATTTAAACCAATGCTTAGCACACCGAAAATTGGTAAGTGCTTAATAAATACTATTATTACTGTTGTTTAATGTTAGAGGAATGTATTTCTAAATAGGCTTTATTTTCCATGTGCACAAAAATGTATTGTGCCCCTAAAAATGGAAATGCGTGTCATGTCATGTGGAAATGTGAAATCAAAGAAACTGAATTGTTTCAAGGTTCTACATACTCACTTTGGAAATAGAATTTCTCACTTCTGTAAAAATCAATTGAGCATATCTGATGTGTTATTGATTTTGGAGAATATTTGGTTTTCTTTTAATTCTCAATACTGAATTTGTTTTCAGAAATTCTCTGCAGTGTGACGTGAAAACAGTCTTGCCTCACAAATTCACAAACGTGGGGCAGGGACTGTGTCCAACCTAACGTGTATCTACCCTAGCGCTTAGAACAGTGTTTGATGCCAAGTAACATAGTGTGACCCTAATATCATCAAACAAATGAAAACTTTACTACAGCTATGTGTAGACTGGCCAAGGATGATGATGATGATGATGATGGCATTTGTTAAGCGCTTACTTTGTGCCAAGCACTGTTCTAAGCACTGGAATGTCCCTTCCCTCAGATATGGTAACTCCCAAAGAATAGACCGTGTTTTTGAAGAGCTATTTTTTATTCCTCAGGGACCAGAAGATTTGCAATATGACATGAAAGATGACCCGAGATCTTTTCTCCCTAGTTGCCTAGTAGCATGGCCTAGTGGAAAGAGCCCTGTTCTGGATGTCAGAGGACCTAGATTCTAATCCCAGCCCTTCCACCTGTCTGTGGTGTGACCTTGGTCAAGTCACTTAACTTTTCTGTGCCTCAGTTCCCTCATCTGCAAAAACGAGGATTCAATACCCACTGAATACCCGGTGAATACCCGGGAATCAGGATGGCCAAGTGAATAGAGCCTGGGCCTGGGAGTCAGAAGGATCTGGGTTCTAATCTTAGCTCCGCCACTTGTCTGCTGTGTGATCTTGGGGAAGTCACTTCACTTCTCTGGGCCTCAGTTACCTCATCTGTAAAATGGGGATTAAGACTGTGAGCCCCATGTGGGGCAGAGACTGTGTCTCACCTGATTAGCGTGTATCTACCCCAGCACTTAGAACAGTGCTTGAAACATAGTAAGTGCTTAACAAATACCATTATTATTTTTATGACTTTTCTCCCTCCTACTTAAAGTGGTTAGCCCCATGTGGGACCTTATTATCTTGTATCTACCCCAGAGCTGAGTACAGTGCTTGGCATCTAGTAAGCACTAACAAATATCACTAATTATTAATGTTATTATCATTATTATTATATTATTATCATCATTATTCCCTTACATTCCTGGAACATAGCCTTCCCATGTACATATGGGCCAATGAGGAAAAGGAGTGATGTTGGCTTATTGCGCCTGCCATTTTGTCTGAGTTCCTTAGCCTACTTCAAATGACTTATTTCATCCAGCTCACTGGAAACAGAGAGTAGAATTTCGCCTTCCACGTCCCTCTCACTGTTACTCTAAGTCAGGGAGAAAAGGAGCAATACCACTCTCTACCCTCTTCCCATCCCCTTTAATTGTCCCTCTCCACTATGATCACTTAGTGAATCCTCCCAGCTTTAGTATCATCATAGCAGAAAGGAAGGCACTCTCCCCTTACCCCTACAATTTCCACTCCAACCAGTCATATTTATTGAATAATTTCCCTGTGCAGAACACTGTGCTAAGTGCTCTAACAAAGTTGGTAGACATGATCCCTGCCCACAAGGAGCTTACAGTCTAGAAGGGAAGACAGACATTAAAAAAAATTACAGACATGTACGTAAGTGCTTGGTGGATGAGAGTGGGGTGAATAAAGGATACGAATCCGAGTGCAAGGGGCATCAGAGATTTAAGCTGCAGCTGAGCACGTTCGACATCCTCCATGATGGGCAACCAGGCACAGGGTCTCCCCGAGAACTGGCAGCGACTCTCCTCTGCTCTATCGAGGAGACTCCATTAGTCAATCAATCAATCAATCAATGGTATTTATTGAGCTCTGACTATGTGCAGAGACCGCAGACTTCATCCCTCTAATGCTAACCTTCTTACTCTACCTCAGTCTCATCTATCTTTCCCCGACCTGTTTCCCACGTCCTGTCTCTGGCCTGGAACACCTTCCTCCTCAAATCTGACAGATGTTCCCTCTCCCCACCTTCAAAGCCTTATTGAAGGCACATCTCCACTAAGAGGCCTTTCTTGACTAAACCCTCCTTTCCACTTCTCCCACTGCCTTCTATTTTTCCCTGATGTGCTCCCTTTATTCATCCCGCTTCAGCCCCACAGTACTTGTAAATGTATCTGTAATTTATTTATTGATATTAATGTCTGTCTCCCCCCTGTAGATTGTAAGCTTATTGTGGGAAGGCAGTGTGTCTTTATTGTTATATTGTACTCTCCCGAGCAATTGGTACAGTGCTCAGCGCACAGCAAGCACACAATAAATATGATTGACTGACTGCCAGACTGACCAAGTAGGGTTTAAGTGCTTGGGAGAGAACTATACAACCGAATTAGCAGACAGGTTCACTGCCCATGATGAGCTCACAGTCTATGGTCAAGTGACTCCATCTTGTCCTTCTTTGCATTACCCCAGTTTAAAAGAGTAGAGCACCTTCAGTATGAGGCCTCTGTAAAATTCCTGAAATACTGGTAGATGCTTCAGCATTTTCTGAGGCTATGGGGGTGCCTCAGACTCTGAGCCTTAAGGACCCTGAATTCCTCATTGTCTTAGATCATGAGTCCTTTAAGGACCAGGGACCGTGTCTCATTCCCACCTGTGTATTCTTTCCCAGCGCTTAGTACAGTGATTTGAAAACAGTAAGGGCTTAATACATAATCACTACTATCCGGTGCCAACTTTGGCTACCATTTCTGAAGACCCTCTGTAATGCCTGGTATCTACAGACACGACCATCCAAATCCCCCTCAATCCAGTGAAGAGTCTCTACTCAGGAAGGAGGCCTCAAGATTTCTCTTCTTATATTAACCTCTTCCTCACAGTGGTAATACTAGCACCAGTTCTTATTCTTGTTGTAGCAGTTTCAGCAGTGATGGCATTCGAGTGCTCAGTGAATATGATACATTGTACTCAGCACCAAAGAAAGTCTAATGGCAGCAAAAAGCACATGTCTTGTCCCCCAGACCGTACCCTTCTAGTTCACCTCTCCCTCAACCCCTCATAACAATCCATTATTCATTTTCCTTCTTGCAACTTTGTACTTCAGGAGTGAGGTAAGGACTTGATTTGAGTCCCCAGAACTGCAGAAAGAAAATAGGGCAGAGTGGTAGGTGGCCAGATCTGTGCTGACCAACACACATTGGTTTTCCTTATGAACCTGGCAGATTTATTTACTCTACTGCCCCATGAGATAATGGTTTTTTTTTTTTGTTTTTTTGTTTTTCCTTTCAGTTTAGCTTGTAAGGGATCGTAGTATATACTGTATTTATTACCTGATTCTTTCCCTTCTATTCACTCTTGATTTCAGCTTTCCTGACCTTACAACTCACCCTACACTCTAGGCCTCCTCATGCTACCCCAAACCTGTGTCTTTCTGAAAGCATAATTCCCATTCTGCAACCCTACCTGCTAATTAAATCATTATCCAGTTTTCTTAACTCTCCTCTGTTGCCTCAGCTGCGCTTTCCTCTATTTGGCAAACCAGTGCCCCGCATGCTGTGTTTCAAGTTTTATTAATCCATTCAAACGCTTGATTCTCCAAACAGTTGACAGCTCCCCCAAACTCACTCCTTACAATTCATCTTCAACAATTTGCAATTTAACTACCCACTTTCTTGGAGGAGAAGAAAATTATCCAGTTGTCTCATTGCTTTTCTGGGCTTCAGTTACCTCATCTCTGAAACAGGGATTGAATTCTCCTCCCTCTGATTTAGATTCTGATACCTATGTGGGTCAGAGACTGTAATAAACCTGATTATCTTGTATGGATCCCAGTGCTTAGGACAGTTCCTGGAATATAGTAAGCACTTAACAAGACCATTAAAAAATTGCAGAGAAATAAATAACTTCTCGATAGCCGCAGTTTGGCACTTTCCTTTCATATGCACTAGAAGTGCATCTCTGCTTTATTTTTGTTTTCATCTTTTGTATTATTACCTTCAGAGATGAACAAGATTTGCCCTGTTCCCATTTCATGACTTCATTTGATGCCCGTGAACTTCTGTGAAGGGATAGTGCTATGAGAAACGTATCTCGTGGCTGTAATATAAACATGGCTGAATTCATCTCTTAAAAAAATTCTGAAAGATTATTAAATATCTGTGCTAGTAATGTCTCACTCCTTTTGTCCTCTTGTTCAGGGATGATTTGATTTATAATTTTATCAGTATGAATATCTGTCCTATGAGCTGAAAAAAGGCATTCTACCATTCTTTTAATTATTTTAGATCGAGAAGTGGTCACCAGATATTTTGAGCATTATTAGTTTAATCAGTTCAGTGGCGGATCTGAATGAAATCTGAGAACAGAAAGAAAAATGATCACCTCTGCAGACTGTGAGACAAATTCAGCCATCGCCATTTTGTATTCATCAGAAAAAAGAAGCGGGAAATCATTTGCAACTGTGTGTACTTCTGCTTCTTATCAGGGCATGTTATTCAATTTATCTGCATCTTCTCATTGCTGTCTTTTCCTTTTAATTAGAACTGGGAGTTTGTTTAGAACCAGAATGAGTACCCAGTTCAAATCACTTATAATAAATGAACTTTAATCACCCTGGAGAACAAGCTCGCATTTGCAATTGGCCAAAAAAGTGCAACTTCTGCTCTCCTTCAGTTTCAGCTTCAGACCTAGCCCTAGATCATTCTATTCCAACTGAAATGAAAAGGTAGTAAAAATAGAGCAGCCTTATCGGATTTTGGGAGATTTGGAAGAGATATGCTGAAAATAGAAAGATAGAGTGATGGATAGATATAGTGAGAACTGCTCTGTTTACAGATTCTCAGTCTCAAACTTTGCATATATTTTGGCTATTAATTTTAAAGTGTACATAATAATAATGCTAATTATGGTATCTGTTAAGGGTTTACTCTGTGCTGAGCACTGTTCTAAGTGCTGGGGTAGTTACAGGGTAATCAGATTGGCCCACGTGGAGCTCACTTTTATTTTAATCTCCACTTTTTTCAGATGAGGTAGCTGAGGCACAGAGAAGTTAAGTGAGTTGCCCAAGGTCACACAGCAGACAAGTGGCGGAGCCGGGATTAGAATCCACGACCTCTTGACTCCCAAGCCCGTGCTCTTTCCACTAAGCCACGCTGTACATCTTCAAAGCCCTTATGGAAACACACCCTTTTTCAATTAATTCCCTCTTCCTCGTGTTGTCCATCACCCAACCTTATGAATGTACTGATGCTTATACTCTTATTTGTTTATTCATTTACTTGTTTATTCCCTTGTCCATATTCTTGCTGTTGCAGTTGTAATAATGACGATGGTTTTTATTAAGCACTGCCTGCTTGGAATCTGATTTTGTCTCTCTCCATTCTCACAACCCTTCTCAAACCTTGCCTCCTCCAGGAAGCCATCTTTGATTCATCCCCAGCACCTTTAAGGGAAGGATTATGTCTTTCAACTTCAGTGTACTCTCCGAGCACTTAGTATATACAGTCCACACAATAAACACTCAATTAACATTACTGATTGCATGATCAAGCCCAACAGCTCCCTTATTGCTTATATGTTAATACCCATTGTCAATTCCTATGCCTGTTTCAAAATATATATCAACACCATGTATCATTCTATGCGCTCTACAGTTCTACAACTATTTTATCCTTCTGGACTATGGCTATGACCAGCTGTGTCCTTATTTTTCCTCCTGTTCCCACTACTTGTAAAATAATTTGTGTTTCTCGGTCACGCTCATTAGATTGCAGGTTCGCTGAGGATGGGGATTATGTCACTACTTCTGTTATCCACCTCCAAGTACTTGGTATGATCCTCTGTAGATGGTCAGTAAACTCAAGGCTATAAGATCTCTGTAGGCAGGGAACGAGTCTACCAACTCCGGTGTATTTTGTTCTCCCAAGTGCTTCACAAAATACCCCGCACACAATAAGCACTCAGCAAATACCAATGATTGATTGATCGATTAATATATGCTATAGATTGATCACAGTCTTCCCGGGTTGCGACCTTTAAGCCACAGATTGTGTAAATGATATTATTTCTATATTGATTTCATCAGTATGGTTTGGCTATGTCCTTCTGTCATTTAACCTGGCAAATTTAGATCACTGCCTTAATTATTGATGGGGAGCAGTGGAATTAAATAGCTAATCAAGCTCATCTGTTTCTGTTACCTAAACCATCCTCCCTTCATATGTACATACAAAAAGGAGGAAATAATAGAAGTGATTGACATAATGCCTTAGCATTTCCTGCTGAGCAACTTGATTCCAAGATAATCAACTTGGTTAAAATTATAGTCTCCCGATTTATTCCAGGTATTGGGCTTCACGGCCCCGAAACCTCGCTAGTGCCATTTTCCATAGAATGGAGGGAAGGTCTGCCTCAAGAAATGAAAGTGGATTCAACAATGGGTGGAGATTGATGTATGTGCTCAGACATTTCTCGGAAGAACAGCCTATCCACATCACCCATGGGTTCCAGGCTGCATTTGGAAGGAGAAAAGAGAGCAGAAGATTGACCCGCTTTCCCATCAGTTACGGAAATACGGTCAAATGGTTATAGCCTGGGACTGACTGTACTGATCTCCTTGTGCTTCGATTTCTCCATCTGTAAAATGAGGATGATGATACCTGCTTTTCCCTATGTCTCCGGGATAGTCCTCATTTTTGAAGCTGATGCTGACAGGGAAATCCAATCCATGAATGTGAGTGTGTGTCCAGAGACTTATATGGAATTAATACTCCATCCTGCTTTGTCTACACCTTGCCGGCCTAATGGAGTCATTCCGTGTGGGGCCTGTCTCTGTGGTCAGCTTAGTCTCTTGGAACTCCAATATTCCCAAGGGTTTGCTCAGAGAACACCCTCCTGAGGTCTTACTGTGAGTTTCATCTTCCTCCGCTGCTCGTGTTTCCCAAGGGTACACTGCTAATCAGCATTGTTTGTGATTGACTTTCACCTACTCCTTGAACCATTTATTCTGCCTATTCAATATACTGGACAAGTGCCCCTTTAAATTCACTGTACAGAAGCTGTTGCTCATCCTGCTATTGTCCATTCAGAGGAGCACCGTTTGGGAGCATCGTGTCAGTGCAGGTGAGTTAACTGCATCCGGGACAACTGTGTCCCTCCGGTTTGATGTTGTTGTAGGTGACTCCGTTGAAAATGCTGAGCCATTGGGGGTGTCCTTTACAGTACAAATGCCATAGACATATAGAAAGGTGCCAACCACATCAGCTTCAGAGTGCCTTAGTGGATAGCGCAAGGAGCTGGGAGTCTGAAGGACCTGGGTTCTAATTCCAGCTCTCTCACTTGTCTGCTGTGTGACCTTGAGCGAGTCATTTCACTTCTCTATGCCTCTGTTACTTCATCTGTAAATGGAGATTAAGACTGTGAGCCCAGTGTGGGACAGGGTCTGTGTCCACCCTATTTACCTTGTATCTTCCCTAGTGCTTAGTACAGTGCCTGGCACATAGTACAGTGCCTGGTACTTAACAAATACCACAATTATTATTATTATTATCAATGTCAATATTTAACTTGATGTGGATCTTGATTTCCTATTGTGGCTTCACTCTTCGGCCTCTTTGCAGCCTGCTGAGGGCCATGCTGATTTTTGTAATTTTGCTTTCCCATGACTTGTTTGATTGGGATTCTACTCCTAGCTCAACCAGTAGCTTGTGCCCCTCTAGGCAGAATCTCCTCTCCCAGAGCTCGCAGCAGAGGATTGGATTTACTAATGTTGGTCTTTGGAAAGAATATGGTCTGATTCTTGCTAATGGGGATGAAGGGAAAAACTAATTTCTACGAAGGGAAAATGATTACCTGTAGCGTGGTTTTGTTCTTCTCAAGGCCCTTTATATTACTTGCATCATTTTGTTTCATTTCTATCATTTTAGAAAGCCAGATGACCTCCCAGGGGAGGGCCTGGGAAATGGGAATCAGGAGATCTCGGTTTCTAATTTCAGCTCTGTCACTTAACTGTTGCGTGACCTTTAGTCAAGTTGTTTAATACTAATAGAAGTAATATACTAGTACTAGTAGTAATGCTATAGTAGTAACAGGAATAGCAGTAATAGTATAGTCATGCTAATAATACAGTAGTAGGATTAATAATGCAGTAGCATATTAGTAGTAGTAGTAATTTAGTAGTAGTGATTTCATATATTGAGCACCCACTTGAGAATAAGGAGGGCTGGCTCAGTGGAAAGAGCCCAGGCTTGGGAGTCAGACGTCATGGGTTCTAATCCCAGCTCCGCCGCTTGCCAGCTATGTGACTTTGGGCAAGTCACTTCACTTCTCTGTGCCTCAGTTACCTCATCTGGAAAATGGGGATTAAAACTGTGAGCCCCACGTGGGATGACCTCATCACCTTGTTTCCCCCCCAGCACTTAGAACAGTGCTTTGCACATAGTAAGCACTTAACAAATACCACCATTATCATTATTATTATTATTATCAATAAGGATTGATAAAGTAACAAGGAACTTCAATTTGAAAGGGGGAAGGATAAAAATAATTTCAAATAGACTGATCTTGTCTATCGTGCCTCTATCTCATCTATCTCGCCCCCAACATCCTGCCTCTGGACTAGAATATCCTCCCTGTTCATAACCAACAGACTCTTTCTCTCCCCTGCTTCAAAGTCTTACTGAAGGCATGTCTCCTCCTCCAAGAGGCCCTCCCTGACTGAGCCCTCTTTTCCCTTCTTCCACTCCTTTCTGTGTCACCTTAAGCAAGTCATTATTCATTCCCTACCCCAAACCCCTCAGGACTCATGTGCTTCATAGAGAAGCAGCGTGGCTCAGTGGAAAGAGCCGGGCTTTGGAGTCAGAGGTCATGGGTTCAAATCCCAGCTCGGCCACTTGTCAGCTGTGTGACTTTGGGCAAGTCACTTCACTTCTCTGTGCCTCAGTTCCCTCATCTGTAAAATGGGGATTAAGACTGAGAGCCCCACGTGGGACAACCTGATTCCCCTGTCTACCCCAGCGCTTAGAACAGTGCTCGGCACATAGTAAGCGCTTAACAAATACCAACATCATCATCATCATGTACATATCTGTAACTTTATTTATATTAATGTCTCTCTCCCGCTCCAGACCGTAAATGTATCTGTTGTGTTTTACTCTCCCAAGAGCTTAGTACAGTGCTTTGCACCCAGTAAGCACTCAGTAAATACTACTGACTGACTGAATAAATAAATTGAACAGATATATATATGAATATGCATAATCTTCTGGTGAAAAGAGCATGGGCCTGGGAGTCTGAAGATTTGGGCTCTATTCTTCCTACCTTGGGCAAGTAAGCCATTTAATGTCTCTGTTCCTACATTTCCTCATCTACAAAATGGGGATTAAAATTTTATCCTTTCTCCTATTTAGAATGTTAGTCTCCTGTGGAACAGGGACTCTGTCAGACCTGATTATCTTGACTCTATCCCAGCCCTTAATACAGTGCTTAGAACCTAGTCAGTACTTAATGAACACCATCCTTATTAAAATCATTACTGTCACCATAACCATTTTATACCCAAGTCCTCAGGAGAGTGTAGCAAAGTTCAGAAGTGTTAAGGTGTCTGAAGGGATAGAACTCAGAGTGCTGGAAAATTAATCAGAGAAAATTTCTCTGTGCCTCAGTTTTCACTCTATAAATGAAGATAAAATGCTTTATCTCTTAAACTCTTAGGACGTGAGCCCCATGTGGAACAGTGACTGTGTCAGATCTGGTTATGTATATGCATATATGTATCTACCTCAATGCTTACCACAGTGCATGGCATATAGTAAAACAATAAATACTTTATTATTATTATTGTCCTGCTAACATCCTTCTAAAGTAGGAAGTGCAGGCATTAGCATCCCTAGTTCTCAGATAAATAAAACTAAACAAGAATTTATTTGTCTTTTCCTCCTCTAGAGTGTGAGACCCTTGTGGGCCAGGAACATGTCCACCAACTTTGTTATATTGCACTCTCCCAAGTGCTTAGTATAGTGCTTTGTACACAATAAGTGCTCACTGAATACAATTGATTATTTTCATGGTATTTCCTAAGTGCTTATTCTGTACCAGGCACTGTACTTATCTCTGGGCTAGATATAAATTAAGCAGGTTGAACACAATCCATGTCCCAAATGGACCTCACGGTCTTAATCCCCATTTTCCAGATGAGGTAACTGAGGCACAGAGAAGTGAAGTGACTTGCCTAAGGTCACACCGCAGACAAGTGAAGGAGTCAGGAATAGAAGCCAGGGCCTTCTGCCTCTCAGGCCCATGCTCTCTTAACTAGGCCATGCTGCTTCTCCAGCTTCTGATTGATTGATTGACTCTATCCTAGGAATTAAACTGTGCTTAACATACAGCAAGCGCTTAACAAATGTTATAAAATCTTTTTTTAAAAAATTAGGTATGATTGATTGCCTGAAGGCAAACCTGGAACTAGAACCTTGGTCCTCTGGCTCTTGAACAAAGGACTGTGCCACAGATCTGACTCAAAAAGCCAGCCCAAATCAACCACATGTATTGTTGCTCTCTGGGGATTAGTGTACCTGAGACCAAACTGCATCATGGGAATCCAGGTTCTCAGTCAATCAATGATATTTATCGAGTACTTACTATTTGCAGAGCACTGTATTCAGCACTTAGGAGAGTATACTGGACTAGGAGGTGAATGGACAGTCATTCAGTGTAGACTAATTAGAGAAGCAGCGTGGCTCAGTGGAAAGAACCCAGGCTTGGGAGTCAGAGGTCATGGGTTCGAATCCTGGCTCTGCCACTTGTCAGCTGTGTGACTGTGGGCAAGTCACTTAACTTCTCGGTGCCTCAATCCCCTCATCAGTAAAATGGGGATTAAGACTGAGCCTCACATGGGACAACCTGATTACCATGTATCTACCCAGTGCTTAGAACAGTGCTCTGCACATAGTAAGCACTTAAAAAATACCAACATCATTATTATTATTAATGATTCCATATGCAACACTGTGCACCCAGCCTTCCAATTCTGCTTGAACCTCTGGAGCTTGCTGGGCTCTATCTTAAGCTGCCTGCTTGCTCCGTAGCCATTGTATTACGGTGAAGCTGGGATTAGAACCCACGTCCTTTGATTTCCAATCCCATGCCACACTTCTTCTCCTAATAATCATAATCATAATAACAGTAATATCAGTTGTGGTATTTGTTAAGTGCTTACCATGTGCCAAGAACTCCACTATGTGCTGGGGTAGATAGAAAGTAATCAGGTCCCATATGGGGCTTACAGTCTGAAGTAAGAGCAAGAACAGGCATTGAATCCCCATTTGGTAGATGAGGAAACTGAGGCACAGAATAATAATAATAATAATGTTGGTATTTGTTAAGCGCTTACTATGTGCCGAGCACTGTTCTAAGCGCTGGGGTAGACATAGGGGAATCAGGTTGTTCCACGTGGGGCTCACAGTCTTAATCCCCATTTTACAGATGAGGGAACTGAGGCACAGAGAAGTTAAGTGACTTGCCCACAGTCACACAGCCGACAAGTGGCAGAGCTGGGATTCGAACTCATGAGCCCTGACTCCAAAGTCCGTGCTCTTTCCACTGAGCCACGCTGCTTCTCAGTGGCCTACCCAACATCTCATGGCAAGACAAGGGGCAGAGTCAGAATTAGAACCCAGGTCCTCTGACTCCTGAGCCCTCGTTCCTTCTGTGAGACCACGTTCCTTCTCCCAGTGAATAGCCACCATCTGGGTTGCTAGAAGATGCTCTATTTTGTTTCCTGGCATGGACAGCACATACTTGCCCTCACATTCTTCTTGAAACATTCTTGAAACAACACAGTGAATCCCTTTTCTCACCATCGAGCTAAATTCGCATGGAGAGAAAGGTTTCAAAGCCCCTCTCCAAAGCCCACAGGACTCAATGTCATTGTCACATAGAAATATCCTTCTTACAGAAATGATTGCTATAGTCCCCTGGAGGGAGGGAGGCTAGCAGAAGACAGTTCACATGAATATCTCTCTCCCGCCTTTCTTCCCTCCCCTTCTAGGTCTCTCTCTCTCCCCCTCCTCTCTCTTTCCCCCTCTTTCTCCAAGTATGTGCATGCATAATCTCCAACAATTAAAGGGGAATTCAGCGAGTCTTAACGTTTAACTATTTAAAAGGTGATTCAATATAAAGGAATGTTGTCTATGGAAATGACAAATATCAGCCAGACCCCAGTCAATACAACAGTGCCTGCTCCCAGTAAGATTAAAGATGGTTAATGATGAATTCCTCTGAACGCTTTCATACAGAGGACTAAGCAGTCAGTAACGGGAATTCAGAATACTATTTTCCGGGGTTCTTATCTCATTTACCCTGACGTTTTATCAATGGCCAGGACTTATGCTTCGTTTTCCCTCGGGGCCTTGGGGACCTTATCCCGGTGGATTTGCTATGATCTAAGGTGCTGGTTGCCTGCCATTGCCATTTGACTGTGAAATCCAATTAATTACATTGTACAAATTCATCTTGCTTGATGCAATAACAGCTGGCAAGCTCTGCTATGACCCAGTGATCATGCTGTAACCAAACTATTTTTGTTTCCTAGATTTAGAGCTTTTCCAAATATGAACAGCCCAGCCAGGCTTGTGGTCACACCATAAATAGTAATTTTTTTCTTTTTTCTTTTTTTATCCCAATTTATTCAGTTCATTGGCTCTCTTAGGGATGGCTGTCCCTTGCCACGAGTAACCAAAAAAAGAATGAAAAAAAGATGAAATTTTCTACCTTTTCTCCCTAGAGATGAGGGCAAACTAACTTTGGCCATATTAAACGTACCAGTAGGCTAGTCGTAGTTCTACCACATTAAATATCCCTTCTCTGGATAAAATCACTGAAAACAGTTTTCCCCATTGCTTGCAGACTGTATTTCTTATTGATTGTCCCTACTGATATCACAGATTCACCACGCCTTTTATCTGCTCTTTCATGTCTCCCAGACTCCACAAATCATTTGGGTAATATGGTCCCATCCAGATGAAGTCATTTCCTCATTCAGTTAGTATTGCTTTTGGGCTGCTAAGTTATTTTTGCAATTTACATGTTCAGCAGTGAATTTGCTTACCTCAGACAACCAGAAACACTATTGTTTCCTTGCTTAAATGTCAACACCCTATTGGCTAAAGTTAATTTCATTATTCCATGCATCTCTGCTTCTCCAAACACATGTACACTAAGGCAATGGTATTTTGCTAAAAGGACTCCATCATCTAAATATTTAATTTGCATTTGGTTGATTAAACTTAATGGCTCCCTTACTACATATTGTGTCCTAGTCTCCCCTTTGAGGAATCTAGGGAGCAATTATCAACTCAACAATGCTGGTTTAACACCCTTCGATACTCAGGCCATCTGCCCCCATGATACATAGGAAAGAGAAAACCATCCACTCATTTGAAGTGCAAGCATGCACGTTCTCACACTGACTCTTGTTGTACTTTTTTTTTGGTTTAATTAAAGCAAATATGGGAAATTCTGGCCTATGCAATAGTCAAGCCCTTCATGTATGCGATTTAACATCACTTGGGAAATGAAGTCCTTGAAGGGAAGGATCGTGCCAGAGAAGCATTGTTCCCTAGTGAATAGAGTATGGGCCTGGGAGTCAGAAGGACCTGGGTTCTAATCCTGGCTTTGCCACTTGTCTGTAGGTGACCTTGGGTAAACAGCTTTACTTCTCTGTGCTTCAGTTACCTCATCTGTAAATTGAGGATTAAGACAGCGAGCCCCATGTAGGACGGGAACTGTGTCCAACCTGATTAGCCTGTATCTACTTCAGCACTTAGAATAGTCCTTAGCACATAATAAGCGCTTAACAAATAACATCATCGTCATGTCTACCAACTCCATTTTATTGTACTATCCCAAGCACTTACTACAGTGCTCTGTATGCTGTAAGACCTCAGTAAATTCAACTGGTAGATTGATTGATCACCAGTAGACTCCTCAGTGCTCAGAAACACTGACCAAGCCCCTTTTCCAGTTTCCCAAACAAGAAGGCATTCACATCTAAACTTTCACCCAAGAACAAGAAATAACTCTGCCAATTGGCCCAAATCTGCTTGCAATTAAACATATCTCTGTTATTCCAGCGTGCTCTGTGACTAATGGTTTGGATTTACCTGCTCATGAAAATGGACAGTCCCCTGATCCGTGGGTAGTAAAAGAAAGCACACAATCGCAGACTGGCGAGACAGAGAATTCGAGTGTTGGCAGCCTTCCATTTCTGGTTTAAATGCTAGAGGGAAGGTTGGAATTTATGTCCAAGCTCTTGGAAGAAAATGAAACCATCAGCCCTTCCCCTGACACTTCATCTGTTTTGTGAATTGGGCTACCTAGTGGCCCAGAATCAACAGCTTTTTAGACTCTATCTCCTCTAATTCTAGGGACCTGGAATATTTCATCCCTTTTATTGGAGGTTTCTTTGTTCCCAGTTTTAGAACAAAAAGCACAAAGGAGAAGAATCATGCGGTCCTTGATTGAGTTGGAAAGCGATGACCATTCTCCAGGGTCCTCTAGAAGACGGGTCAGTCAGTCCATCATGGGTATTTACTGAGTGCTTACTGTGTGCAGAGCACTGGACTAAGCCCTTGGGAGAGAACAACAGAATAATTAAGGGTAGATGCTATATTTCCTCCATGTTTATGAGAACCACTGAAATAAAATCCAATAAAGCTTTGCGGTGCTCTCTAGCTCACCATCTGAACCTCCAACTTTGGATTCATGCAAAAGGTCACTGGAGGTCTGGTTCGTATATGTTTGCAAAAAAAGGCTGGGTGGATGAATGATTAAGCTATTGTCACCTTTAATAGCTTTTAATGTCACAGTGTTACCCAAATGTGTACTCTCTGGGTTTATTCCCTGTACTCTTGAATTTATTTCAATGTCAATCATTCTTTTTCATTTTCTTTGTATTCATATTCTGAGGGAGGCTGTCATATGCATTATGCCCACTAAAACCTAGGGGAACCAAATAGTATATACCAACTGTTTCATTTTCAAGGTGAGAATGGTTGTGGCAAGGGGGGAATTATCTGGGGGATTCTCCCCAACTTTGGGAGTGTTATTCTCCCACCATTCTTCATCTGTTCTTTCTGAAGCAGGTGCTTATATTTTTAGCTATTTCTATTGGGGTTAGCTTTTAAAATTTGCTGTCAGATTATTCAGAATTAAGACACTCAGGTGCTCTTGGTTCATTCCTTGGCAGCAAATGAACTGTTATTATTCATCATCAATCAATTACTAAGTCAACTCTGGGGAAAAATGAGGACTAAGAATAAGTGGGAATCCTAGCCTGGTAAGTCAATCAATAGAGTGTGCTAGAAAGTGTGTGGGTTTTCAAGGTGTATGGTGTCCAAGGAAGACTCCTTTGGCAATGAATACAATTCAGATTTGTCAATGTCTGCTTCTCTGGTGTCTGATAGGTCCAGTTCATTCATTCATCCATTAAATTGCATTTATTGAGCACTTACTGTGTGCAGAGCACTGTACTAAGCACTTGGAAAGTACAATTCAGCAACCGATAGAGACAGTCTCTACCCAACAACGGGACCAGTTGTTCAGCTTAGCTAGATTCTCACTAGTTATGCAACTGGTGTTCACAATCACCTGCTCTAATGTTTCTTGCTGGGAAGTGTGTCTATCAGCATTGTGGATGATGATGACAGTGATGATGATGATGATGTGAAATGAGGCACAATGATTTCATGTAAGGCTTGAATGGTCTTAATCAGATGCCTAGGTGTTGCAGATTTTCTGGATGTGTCTTCAGCAGGTGAACTGAAAGGTATTTTTTTTTGCCCCAATTTTTCCAATCCAGCACACTGCCTGAGGGTCCTGGAATTTAGGGTTTTAAGGTTTAAGCCTGCTTTGAGTAGACACCCAGAATTGGTCTGGAAGTCTTAGATTCCTTGTTGGATCCTTTAGGAAGGCCAGGTAGAATAGGTTGAACAGGACCAAGCTACCAGCCAGTCCTGTTTGACTCAGTTGATGATGGGAAGAGACTAAGCACCCTCCAATTCAGAGTCAGCCAGTATCATAGTGATGGAGCATGTCTTCTGGGATCTGTTGTACTCTCCTGTGCCCTGTGTTCTGCCCAAAGAATCACTTGTTGCATTGATTGATTAATTTATCTAGATTGATTTATTGATAAACTTCTCAAAGCAACCAAATGTTGTGGTAGTTGCCAGATTTCTGGTCTACTGATGGTGTTGGCTGGGAGGTATATTGAATATATTTTGATTTCTCTTTTGAAGGAAGGCATTTCTTCCTGCCTGACATGAAAAGCAGTGTGGCTTAGTGGAAAGAACACGGGCTTGGGAGTCCGAGAACATGGGTTCTAATTCCGACTTCACCATCTGTCTGCTGCATGACCTTGTGCAAGTCA
This sequence comes from Ornithorhynchus anatinus, assembly GCF_004115215.2. NCBI lineage: Eukaryota > Metazoa > Chordata > Mammalia > Monotremata > Ornithorhynchidae > Ornithorhynchus > Ornithorhynchus anatinus. The sequence continues at coordinate 17,293,675 of NC_041734.1, read as the reverse complement.
ATTAACTTCTCTGTGCCTCAGTTACCTCATCTGGAAAATGGGGATTAGGATTGTGAACCCCACATGGGACAGCCTGATTACCTTGTATCTACCCCTGTGCATAGAACAGTGCTTGGCACATAGTAAGTACTTAACAAATGCCATAATTAACATTATTATTATTATTCACAGGGTGGAAAAGAAAACAAGGTAATTCATCCACATACCTGGGAAGAATAATGCTGGTTATGGGGAGAAGATATGCATAAGAGAAAGATATAATTGCCAATCTCAAAAATGCAGACAAAATTCCACTTGGAGGGTGAAATCCAGCTTGATATTGGAATTTCAGTGTTCTGTTGGTTAGTTTTTGCATTTGTCAGTCTAATTGGTGGAAATCGTTGAATTTTGTAGGTCATTTTGATAGAGATTTCAAGAAAGATTCTATTTTTCTAGTGGAAAATGTTTCAAATCATCTTTAAATGAATAGAAATTAGAAGACTGGGATAGTAATCAATCTCTGTCATTTGTTAAGTGCCTACTGTGTGCGGAGGACTGTACTAAGCACTTAACCCCATACTATGTGAATATAGCATGGGTACATTCTAAAAATAGAAAGCTCACATTTTCCATATTGACATTAATCATTTTAAAAGGTTTCAATACCTTTTTCATTTATTTTTCTTAATTTTTTTTCCTTGAATGGAATTTCAGTCTCTTTTTATAATCTTTATGACTATATCACATTTAAAAATGTTAACTTAATATCTAAAGCGGACATATTTTTAAAGTCTCTGGATGCGTTTATTGACAGGAGAAAGCTATGCTCCCCATCTGAAAAACGCCAATGAAATACCTCCGAGCACAGTTTAACTGCCCTAATTAGGGCCAAGTTACAAAATCAGATAAGTTTTATTTGATAAAAGTTTTTGAGGAGTGACAAAGCAGCCACTGATTTGTAGGACAGTCAATAATAGTACTATTAGCATTAGTAATAGTAGAAATAGTAGTTTCAGTAGGAATTATTCTCCCTCTAATTTGAACTATGAACCCCATGTGAGACCTCATCATATTGTATCTACCCTAGGGCGTAGCATAGTGGTTGAACATAGTGAACGCTTAAATACCACATTTTTTATCATTATTATTATTATTATTATGCTATTGAGTTATTTGAGTGCCTAGTACTGTGCTCTGCACATAGTATGCCCTCAAATACCATTTATTGAGCACCAACTGGATGCAATTTACTATACTTAGTGCTTGGGAAGCAGCATAACGTGGTGGACAGAGCATGGGCCTGGGATTCAGAAGGTTAGGGGTTCTAATCCCGGCTCTGCCACATGTATGCTGCATGGCCTTGGGCAAGTCACTTCTCTGTGCCTCAGTTATCTCATCTGTATAATGGGATTGAAGACTGTGAGTCCCATGTGGGAAGGGGGCTGTGACCACCCCAACTGGCTTGTATCCACCCCAGTGCTTAGTACAATGCTTGGCACATAGTAAGTGCTTAACAAATGCTATAATTGTTAATTATTATAAAGAAAGCAAGTTGCATATTTTCTGCCCACAAGGAGTACAGTACCTGGCTCATAGTAAGCATTTAACAAATACTTTGGAAAAAAAAAGGAGAAAAAGGAGTTTACATCCTAATAGGGCAGGCAGGCATGAATATATTTACAAATAGAATAATCAAAATAAAAATCCTTTGTGAGCTCTCTTCTGCCAGCAGAATGATGTTGGAATATTCTTTAAAAATGCTGTGGAATGGTGGAATGGACAAGGATAAATTCTACTTGCTGAATTGCCCTCAGCAATAGTCAGGTCAGCCTGGCAATAGCAATCAGGAGGGGCCCTGATCTCCCTGGGCAGAAACTTTTAGAACAATAGATGAGCAAGAGACGGATTTGAAAACCGTCACCGGCACTTCCACAGGTAAAAGCAACAAATCCTGACAGACAATCTGGACAGTTCTCTAGTAGAGAATGTAATGCGATAGAAGAGAAGCATTGTGACTTAGTGGATAGAGCACGGGCCTGGGAATCAGAAGGACCTGGGTTCTAATTTTGGCCCCACCACATATCTGCTGGGTGACCTTGGGCAAGTCACTTCAATTCTCTGGGCCTCAGTAACATTATCTGTACAGTGGGGATTAAGACTGTGAGGCCCATGTGGGACAGGGACCATATTCAACCTGAATACCTTGTATCTAACCCAGGTCTCATTGATTCATTCAATCATATTTATTAAGTACTTACTGTGTGCAGAGCACTGTACTGAGTACTTGGAAAACAACAACAATAAGCAGTGACATTACCTGCTCACAATGAGCTCACAGTCTAAATTGGCACTCACAGTCTAGATTGGCACACAGTAAGTACCATAATTATCATTGTTATTATTATTATTATTTGTGTTGTTTTCCCTAAGGTTCTTTTCAACTCCATCCACCTTCAGTGTCAGTCTCTTTGACAACATAGGACACAGAGAGAGAGAGAAACTAAGGGGAGAAAGAAACAAAGAGGGGAGAGAGAGAGGGAAAGAGAGAGAGAAAGGGAAAGAGGAAAAGAGAAAGGACAGAGAGAGAAAGAGACAAAGTGGGAACAAGAGAGGGTGAGAGTTGGATAAACACCTGAGTATAATTTTGTCTACTGCCCTGTGTCTCCCAATTCTTATATCACATTTTTTGGCAGAATTCTGCATGCAGAATCAGATTTAATTGTTCAAATTTCTGTTTAGAATCCATTGAAACCAATTTGGACAGGCTAAATAATCTGTGCTTATGGCCTAAATCTATCATTCTTTTGAAATTATTAAATATACCCTGCAGCAGTATGTAAAGGTGGTTGAAACGTTTTATGTATTCAAATGGAATGGAAGAAAAAATGCTATTTTTTTCATCTACCAGAGCTTGCTTGGAACGTGGGGCTTTCTAAAAAAAGTCAGAGCTCTTCATGAAATTATAAGTTCATTCACTTTAGAAAAAAGATTCTTTAAAAAGTACAATTGAAGTTTTCCAATTCAAAGTCATCTTTCACCACTCCCTTCCGAAGACAGCCCTGTCCTTGACAGTTCCCGAGATGTCTGAAATATTTCAGCAATAATTCATGACTTTTATTGCTAACATCTAGATTCAAATATTGGATATTTCTATTTCTTTTTTTTCTTTAATGATTCGGTAATGAGGCCGAAATATAGGGATCAAAGTGAGTAAGTATGAAAAGAGCTTGCAATGAAGTATAGCTAATACTCAGTTTTAAATGGAAGAAGGAGAGCTTTAGATCATACATTGGAAGAACTGAACTAAGTCTATCTCAGAGACAAAAAAAAATAGCCTTGGCATTTTCAAGATGTCTTACATTAATTAAATTTTTCATTGACAAAGTGGGTGAGAGAAGGTGCTCATGGGAACAGATCATCCTGCCTATCTGCCTAAGCTTGACCGTCCCTCACTACCAAAGCTATCAGATTTCTCCTTTCTGAACCTTGATCAATCAATTGATCCTATTGATTGAGCACTTACTGAATACAGAGCACTGTTCTAAGTGCTTCATTCATTCAATCATTCAATAGCATTTATTGAGCGCTTACTATGTGCAGAGCACTGTACTAAGCGCTTGGAATGAACAAGTCAGCAACAGATAGAGACAGTCCCTGCCATTTGACGGGCTTACAGTCTAATCGGGGGAGACAGACAGACAAGAACAATGGCAATAAAAGTGCTTGGTTGGTGGGGGGAGGGGGGGGGTCCCGGCCCCCAAGGAACTTACATTCTAAACGGAGAACAGACATTAGTGTAAATAAAGATATTACAGCTGTGGAGCTGAAGGAGGGATGAATAAAGGATGCAAAACAAATGTAAGGACTAATGACAAGGGAGTGGGACAAGAGGAATTGAAGGCTTAATCCAGGAAGTTATCTTGCGGGAGGTGTGCTTTTAATAAGGCTTTGAAGGTGGGGCGAGTGATCATCTGTCTGACTTGAAAAGGAAGGACATTCCAGACCAGAGGGGTCGGCAGATAGGTGAGATTGAGGTAGAGTGAGTAGGTTGGTGTTAGAGGAGAAAAGCGTGTGGGCTAGGTTGCATTAGGAAATCAAGGAGTTAAGGTACAAGGAGCAAGTTGATTGAGTGTTTTAAAGTTTCTTGTAAGGGGTTTCTGTTTGATGCAGAGTTGGATGGACAACCACTCGAGGTTCTTGAAGAAAGGGGAACAAGGACTGAACAAATAAGATACAATATATCTTATATATTATAGAATGAGGAAATTGCAGCCCAGCAAAGTTAAATGACTTGCCCACAGTCACGCAGCGGGCAAGTAACGGTGTCACAAATCACAGATTGACTGTCCTTGCGTTAGACCACCAGTATAGGTTTTAACCATCCATACATGATGTGCGGAGCTTAGGCCTAAAGCTAGTAGAAACTGACCCTAGTGATAGACTCCTTAAAGTCCTCTCTGTTATTTATCAGGTATTTTAAACCATTGTTCCACCAAAAGGAGTTGGAAGCTCTAGACCGTAAACCTCATGTGGGATAGGGACTGTGTCCAGCCTGATTAATTTGTATCTACCATAGCTTGACACGTATCAAGTGCTTAGCAAATGCCATAGTAAAATAGCCAGATACCTATACTGTGAGAACTTTTAATGACTCCTCAGAGAGATGGAGGAACAGAGGATTGCAATCATTGTATCCTCGGATTTTGAAATGTCAGTTTACTTATGGTTTTAACAGACCATTCCTCACACAATGACTATAGTTCATTCAATAGTATTTATTGAGCGCTTACTATGTGCAGAGCACTGTACTAAGCGCTTGGGATGAACAAGTCGGCAACAGATAGAGACAGTCCCTGCCGTTTGACGGGCTTACAGTCTAATCGGAGGAGACGGACAGACAAGAACAATGGCAATAAACAGCGTCAAGGGGAAGAACATCTCGTAAAAACAATGGCAACTAAATAGAATCAAGGCGATGTACAATTCATTAACAAAATAAATAGGGTAACAAAAATATATACAGTTGAGCGGACGAGTACAGTGCTGTGGGGATGGGAAGGGAGAGGTGGAGGAGCAGAGGGAAAAGGGGAAAATGAAGCTTTAGCTGCGGAGAGGTAAAGGGGGGATGGCAGAGGGAGTAGAGGGGGAAGAGGAGCTCAGTCTGGGAACGCCTCTTGGAGGAGGTGATTTTTAAGTAGGGTTTTGAAGAGGGAAAGAGAATCAGTTTGGCAGAGGTGAGGAGGGAGGGCGTTCCAGGACCGCGGGAGGACGTGACCCAGGGGTCGACGGCGGGATAGGCGAGACCGAGGGACGGTGAGGAGGTGGGCGGCAGAGGAGCGGAGCGTGCGGGGTGGGCGGTAGAAAGAGAGAAGGGAGGAGCGGTAGGAAGGGGCAAGGTGATGGAGAGCCTTGAAGCCTAGAGTGAGGAGTTTTTGTTTGGAGCGGAGGTCGGTAGGCAACCACTGGAGTTGTTTAAGAAGGGGAGTGACATGCCCAGATCGTTTCTGCAGGAAGATGAGCCGGGCAGCGGAGTGAAGAATAGACCAGAGCGGGGAGCACGATGGACTAATAGAAAGAGCACAGGCTTGGGAGCCAGATGACCAGGGTTCTAATCCCGGCTCTGACACATGTCTGCTGTGTGACCCTGGACAAGACACTTAACTTCTCTGGGGCTCAGTTACCTTGTCTGTAAAATGGGGATTAAGAATGTGAGCCCTATGTGAGACAGGGACTGTGTCCAAACTGATTGTCTTGTACGGTGACCGGCAGATAGTAAGTGCTTAACAGAAACCACAGTTGTAATTATTATTACATCACACAAAGGGCCCACAAACTTAATTCCCATTCTACAAGTGAGGTAACTGAGGCACAGAGCTGTTAAATGACTTACCCAAGGTCACGGAGTAGACAAGTGGCAGAGCTGGGATTAGAACCTAGGTCCTTCTGACTCCTAGGCCCGAGTGCTATCCACTAAGCCATGGTCCTTACCTATTATTATGTAAGTGTATTTATATATATTTTAATACTAATAGTATTACTAATTAATGTTAACTATTATTACTAATAATACTATAAGCATATATTCTCTCTTGCTCCATCTGCCTACCCCAAGCGCTGAGATAGATACAACCTAACTAAACTAACTAACAACTAACCTAACCTAACGCCATCCAGGTCCCAGATGGGGGACACGGTCTTAATCCCCATTTTACAGTTGAGGTAACTGAGGCCCAGAGAAGTGAAATGACTTGCCTAAGGTCACACAGCAGACCAGTGGTGAAGCTGGGATTGGAACCGAGGGACTTCTGATTCCTAGGCCGGGGCTCGGTCCCTTAAGACACAGTGGTTCTTTATCCCCTAGAAGTAAGCTCATTGCCAGCCAACCATAACTTTTACACTGAGCTACCTCCTGCATTACTTAGTGAGTCTACGTGAAAAATGATTCTTAATTTAAACATTCTGTTCCATTTTTATCTGGAGAGTAACATTTCCCCTTATAAAAAGCTGAGGAGAAAAAACACCCTAGCCATTTATGTGTACTTGTATTGCAGTGACTTCCCCATTTATTAGCCTAAGAAATTGGAGTGATTTAAACCACTCCAAAGTTCCACCGCTTCCATTGCTCATCCACCGCGAATGGATTTCCCTAACGTATCATTACTTGTATATTTGGAAATTTTGTCGATAGGGTTATCTTGCAGTCTGCCGATATTGTTATTATCTTCGTACCACTGCAGTGTTTGAGAAAAACAAGCCCTGTTCCTTTGCTTCTCCCCCAATTAAATGACCCACATGAGGTGGAGGAAAGCAAGGAGGCACTGCAATAAAACACACAGGAAAATCAAAGGGTCAGAGCCATTTAACTCTTGTGATATTTCAAATAACATGCAAGCAATTAAAATTCCAATTCAGTGGTTTCATTCTCGTGATAATGTTCATAGCAGAGAATGTGAAAGGGCATTCACTGAAGTTATTTTGCATGGAGAAACTGACAAAAAAAGAAGTCAGTTTCTACTGATTTTGACACCTCTTTATGCAGTTAAGTAAAGGGTTCGCTCTCCTTTGCAACAGTGATGAGCAATCCTCTTGCGTCCCCAGTTGCCCCAGGGGAGAGACTGTTTTGCATTTGGAAAAATTCTGTAAGGAATATTTTTGCTAGTTCCAGATAGGCAGTCAATCGATGATATTCATTACGCACTTACTGTGTTCAGAGCACTATACTAAGTGTTGGGGAGAGTTCGAGAGGATTACCAGACACATTCCCTGCCCATTACAAGAAGAAGCCTTTCTCAGCAATAAAGGTCAAAGTCTGGTGCAATTGGAATCGGCAGTCAATCGATGGTATTCATTACGCACTTACTGTGTTCAGAGCACTATACTAAGTGTTGGGGAGAGTTCGAGAGGATTACCAGACACATTCCCTGCCCATTACAAGAAGAAGCCTTTCTCAGCAATAAAGGTCAAAGTCTGGTGCAATTGGAATCATGGATAATCCCTGCCCAGAATAGCCAGCTGCACTTCAAGGGAATTCTTTAAAATGGGTTTCGTCTTCTAAAACATTCTATTTGTTTCTGTCTTTTCCGTGACTAGAGGTGAATATGGTTCCTTCTTTGTACAAAGTCTCAGTTATAAATGGCTTAGCTGCAACGTCTACCAACTCTGTTACACTGTACTCTCCCAAGCCCTTAGTACAGTGTTCTGCATGCAGTGAGGAGTCATTAAATAAAGTTGATTGATTGATTTGGTTAATTTGAATCTCCTTGAGTGCAGGGATCGAATCTACTAACTGGTGTACTCTCCCAAGCATTTAGCGCAGTGCTCTGCATCCAATAAGTGCTCAGGAATGATCAAGATTGATTGATTGTGTCCTTTGACATTTGTATTATTAGGAGAAATAGGGAAGTCAGTCTTATTTTGAGTTGGTGGGACTCACTCTCTCTGCGTTTGATCATTTTGGAGAGGCCACATCTGTGTCACTGATCAATTTGAAATAAGACCATTGTTTCATGTGTGTGACAACCTAGACGGACCTGTTGGTAAAACCCTGCGACCTATCCCGAACCCTAGCATCTGTTGTTGAAGGCTCTAGAAATGAGTGTAGTAGCCGGGCCTACTGGAAAGACTGTGAGAGGAGCTGGCTTCTAATCCCATATCTGCTATTGCCTGCTTTGTGTGCTTGGACGAATCACCTCATTTCCCCTGTCTCTGTCTGTGAAATGGAGATTCCATATCTGTACTGCCTCCTACATAGCCCATGAGCTCAGTGAGGGACAGGGACCGTTTCCTCAGTGCTTATTACGGGACTTGGCAAATTGTAAGGACTTATCGAATTGTACCACTATCTGCTGAAGGGGCTGCAAGTGACAGTCTTAACCTCCATTTTACAGAGGAGGTAACGGAGGCCCAGAGAAGTCAAGTGACTTGCCTGAGGTCACAAAGCAGATAAGTGCTGGATCCGGAATTAGAACTCACATTCTCTGATTCCCAAGCCCATGCTCTTATTCATTCATTCAGTCATATTTATTGAGCAGTTACTGTGTGCAGAACACTGTACTAAGCACTTGGGAAGTACAGTTCTTATGCTGAGTAACCCTTAAGCACTTTGATACTCAACCTAGCCCACAGTACTTAGGTAAATATTCCTCTACTCTATTTCCCCTTATCCTTATGAAAAATTGCCATGAGTAGGGAATTGTGTCTACCAACTCTGCTATAATGAACTTTCCCAAGTGTTCAGTACAGTGCTCTGCTCACAGTAAGTGCTTTGATTCATGATTTAGGCCATCTGTGTTGACAGAAATGTTTCTTATCTCCACGAGTCCTGCTGTGCTCATTTGTGTCCAACCCAACAGAGGAATTGCATTTATATCTAATTTTAGTGAAGTATTTTGTCAGTCCAAAATGTACTGCTTTAGCCCCAAACCTCCCTTCTTTTTTATGCATGGAAAAGGAAGAAGGATGGAAATATGGATATGTGCTATCCGTGTCCAGATTAGCACAAATCCCAGATTAGTGAGATCTCAATTAACGAGGTTTTACTCCTCTATGTTGCATCTAACTAGACTTTATTCAAACTGTCCTTTTATTCCAAGAAGTAACACCAAGGTGCAGTTGGCCATTCCACAAGACTGTGGATACTTAGGGAGTTAAATTATGAAAAGCTTGCTTTGCCTGAATTAATCCATCAGTTAATTGATTAATAATATTTATTGAGTGCTTATTGTGTACAGAGCCCTGAACTAGGTGTTTGGGAGAGTACAGAAGAATTAGTAGACATAATCTCTACCCTCATGGAGCTAACAAGCTACCGGAATTGTCAAGATGTGGAAAAAAAAAATCTTTTTCCCTGTCCCAAAATTATTCAAATGCAGATCTAATTGTTTGCTTTGAGATAGATGGACTCTTCGCTATACAAAAGAGCAACACCTCATGCCCAAGAGATTAAGGGAGAAGCAGCATGACATAGTCGATAGACCAATGGCCTAGGAATCAGAAGGACCTGAGTTCTAATTCCACTCTGCCACTTGTCTGCTGTGTGACCTTAGAAAAGTCACTTCACTTTTCTGGGCCTCAGTTACCTCATCTGTAAAATGGGAATTGAGACTGTGAATCCAGTGTGGACCAGGGACTGTGTCCAACTCAATTTGCTTGTATCCACCCCAGTGCTTAGTACAGTGCCTGGCACATAGTAGGCACTTACAAATAATAATTATAATGATGGTATTTGTGAAGCGCTTACTATGTGCCAAGCACTGTTCTAAGCACTGGAGTCGATACAAGGTAATCAGCTTGTCCCATGTGAGGCTCACAGTCTTAATCCCATTTTACAGAAGAGGTCACTGAGGCACAGAGAAGTTAAGTGACTTGCACAACATCAAACAGCAGAGAAGTGGCAGAGTCGAGATTAAAACCCACGTCTTCTGACTCCCAAGCCCTGGCTCTTACCACTAAGCCACGCTGTTTCTAGGGCTCCTAGGACTCCACCCTCCTAGAGCTGGCTCTCAAACCAATGTCAGCATCACCTACTAAATAGAGCAGTGGGCCTGGAACTCAGAAGGACCTGGCTTCTAATCCCGGCTCTTCCTTTTGTCTGCTGTGTGACTCTGGGAAAATTACTTCATGTCTCTGTGCCTCATTTACCTCATCTATAAAATGGAAATTAAGACTGTGAGCCCCATATGGGACATGGATTATCTCCAACCTTGTATCTACCCCAGCCCTTAGTACTGTGTACACATTTGTTACCGAATTGTACTTCCCAAGTGCTTAGTACAGTGTTCTGCACACAGTAAGCACTCAATAAATACGACTGAATGAATATTAAGCAATTAACAAATACCATTAAGGAAAATGCCCTTAACCCAAAGGCCTTGTTACTTTTGAAAACTGCAGCAAAATGGGAAAATAACAGTGGATCTTAAGATGTATTTCTCTTTATAGGTCTTAACAATAAATCTCTCTGTGGTAGATATCAAGTAATATGTCTTTAGATCTCCTCATGGAGAGTAAAAAAGAAGGGACAGGTGCAGTGCAATTATTAGAACATTCTAAGAAGATTCCAGCTTCAAAAGGATGGCTAGAGGAAAGGATGCAATCTATTTTCTTTTTGCCTCCGTGGTCGTGGTTAAAGCAGGTGACCCAGGGCCAAAGGAAGTGTGTGACAAACAGAATTCTAGCTCCCGCTTGGTTAGCAAGGATATGCCTGGGACAAAGGAAATTGTACAGGTGTGACTAGTTGTCAAAGTCATATTGTTCGTGTACCCCAATCGGCCCTCATCCAAGGCATGTGGGGGGACTCTGCTGAAGAATGGTGAGAATAAAAGAGCTCAGGTTTGTTTGAGAAGAGTTAATGGTGTGAAGTACAGAATGAAAGATCCCAATGCACTGTAACATCTCTTTCTTGTATGGCTTCTGGATCATTTCATTCATTCAAGAGAATTCATTCACTCATTCATTCATTTCATTCATTCAAGAGAAGCAGCGTGGCTCAGTGGAAAGAGCACGGGCTTGGGAGTCAGATGTCATGGGTTCGAATCCCTGCTCTGCCACTTGTCAGCTATGTGACTGTGGGCAAGTCACTTCACTTCTCTGTGCCTCAGTTTCCTCATCTGTTAAATGGGGATTAACTGTGAGCCTCACGTGGGACAACCTGATTACCCTGTATCTACCCCAGCACTTAGAACAGTGCGCTGCACATAGTAAGCACTTAACAAATACCAACATTATTATTATTCAGCTGATCATATTTATTGAGCGCTTACCGAGTGCAGAGCACTGTACTAAGCACTTGGCGAGAAGCACCCTGGCATAAACACTTAACAAACATCATTAAAAACAGTAAAGTAGTTATGATCCTTGTCTCTAAATACCATGTATGCCAGTCAAGGAGACAGATAGTAAAATAAATTTTAGATAAGAGAAGCAACTGAGTGTGAATGCCCCTTCTAAAGAGAATTCCACTCTTCAGAATGGTGGTATGTTGTGTGTGTGCCTCTCTGTATAATCACACTAATCCCACAGGGGCAATTCTAATTTGTCAAGACATTTGCTAAAACAAGACAAAAATGTAGGCAACTATGTTTTCATCCAGAGGAATGAGGCAGCGCACCAAGAATGATCAGTGGTATTTATGAGTGATTACTGTGTGCATAGCCCTGCATTAAATGCTTGGGAGTGTACAATACAACAGAGATGATCAGCGTGTTACCTGCCCACAAGGATCTTACAGTCTAGAAGGGGAGATAGACATTAAAATAAATTATGGATATGCATGGCCTAGTGGAGAGAGCAAGGATCTGGGAGTCAAAAGTATCCTGGATCTCTCTATTGCTTGCTTTGTGACCTTGGGCATGTCTAACTTCTTTGTGCCTCAGTTTCCTGCACTGTAAAATGGGGATACTTGTTCTCCCTCCTACTTAGACTGGGAGCGGGACAGAGATTGTGTCTGACCTGATTATCTTGACATACCACAGGGACTAGTACAGTGTTTGGCACATAATAAACACATAACAAATACCATTAAAAAAAAATGGTATCCATCCCGGATGGCTTTTCCATCTGTCCTCTGATCTTTTCACCAGAAACATGAACTCATCTCTCCATGTGGAAAATCATATGGGGCTATTTCTCTTCCTCTTCCATCCCCATTCCCCAACCCCCCAAGCTCCCCAACTCATACCCCAGGTTAAATCCATGAGGGATTAGATTCCATGAGTTGCATTATCAGTCACTATAAGCAACTGGACAATAATGTGGCTGCCCCTTATCTTTTGAATTGGTGGAAATGCAGAATTGTTCTTTCCACTCTAGGGCACTTCATCGAAGATAATTTACCCTGGTTCTTCTCATTACTCCTACTGAAGCACCCCTGGGTAACACATAACTCAGTGATAATCTTGGGTAGCCATTTCCTTTTCAACTGAAAAGACTTTCTCCTAATTTCACCCACCTACCTCTTATCTTCCTTCCCAGCGGCTATTCAGTAGATTAGGTTAAGGGGTTTAGAGACTCTTTCAAAACAACCCACAAAGTCCTGCCTTTGGTCAGTATGCTGCTTTTCCTAGATGAGATATATTCTCTTTCTTCATTTATTTTTCAAAACCTCACCCTACTGCATTTATTTGTAATAAATTCCATTCAACACCTAGTATCCCAGGTGCATTTTAACACCTTTATTACTGGTCTGAACACAGGGCTTTACAGCACATTCATTCAAATCTCAAATGATACCAAATCAGTCGGTAATGCAAACAACCGGGAGAACAAATGCATAATAACCAGAGATTCAAGGGCAAATTACTCGATAATTCCCATCATTCTAGTAATTCTGCTTAGAATATATTGAGGGAAAATCCAAACATGGCTCTGTAGTAGCACAGATGTATTTTCTCCATTGTTGCCTTTCAGTGGGACTTAAGGTTGAAGGCAACTGGTTGGAAAACCAATTTGCCGAGATTGGCAGGAGGAAAAGTTGTAACAGATGTCATCTGCATGCATAGAATGTTCCTATCTAAAGCCAAACTGGTGTTTACCCTTTTCAGTATGCTCTATTTACTCTACCTGGACCATCTGATAAGTCCTCTAGACGGTAAACTTGTTGTGGGCAGGGAATGTGCCTGTTACAATGTTATATTTTACTCTCCTAAGCACTCAGTACAGTGTTCTGCACACAGTAAGCACTCAATAAATATGACTGATTGATCAATTGATTGTTGCCCCCAAGATTGACTAAGAGAGGGTCATTGTCTGCTGGGGGAAGCCCAGTCACCTGATCAAATAGAGGTTTTAGTGCCAGTGCTAAAAACAGTGAGCTAGATCAGAGTCATTTTCTGAAGATTGACTTGGAGGTGGAAAAATATCCCACTAAACTTGGGTATTAAGTAGAAGGATGTTCTGTCACTGCAAGACAAAACCTGATTAGAAGAGTAAAGCTAAAACTCTACTAGCAAAACACTTTAAAAGAACATATTAGAATATATTGTAATAGAACAATTAACCCACAGAAGTCGATGAACCCTATAAAGGGTTCTATGCCCTTGTCACCTTGAATTTCTAAATATTTCTAAGATTGAATGTTGCAATCTGTTTTTTCTATTTCTAACATTTTTTGTATTGGTTGAATCTTTAATTTCTTTTCAAAGTTGTACATTTACAATCATATTCAAATATTAATCATGCCTGTAAAATTATTTACACTTAAAATGGATAGAAAACAGCAATCCCTCTCATATCTATGTCATCTCAATATTAACTTCTTTAGAATTTGGGGAAAAACAAACGCAAATTTGGTGGACTCTAAATTCTTTCTCAGGCTCCAGGCTCATCAGAAAAGAGCTTAAGGGGATGGTCAAGAGGATGAGTTAAATAATACACACTGGAGCTGAAGGAAATCATTAATTCAAATTACAGCCTGGTTAATGTTTAATGTTCTCAATTCTTAGGGGATGTCCAGAGAGTATTACTGTTGCTGAGAAATTTAAAATTATCTGTCTAGTTCCAAATAAGTGACAACAAAGAAGCAATCAGAAATTTATTTTCCCTTAGTGTTACTTAAAGAGATGACATGTCATGTTTCCTGTTACTGGAATTAAGGTATAAATTGGGGATTTGGGTTTTCCTTTAAAGAGGAATGATGCTTTAGTGAAACTGCTAATGGCTCTACTATCTTGAAATTAATCACAAAGAAAATGGCATACGAGAGGTGTAAGCATGGATCCAACAATCAGACATTTTGGATTTCTCTTCCCCGCCACTCCCCAGTCCTCTCTCCTGAATCCCTTACTCCATAATTGATTTACATGGAAACCATCAGTCACTTAACCCCCTCTTTAACTGAGTTTTGTAATTTCTAAAATGTCATCAAGCTAGTCCCGCTTGATAACAGCACAAAGTCAAGTGGAGACAAGGAATTAACCATTTTAGTTGATCAGTGAAGATGTAGAATCTGAATCTTTCGGGCTCAAGATAGATTTGGGTGGTGAGACAAGTGAGAGGGCTAATTCTACAGTCTTGATTGCATGCACCCCGCAAAGCTTCTCAGCTTCTGCTTTATGCAAGGAGTCCACTGGTGACAGTGAGTGTGCTAACCCTGGTGCTGAACTCCTGAAATCTCGTCCTGCCTTTCAGATCCTTTAATGCCTCCTCCAGTAAAACAGCACAGAATAGTAAGCACTTTCTGTATGAAAAGCACTCTACTCAGTGCTGGGAGAAAATACAGAGGTGGGCATTAAACATTATTCCCCATGGTGTTCACATAGACAGAACAGCTTTGAATCAATTAATAGTATATATGTTTTAATGGCATTTGTTAAGCACTTACTATGGGTCAAGCTCAGTTCCAAACATGGGAGTAGATACAAATTAATCAGGTAGGACAGAGTCCTTGTCCCACATGAAGCTCACAGGTGAGTAGGAGGGAGAACAGGTAATGATCCCCCACTTTCTAGATGAGGAAAATGAGGCACAGATAAGTTAAGTGACTTGCCCAAGGTCACACAGCAGGCAAATGGAGGAGCCAGGATTAGAACCCACAGCCAGAACTATTGGGCATTTACTGTGTGCGAAGCACTGTACAAAGTACTTGAGAGAGCACAAGACAGATGGTAGACACAGATGGAGCAGGGATTATACCTAGTCCAGTTTTCCTCAGTTGGGGATGGGGATAGAATGCATTTCCCATTCTGGAATATCGTGGTAGAATAGCTTAGACATCTTGACAAAGCCTTCTGGGCAGATAGAATTTTTCTGTAGTTGCCAGTCACGAGGTTAATGGTGGTGTGGTATTCTTTTGAAAGGTCTAAAAACACCATGAAGTGCTCTTGAACTTTATCCACCGACAGCACGATGCTGATCCTCTGGGAAACTATTTCAGCTCAACAGTTTGAGAGCATCATTAAGAGGTCTTGAATCACTTAAATAGAAGCTCCTATCTATCTGGAAAACTCTCCACACAACGAGGGATAAACATCAGTGAAAAAGGTGAATGGTCTCACTGAATTTTGTTTCCTGGTTAGCCCATTATCATTGATGCCAGGATAGACAAGGAGTCACATAACCAACAAAATGCTCTTTGGGAGTCACCATTAATATGAAATCAAGACAGATGAAATTGAATACATACGAACTATTGGATTATTCTACCTTATTTATGGCTTTAAGGTCTTGACTTAACCCAGGTATCACAACAGACACCTAGTCAGTCCATCAGATATTTATTGAGCACTTACCATGTGTCGAGCACTGTACTCATGCTTGAAAGAGTACAGTCTAACAATAAACCAACACATTCCCTGCCCACAATGAACTTAAAGTCTACAACAGACTGCAAGCTAGACCTGGAAAAGTTCCTCCACAACCTCCTTTGTGCAATACTTAACTGAAAGGATCCTGGTTCTAAGCCTGGCTCTGCTTGTCTGCTGTGTGACCTTTGGTAAATTGCTTAACTTCTCTGTAACTCAGTTACCTCATCTGTAAAATGTTGATTAAGACTGTGAACTCTGTGTGGGACAGGGACTGTGGCTAACTTGATTAACTTATATCTACCCTAGTGCTTAGTTCCTAATAAGTGCTTAACAAATAACACTAAAAAAAATGGAAGCTCACAAAGAATGGGAGTTTAGAAGCCAATCCAACTATCAGCTCTGAAGGAATTGCTGTCTGATCACACCTTTGCTGGGTGGGCATGGGAAGAGAATGGGAGATAGTACAATAGTGATAATGATACCATTTTATGACATTTGTTAAGCACTTACTATGTGTCAAATACTATTCTAAGCACTGTGCTAGGTACAATTTCATCAGGTTGGGGCTCACAATACTCAAACAACTGTTCCGCGTTGATCTAAATAGTAGTCATTGAAACATTGGACAGAAGAAAGATTTAAAAGACACAGTGAAATAGAACCTCAAATGAATTTGCACACTAGTAGAATGCATTGGGTAGAATATAAACTTCTTGAGGGCAGGAATCGTGGTTTATAACTCTTTTGTACTCTCCCACATGCTTATTAAAGTGCCCCACACATAAAAGGCACTCAAATAAGTACTATTGATTAATTGATCTGTAAACAATAGGCCAGCTTAGTTTGTGGCCATAAGAAAAAAGAGGTACCTGTTCTAGAGCCCAGGGTTTGGGAAGATTGTGACACCGAGAGAAGTAAGAGAAATAAGCTGAGGTCACCGAGTAACAAATGTAACAGTGTAAAAATGGGAAATCTTTACATGTGTGCAGAGCCTATGAAATTGCCTCGAACTTTTTCAATCGCAGCACACATAGTGTGAAATAGAAGATTGGACACACATAACTCTTTTAGCTACCCCTTTCTGCCCGGATAGAATCTTGCTGACACTAGCATCAGATACACATATTACGCTTATATTCAAATGCAAAGGACAGGGTATATAACTGAAATACTAGATGAAATATTCACCCTCCAACAGGGCCAGAACATAGCAAAACACAAGAGGAAAAAATCAGTGGACGTATTGTTGCTACTTGAGAAATGTATAAAACTGGTAGAATTACAATTGGAGTGACATAAGTCATCATTGTGCCATTTCACTTCTCTTCTCAAACTGATTTCCTTTCACTCTGATTTTATTTTCTCTCTCCCTCCATAATAAGGTGCTATTATGTTTAATTGTGGCCGTTAGATAGGACGCTATTTCCTCACCATTTAGGTCAACCAAATTACTCAAATTATCTCTTGTACCAAAAATTGCAGAGTTGACTAATGAGGTCCCAGTATGATTCTTATTCTTATTAATAATATACAGTACAAATTTCTTCCAACAAAAAAATATGAATTTGGCAAGCTATCTTATTGGAGATTGCTTATCTTATAGGATAAGTCTTTCAATGGTTCAGATGTACATTTAATTATATTTAAAAATATAAACTTACTGAAACTGACAGCTTTAGATCTTCATTTAATTGAATCAGCTTGTCTGTGGTTAGAATACACTGTCAAAGAAGAATCACAGCCACAGGGATTCCAAATATTTTTAGATCCATATCAAGAACAGAAACTAATCTGAGCAGTGAAAAACAATCATTTACAGTCAGTCGCTTTCAGAAATGAGAGCTGACCTTTCCTCTGGAGACTGCCTATATACGTTTACTGAGTGCAAAGACTTTTTTTTTCATAATACCACTGTCATTGTTACCTTGGTTTAAAGAGAATACATATTCTATCATTCAAAGTGGGCTCTAGGTACATCAGTAATGAAATCCCACAATGCTATTTACCCAAACAGATGTGTTTGTGTAACTCTAAGCATCACCATTATCAATTTATGTTGAAACATTTCCTTTCATCATATAATTTGGATCAGACGGTGGCAAGAGGGAAGATTATACTCAGGAAGGTGGAGGAAAAAGAGCAGGTCAGCCTTCTATAAAGAAAAATTAAGTTAAAATTCCAAATTCTTTCTAAGGATGAAAATTGTTGCAAAGTGGAATGTAGGAAAAAAAAGAAAAAGTGCAATTCCCCTCCCATTGGGATTTATTTTGCAGTTTCTATTTAAGCTACAAGTTTGTTTTAAGGGGAGAAATCACTGGAAATGAATCCACACAAAGGCAAATTTACAGTCACGAGGATCTATTTCATTTTCAGTGCTAATCTCTACTTTCTAAACGTTCAGTTATTTTAGGTTTAGGAGCAAATACCCATCTGTGCTTATAATTACCCACCATTTAAACACTATGATTTTATGAAACCTATATTTACACAATATAGGAAGACATGCAGTCCAAGACAAGGTACTGTAAAATGAGTTAATTCAATTGCCTTACACAGCAAGAGTAATAATAACAATAATAATAATAATAATAATGATAGCATTTGTTCAGCACTTACTATGTACAAAGCACTGTTCTAAGCACTGGGGGATACAAGGTGATCAGGTTGTCCCATGTGGGGCTCACAGTCTTGATCCCCATTTTACCGATGAGGTAACTGAGGCTCAGAGAAATTAAGTGACTTGCCCAAAGTCACACAGATGACAAGTGCTGGAGCCGGGATTAGAACCCATGACCTCTGACTCCCAAGCCCGAGCTTTTTCCACTGAGCCACGCTGCTTCTCTGACAGTATAATCTCCATCATATTCTTCATCACACAAATAGATGGAGAATAAAAACTTCATCCTGGGCAAAATCTTATAACTGCCCTCAGCTCAACAACACTTATTTACCTATTCATAATTTATTTGTTTATAAGTTTCTCACCCCTTCTAGACTGTGATCTCATGGTCAGGAAATGTAACTACCAACTCCATCGTTTTCAACACTCTCAAGCTTTTGATGAAGAGCTCTGCACGTGATAAACATTCAGTAAATACCACTGAATGATGGTAGTGGTTTTTATTAAGCAAGTTCTAGCTGTCATACTCTGGATAAAGTGCTGGGGTAGTTTCAAGATAATCAAACAGGATCCAGTCCCTGGGTTGTTGGGTTTTTTTTAATAGTATTTGTTAAGCACTTTCTACGTGCGAAGCACTGTACTAAACACTGGGGTAGAAACAAGCTTTGCAGGTAGGTACGGTCCATGTCCCAGGTTCCAAGCCAGAGGAGGGGTGTGGGATATGAGTCAGCAGCAAGCAGGGTAGATGAGACAGGGGTACAGAGAGTAAGCGGTCTTAGGCTCGCAAAATGTGCAGGCTGAGTTGTAGTAGGAAATCAGCAAAGTAAGGCAGGAGGGGGAGAGCTGATTGAGTGCTTTAAAACAGATGGTGAGGAATTGGTTTTGGAAGCAGAGGTGGATGGGAAACCACCAGAGGTTCTTCTTGAGGAGTGAGGAATCGTGGCCTGAACCTTTGTTAGGAAAATGATCCGGGCAGCAGAGTGAAGTATGGAACTGGGGTGGAGAGGGATAAGAGGCAGAGAGGTCAGCGAGGGGACAGATAGACTAGTCAAGGTGGAACAGGATTGGTAGTTTGGTCCGCAGAGTAGCAGTTTGGATGGTATGGAAAGGATGTATCTCAGCCGTGTTGTGAAGATAAAACAGACAGGATTTGGAGGCAGATTGAATATGTGGGTTGAATGAGTGAAATAAATCCAAGCTAATTGCAAGGTTTTGGGCTTGTTAGATAGGGAGGATACTGGTATTGTTTACAACGATGGGGAAGTCAGGAGGATGTCAGGGTTTCGGTGGGAATCAACCATGTTTACTGAGCGCATACTCTATGCAGAGCAACTGTACTAAGCATTTGGGAGAGTACAATATAACAGAATTGGTAGACACATTTCCTGCCCATAAAGATAAGGAGTTTTGATTTGGATGTACTTAGTTTGAGGAATTGCAAGGCCATCCAGCATCCTCAATGGTTTGTATTGAGTGCTTACTGTGTGCAAGGCACTGTACTAAGCGCTTGGTAGATTACATTACAACATTTGGTAGACTACTTCTCTGGCCACCAAACGTTTGCATTCAGGTAGAGATATCTTGAACACTGGAGGAAATGCAAACTAACGAAAGGTGAGAAGTCAGGGCTGGAGAGGTGAATCTGACAATAATCCTTATAAAGATACATTAATTAAAGATGGCCAGATTCTCTTAAAAATAGACACAAAGAGGGAGAGATGAAAAAATTTTGCTACTCTATGGGTAGTGAATGCAACCACATAAGAAGAGGCAATATTGCTATATGCACACAATTTGAAGGGATTGTCAGCTACACATCAGTCTTTTAGGCCACACCTACCCATGTTAATAGGAACTTACTATGTGCAAACATCTTCCCTGAACCAGAAGGACAGTTGTAGCCCTTGCAGAATCGCTAAGCCTTGGGCAAAATTCCCGGGTGCCTCTAAACGATTGAATCATGTCCTGAAAGCTATCACATAAATAGTAATGAAATTGACCTAACTGTAAACTCCCCCGTGCTGTTATCATTTCTACTTCTGTTTTTCACAGTTTGTGGCCACAGCTCTGAAGGCTGGAAAAGCCAGAGCCGTGTTTCCATTGGTGAAGCCAAAATAAAGACGTGTAATCCAAAGAGCAGGACGAAGCATCCACCTTTTCAAAAACCAAATGATAAGTTTGCTCTTTGCTGCAAAGAATTATTTAACGCTCCCATTAAACCTCCAACATTCCCGCATCTTTGGGTTTAATGAAGCGTGGGGTTTTTTTTTCCCATTTCCTCAGAAAGATGAAGGAACATCATAAAGGAAATGTATTTAGTAAAGAAAACGTGATACGTTAAGGTTTGGTTAGCGGTTGTGTATTTATCGCGTAAAAGACAGTTGGAGAGGTAATTATAACATGCAAATTAGCTTTTACTGGGCTACGTATTGGAATTTATATGTTGAGACACAGTATTCCCCTTTGCGGTTTTGACCAGCTAGCCTGGTTACTGTAGTTTCAGTCTGTGATTTATATTCCCTTATGCCATCCATCATAGCATCATTTTAAATTCTTCTTTTCCTCCATGATAATTTCCATCTGTTTTGATCATTGTTTCCCTGGGTATGTGGATCAACTTCTTTCATCTGAGTTTGCATGTCCATGTCTTCACTTTTCATCCATCTGTCTGTCTTTCCCTAGCTCTTGGCCCAGGAGGGCAGGCAATAAACACAAAAATGTAGAAACCAGAAAGGCATAACCATCTGCACGGTTACATTCTTTGAAAGGGAGCATGTCTAGCAACTCTGTTGTACTCTCCGAAGTGCTTTGTACAGTGCTCTGCACACAGTAATCGTTTGAGAAATACCATTGATGATGATGACTAGAAAAGCAGCGTGGCTCAATGGAAAGAGCATGGGCTCGGGAGTGGGAGGTCATGGGTTCTAATTCCAGCTCCGCCACTTGTCAGCTGTGTGATTTTGGGTGTCACTTAACTTCTCTTTGCCTCAGTTCCCTCATCTGTAAAATGGGGATTAAGACTCACATGTGGAACAACCTGATACCCTGTATCCCCCCCAGTGCTTACAGCAGTGCTTTGCACATAGTAAGCGCTTAAATACCATCGTTATTATGATGATGATGAATTAATTGATCTATCAATCCTATTTGTTGAGTGCAGAGCTCTGTACTAAGCACTTGGGAGAATACAACGTTGATGATGATAAAAAGCAGCCAAAGGACACCACCCCCACAAAACTTTGGGAAAACTGGCAGTGGCTGCTGAAGTGGCCAGAGTTGTGACTCTGAATTCTAGGTTGAAGGAGCCTGAAATCCTACTCTTCTAGCCATCATGTCCCATGGATCTCCGTTCATATTTTGTGTATTTGTCTGTGTCTTTATGTTGCCTTGGTGTTTCGTTTCATATTGTCTGTCACCAGTCTCCTCTACCCATTTGTACTCTTCGACTGTGAGTGACCTGGGACCATGGGTTCTAATCCCAGCTCTGCCACTTGTCTGCTGTGTGGCCTTGGGGAAGTTACTTCACTTCTCTGTGCCTCAGTTACCTCATCTGTAAAATGGGGATTAAGATTATGAGCCCTACCTGGGACAGGGACTGTGTCCAGCCCAATTTGCTTATATCCACCCCAGCACTTAGTATTGTGCTTGGCACATAGTAAGGGTTTAACAAATACCACTACTATTATTGTCTTTATTATTAAGTGTTGAGGGTGCATCTCCTTCAAGAAATCTTTCCTGACTAAGCCCTCCTTTCCTCTTCTTTCACTCCCTTCTACATCACCCTGACTTGCTCCCTTTATTCATCTCCCCACAGCCCCACAACACTTATGTACTTACATGTAATTTATTTATATTAATGTCTGTTTCCCCCTCTGGACTGTAAGCTTGTTGTGGGCAGGGAATGTCTCTGTTTATGGTTGTATGGTACTCTCCAAAGCACTTAGTACAGTGCTCTGCACACAGTACGCACTCAATAAATTTGATTGACTGACTGATGGAAAATAGATTCCTAAAAGTTGGGTCACTTCCTCTACCATTCCAGCTTCATGTCTTCTTGCAGGTTCCCTAAAACACAGGATGGCCTGTGCTAGCCTGAGCCCCTTAAAGGGTCCCTGACAGTTACCCTAGACCATATAAGACATATCAGACCTACAGTAATCATTAAAATGGTATTTGTTAAGCACTTACTATGTGCCAACCACTTCCCTAAGTACTGGAGAAGATACAAGACACAGTCCCTGTCCCATGATAGGCTCACAGAGTAAGATGAAGAACCAGTATTGAATCCCTTTATTTACAGATGAGGAAACTGAGGTCCAAAGAAGTGTGGCTTGCCCAAGATCACACAGGAGGCAAGTGGTAGAGCAGTCAGGTCCTCTCATGCCAAGGCCTGTGCTCTTTCCACTAGGCCACAATGCCTCTCAGTCCCTGCGCCGTTCGACGTGGTCCTCGATGGGATGAGTCTCCAGGGGAATACACAAACGTGATCTGGTTGGGGCCTCACTCACAACAAGACGCCGTTCATTTTCCCTTCATTCTCACTATGCCACACTCCCTTGGAAATCCCAAGGAAGAGCCCGATAGAATGACTCAGTTTGTATTCCATGCATAGGTCTCAGCTAAAGTGATCCTCTCCCTCCATTCCAGCCACGTTCCTCATAGAGACACTCCAAGGAGTTGCCTGCCCTTCTTCCCTCCTACCTGAGAAAGCTAAAGGTGCAGATTAGGCTCTACGGGAAAGGTCAAAGTGGCTCTGAAATGCGGTTTTCTTCAAACACGGTTCTTATTTCCCTGCCCAGTGCTAACTTCCTTTGATTCCGTCTTTGAAAGTCTGTAGCTATTCCTTGCTTCTTTGAAGGTGTTTCCTAGAAATTCATAGTAAAACTCTCCATTAACATAATGTTATTCTTTAGCCTGAAAACGTGAGAAGGCTCTTTTTCTCTATCAGCTGTTGTAGGACTGACTGGCGGAATATCTCCCCGTTAGGAAATGGTGTTCATACTTTGTTTTCCTCCAGAAGAGCTGTGTAGGATTTTCACTGAGGTGTTGATTTGGGAGTCAGGACACAGAATTGGCATTTTGACCCCATCACAAACTAGCTGGTAGCTTTCAAAAGAGACCCTTAGTCAGTCAGTCAATTGTATTTATTGAACACTTACTGTGTGCAGAGCACTGTACAGAGAGTTTGGAAGAATACACAATAACAATAAACAGACATATCCTCTGCACTCTCAGTCTCTGTGCCCTGTAGTTAGCTTGAACCTCTAAGGATCTGAAACCTGTTACTGATGAGTCTGAGATAACATTAATAACAATAATTATGGAACTTGTTAAGTGCTTACTATGTGCCAAGCACTGTTCTAAGCACTGGGGTGGATACAAGGTAATCATGCTGTCCCAAGTGGGGTTCACAGTCTTAATCTCCATTTTACAGATGAGATAACTGAGGCACAGAAAAGTGAAGCGACTTGCCCAAGGTCACACAGGCAGGCAACTGGTGGAGCGGGGATTAGAACCCATGACTTTCTGACTCCGTGGCCTGTGCTTTATCCACTATGCCTTGGTTGGAGATTACCATATGCAAAGGGGAGAATAGAGTAGCCTAAATTTAGGCAGTCCTCAAATATACAACACAACAGACTCCTGAAAATTGTATCTTCAGTTGAAATATTGTCGAGTCAAAACCAGTTACTTTGTAGGAACACTGTTCTAAAGGGGCAACTGGTTCTCTCATGCCATCCTAAAAATTAACCCAGAATTATATACAGTTACACTCATTTTTTTATGGTATTTGTAATCACTTACTATGTGCCAGGCACTGAACTATGTCCTGGGGTAGATACAAGGTAATCAGTTTGGACACAGCCCCTGTCCCAGATGGGGCTCACAGTCTTAATCCTCATTTTACAAATGAGATAACTGAGGCACAGAAAAGTGAAGTGACCTACCCAAGGTCACACAGCAGACAAGTGCAGAGTCAGGATTAGAACTCATCTCTTTCTGACTCCCAGGTCCATGTTTTATCCACTGGGTCATGCTGCTTCTCTCCATGGATCTTTTTGTTTGTCACTCACATTTTTAGGGGGTAGGAATCTGGGATTGGGAGATATCGTCTATCATCTGGGACCCACCTCTTCTACCCTGCTTAATGTCAGGGGCCAGGGACTCCCCTTTCATCTCTTGGTGGCACCACTGGGCTCATTCTGAATAGAAATTGAAGGAGCAAGTGAAAGTGGCTGGAAAGGATCTTACTACAATTGAATGAGCTAATACACCATTCTTGAGTATTTCTATGTTTAAAAATAATTAAACTGTAAACTCATTGTGGGCAGGGTGTCTTTTCGATCGTACACTTCCAATCTCTTAGTACAGTGCTCTGCACACAGTAAGCGCTCAATAAATCCAATGACAGGCTGACTGACTAGAGAAGCAGCGTGGCTCAGTGGAAAAAGCCCGGGCTTGGGAGGCAGAGGTTGTGGGTTCTAATCTGATCTCTGCCGCTTGCCAGTTTGTGACTTTGGGCAAGTCATTTAATTTCTCTGTGCCTCAGTTACTTCATCTGTAAAATGAGGATTAAAACTGTGAGCCCCACGTGGGACAACTTGATTACCTTGTATCTACCCCAGCTCTTAGAACAGTGCTTGGCACATAGTAAGCACTTCACTTTCTCCCCGAATAGACTGTAAGC
Source organism: Ornithorhynchus anatinus (assembly GCF_004115215.2). NCBI lineage: Eukaryota > Metazoa > Chordata > Mammalia > Monotremata > Ornithorhynchidae > Ornithorhynchus > Ornithorhynchus anatinus. Next base: position 17,268,648 of record NC_041734.1, on the reverse strand, counting down.
CCATCAATGGGCAGGGATTGTCTCTATCTGTTGCCAAATTGTACATTCCAAGAGCTTAGTACAATGCTCTGCACATAGTATGCGCTCAATAAATACTATTGAATGAATGAATGAAAATAAGGTGAACCTATAAACACAAGAACATGAAATCTTGTGCTATCAAATCAGTCCAATGAACCATCCAGCCCAATTCACTGTATTCTGTCTCCATACATGACATTAGAAAGCTTGGGGGAATCATGTGATGGCTACATGGATAAACAATATATGATACATGCATATAATATAGACAGACTCTTTCTTCATCTTAATTAATGCTAATTATGTGCAAGCCCCACAGGGTTTGGAAGGTTGGCTTGAATAGACATCCAAATGTTCAGTTATTTTGATGAAGCTTAGACAGCCCTTGCATTTTAAAAATAATTTGAGGAAAATTATCATTTTTATGTTTTCTTTGCTCTTACAATACTTTCCAGTCAGTCTTGCCAAAGTCTTGTTTAAAACCAGAAATAACCAAATCAAAGAAGGAGTCTACTGGAAAACAATTCAACCCTTTGCACTTCAAGAACACGTATATTAGAAGGTCTCCTTAAAGATTAATGAACTATCTACTCTACTTTGACATCCTACATTTCTAGGGTTTTGTCTGTATTTTTTTTCCTGTTCTTTGCTTTTCTGGATCATTTTCAAATGCTGTTTGCTTTTTCCTTTCCCACATTCTCCCACCTCTCTCTAGCTACTTCTTATATTTACCCTGAGATAAAGTTGGAATTTCAACCTTTATGAATAAATATACATTATAATCAGTTTCCTGAACAAAAATATGCTTCAGGAATATGCCTCTGATATTTTACTTTCACAACTTCTGCTATAACATCCTTTCAGACATTGAAATATAATTTGTGCATAAGATAAGGGGACCTGCATTTTACTATATTTCCTAAACCCCACTGGCACTGTCATGAGGAAGGCACTGCTTTTTTCTGAGTATTAAAAAATCCTAAATCAGAATCCTAGGGGGCAACCACACATTTGCCAGTTTTGGTTCAGTCCTGAGCACTTCGGGTAAGTTGTGGGCAGAGCAGGCACACTAGGGTAGAACAGACGATGAGGCCTAGCTTTCCAAACTCTCTCATTGGCCTTTTTCTTCATCATCTTCATGCTCACCTCTCTTGTCACCATCAACATTATCTTTCACTGAGTACTCACTGGGCATGGCACTATGTTATTGAGACAAAAACCACGTCTTAACCTCCTATGGCAGAACTTTATTCCAGCCTCAGTATGATACCAGCTTGACGAAGTCCAGCTCCTGTCATGGCATGGCGTCTTGGCTAAACAGCTGAAGTGTCACCAGGTGAAATTGATTTAGCACTCACTTCCGTTGTCCCCAGTGGTCCTGTGGACACAACTCAACTCTATTCAATCATATTTATTGAGGACTTAAGGTGTGCAGAGCACTGTACTGAGCGCTTGGGAGTGTACACTATAACAGTAAACAGACATATTCCTTTTCCACAAAAGGCTAGATGGGGAGGCAGACATTAATGTAAATAAATGAACTACAGATCTGTACATAAGTGCTATGGGGCTGGGAGAAGCGAAGAATAAATGGAGCAAGTCAAGACACATGGAAGGGAGTGGGAGAAGAGGAAAGAAGGTCTTAAGGAAGGCCTCTTGGAGAAGATGTGTTTTCAGTAAAGCTTTAAAGTAGTGGGGGGAACTGTCTGAAATGGCACTATCGGGATTAGGGGATTCTGGGTGGTTTAGCTTCAAACGTTGGGATCTGGAAACTGATTCAGATAGCTATTGCCTTCTGACTGGGGAATATATTAAAGGAAAGTTGGTTCTGTCAAAATTCATTAATTCAACTCTGAGTTCACTTTTTAATTCCGTGCAAAAAAAAAATTGTAGTGAAAATTGAAAATTACTTCCAATTTCACTTTGTTGCTCAACTGAGACACTTCTCCATTTTTATTTTGCTTTAGATTTTTCCTGTCTCCAAATTTTCTTCTCTGAGGCTGTACAAAATTGCCATAGCAAGTGAGGTTTGTCCTCTGACTTTGAACAGCAGTTCTCCGTTGTGGAGAACAAGCTATTTTTCCTTCTTTTCTGTCTTTTCTCTTTATTTTTTTTTCTTTTGAAAAGCTCAAAGTGATTTTGCTGGTACAAAATACATTTGGATTATGGAGATAGTGAGTGAAACTGAGTTATCACAAATGAATTTCTGCTCCCTTTTCTAGACCTATTTAAAAGTCAGAATTTGCTATACCGAGAACTATAGTTAACACTAAATGTAGCTTTACATTAAAGTCCTCTCTGTAAGCAATAGCTTCAACAGTGTTCATACTCCCTAGTGAGATTATTCAGTTTTCTCCAGGCTTGGGTATTGAATTCAATTTAGAATTACACTGGTATATATCAGAGAGATACATCTCAGACAGTGACATTACTATATTATTTTCTGAAATATACTGATCTAATAGCAGCTATGGGAACAGAAACAATGACATTTAATATACAATTTGTCTTAAAGAATTGTCAAAACCTGTCATTTAAATAAAATCACACTTTTAGAGAAACTCTTTTCACTTCTGAAACTTAAACATGGTCCATATTTTGGGTGATGAATGGCTGAGCATGAAAAACCACTTTAGTAATATTGTTTTTGTTTAGAAAATAAAGGGTACGTGACCAATCAGGAAATGGGCTGTGAAATGGTTTTGAGTTTTATCAAAATGTTTTCTGCTTTGTTTCGGCAAGTGAACAAAGCCAAGAACATTTTTAAAAAATGGCACTGTTAAGTGCTCAGTATGTATCAAGAATTGTCCTACATGGTGGGATAGATACAAGTTAATCAGGTGGAATACTGCCCCTGTCCCATACGGGGCACACAGTCAAGTATGAAGGATAATGGATATTATATCTCCATTGTACATTTGAGGAAACTGAGGCACAGAGAAGTGACTTATCCACAGTCACACAGGAGGAAAATGGCAGAGTCAGGATTAGAACCCAGGTCTTCTGGCTCCCAGGCCTGTGCTCTATCCACTGGAGTGTGACCATTTGTAATGGAAATGCTTTAGATCACATTTCTGACTTGTTTGGATCATTTTGGCCTACCTTCAAAATAACTGCAGTTAGAATGTAGGAGGAATTTCAATGAAATCATTCAGACTAACATTGAGAATCACTTGTGCCCAATTTTGGGGGTGAAATCAAGTAATCATTCAGATCACTGTTCACTAGGGTGAATAAATAAAATTAATAAGTAAAAGCTTGTGCTATAGGGAGGATGGTGGGGCTGTCTATAGTGATGAGAAAGTCATAGAAAGGCCAGGATTTGGGTGGAAAGACTAGGCATTCTGTTTTGGACATGTTACAATGAAGTTAATGCCCTCCTACCAGATTCTAGTCAACTTCTTTATTTAAAAGGCCATTTTTCACAATGAGCTCTCTACTCCCAGGGGGTAAAGAAGGACTAAGTGTAAACTGTCCAACTTTTGGAAATCATATTAACTCTTTCAGTGTTCAAGGTTGACATTTATCTTACCAGGTAATAATAATGATGATGGTATTTGGTAAGTGCTTAGTATGTGACAAGCACTGTTCTAAGTGCTGTGATAAATACAAGGTTATCAGGTTGTCCGATGTCACATAGCTGACAAATAATGGAACCAGGATTAGAACTCATGACCTCTGACTCCCAAGCCCGTGCTCTTCCCACTAAGCCATGTTAATGCTCTGAAAGCACCTGCTTCTCTCAAGTCAGAGAGTAGAGGATATGGGAGGAAAGGAGAGGAAGTTAAGGATGCCTAAACCAAATCAAAGAATCATTATTTTGAGCTCAACCTAATTTGGGAGAAAAAAAAGGAAACTTGTATTGAAAGTGTGTGTATGTGTGTATATATCCAAACAGATATAAAAAGTTTAACAGTTTAAAAGTTCAGCACACCTCAAGAGTTAACTTGCTAGGATATTCCTCTTGACAAAGGTTTCATTTGTACCTGAGGTATGTGTTATTTTTACTTATAAAATGTATTAACCTCTACTTTGTGCCAAGCATTAGTGCTGAGCCCTGGATTAGACACAAGATAATGAGATAAAACCCAAAAGCTATCCACCACGGGGCTCTCAGAATAAGAAAAACAATGGGAAGATATTTAATGTCTATTTTACAGAGGAGGGATCTGAGGCTCAGAGATATCAAGTGGCTGACCCAAGTCTTTAAATCAGACAAGTGGCAGAACTGTGATTGGACCCTCAATTTCCCTGACTTCCCAGCTCTTGATCTTTCCACTACCTATTTCAGGTATTCCCAGCTGACCATACTTGCTTATAGTATTACCTTCAAAAACATTTTAGCAGTAGTAGTAAGAGTTATCAGAACAGTTAAAGGAGGACTAATGCTAATCCCAACTCCTAAACACAAGAAAATATACAACCAAAAGTTGTTGCATTAGATGATAAATACTTTGAGGGCAGGAATCAAGTCCACTAACCCTGTCGCATTATCTCAAGGGCTCTGAACAAAGTCTTGCCTAAAGTAGCTGCCTCATCAAACTATTGATAGATTTGAGTTTGAACCCTGAATATTCGGACGTGACTCTTGCCCCCATGATCTATCTTTTTGGGGTCTAATTTTCAGTTGAGAATCTACCTCCCACCCCCATACATTTCTGCTACAGTGCCCGGAACTATTCAATCAGTTGTATTTATGGCGAATCACTCTGAGCATTCAGTAGAATCCGATTTCAGTCTCAATTTCTTCCAAAGCAATGTCATTCATCCCACTCCTGTTTATCTAGCCCGCTAATACCCTCCTCTTCACATCCTCCAGGAAATGGTGCCCCTGAACCTCCAGGCATATTGCTAGCCAATTGCCCTCCCCATTACTGAGGATGAACTTGAGAATCTCCCCTGGTGGATGAGCAACTATTAAAAATCAAATGCTACATATCAGACAAATTGCTTCCGTGTGAAGCCCTGCTGGATGAATTAATTGCCTTTTGTGATGTTCGGTAGGAATTGTCAGTCCACAGTGGCGTTTTTGGGAAAAGAAAGAATTGTGATTTCATAGACCGTTCAGACAAAAGGTAGACAATGCTCATGAGGGATGATCGTGGACTGATTCCTAGAAAGAGAATCAATCAGTCAATCATATTTATTGAGCACTTACTGTGTGCAGGGCACTGTACTAAGCACTTGGGAGAGTACGATATAAAAATATGACACATTCTCTTCCCACAACAAGCTTACAGTCTAGAAGGAATGGCACTAGAATAATACCCATTTTACTGTTGTCAGTGCTAGCTCCTTCCTTTCCAACATCAGCGGTATTTATGAAATGCATATTGTGTGCCTGACCCTTTACTAAGCACTTGCGAACATAGAATAAGGATATAAGACTGGATCTCTCCCCTCAAGGAGCTTACAACCTAACGAATCCTTCTTTGCGGGGGCGGGGGTGCTAGGGTGTCTACTCAGCATTATCTATTTATTGCAACAGTCCTTAAATTCCCATGGATAATCTTGGTTGTATTCAACAGATTGCTCTGATCTGGATTTTCCCATCTATACATTCTTATTACATTTTCAAAAAAATAACTCTGATGGTGATTGTGATAATGAAAATCCCAGCTCAAAGCCACTGTGGCCGAGTGGAAAGAGCACAGGCCTGAGAACCAGAGGATCTGTGTTTTAAACGCTGCTCTGCCACTCGCCTGCTGTGCAACCTTAAAGAAGTCACTTCACTTCTCTGTTTCCTCATTTGCAAAATCAGGATTCAGTACCTGTTCTTCTTCCTATTTAGACTGTGAGCCCCATGTGGACAGCGACTGTGTCCAACCCAATTAACCTGTATCTACCCCAAGACTTAGGATGGTATTTGACACATAGTAAGTGCTTAACAAATATCATTTAAAAAAAACTAATTGAGAAATATCCTTCCTCCAAAATAACTGGAAAAAAACCTCTTGAAGCATGCAATTCACTCTTTGGTAAACACCCTGTTAAATTTAATGCCAATGGGCATATCACTTCCTGTGATCACAAGTGAGCCAGACCTATTGGCTCTGAGCAAAGATCTAAATACTGACATATGGGCAGGGGCCTGGGTGAGACGTTTTCTAAGAGCAGAAGACAATGGGACTGTAATTGGTAGATGAGGCCCATTAAGCAGAAGAAGCTCAATGTAAAGGTCAATGAGTGTAGTATAAAGGCTGAGAGTAACTGCCTGTCGCTGCTGCTCTCTGTTATCTGAAAGGACAACTGAGTCAGCCTGGGCAGAGGGCAACATCCAAGGGGATGCCTGTGCTTGTCTCACCCAAACTTGGCTGCTCACTGTCGTCTGAAGGGAAGGTAGGGGGACACACTAGGCAGAAGACCTTTCGGCCGGGAGACGTCCGTCTCTGTCCGGCCCATTAAGGACCTGAACACCAAATGGGATCATCCCGCGGGAGGAAATTCTCAGTGTCCCTGGGTTGAGGGTTTAAGTATTGTCAGAGATCACCTCACCCCTGCGTTGAGGGATTAACAGAAGCAGGATTCATTGCGCTTGATGTTTTTCTGTGTGTTAATCATTATTTTCTTTCGATGATACTGAATATCATGGTTTGTTCGATCTGTGAAGCTGAGTCACGGCCCCCCTAATTGAATCTCCTGGGATGTAACATCTCTGTATTTTGCAAATCCTTCTAGTTTGGAGCTGTGATCCATTAAAAAAGAAAATATGATCAGACCATATGTGATTTGATTTCTAAGATATCTCTTGACATTGAGATTTCGAGTCTGTGCAGTTTGCTAACCTCTATTCTTATATGAAAACGATGTCTGTGCATTTGAATATTTAGGAATATTGGACCAATATTGGATTCAAGGGAGTGCCACAGATATCACTTGGGTTTCTTATAAATGGTCACAATTGACATCACGTATGCATTCGGTTCGTAACAGTCAAAATTGGTGTGGTTTTTGCAGTGATTTTTAAGAAACCTAAAAGAAATCATATCCATATTTCCTTTCTTGTATTCTGTCACCGTAATACAATATGATGTGTTAGTCTAGAATTATAAGTGCACATCTAAATGTTCTATTAGCCTTTAAGGCCGTCTTTCAAATGTCACTGTTTGAGAATGGAAACATGTTTGTTTAGAAAAGCTTTTAACATTTCAAGTTGAAAAGCTTGAGCAAGCTTTGAACGTGTAAGTTTCTGATGTCTAATAAATTAAAGGGAAAATGACATTACATGATGTTACTGGGCCCTGAGATGTCTCTTCTACATTTCCAAGCATTTTAAAGGCCTCTGATGGATCATTTGTTTTAGGGTTCATGTGCATTGAGGACTCTCTGAACCTTCCCACACTTGGTATCCCATTTAAGGAGTATCTGGATGGTAACGACACCCTTGCTTTAGGACTCATTATGGAAAAGAAACGTGGCCTAGTGGCAGAAGAACGGACCTGGGAGTGAGAAACTGAATTTTAATCCCAGTTCCAAGGTTTGTTGGTTTTATGACCTTCTGCATCAGTTAACTTCTCTGTGCCTCCTGTTCTCTCATCTGTAAAATATCTGTTCTCCCATTTACTTAGACTCTGAGCCCCAGGTGGGACAGGGATTTTTTCTGACCTCATATATTTTAGCTAACCCGGCTCTGAGTACTTGATACATAGTAAGCTCTTAACAAATATAATAATTATTATGATATGCTTATCATTATTTCTCATAGCATTTATGTACATATCTGTAATTTATTTATATGAATGTCCGTCGCCCCCCACCTAAACTGTAAGGTCCTTGTGGGCAGAGAATGTGTCTATCTACTCTTTCTACAGAAAAGCGCTGGGCATGTCACACCCCTCCTCAAAAATCTCCAGTGCTTGCCTATCAACCTTCGTATGAAGCAAAAACTCCTAACTGTTGGCTTCGAAGCTCTCCATCACCTGGACCCCTCCTACCTCACCTCCCTTCTCTCCTTCTCCAGCCCAACCCACACACTCCCCTCCTCTGCCGCTAACCTCTTCACTGTGACTCGTTCTCACCCATCCCGCCGTTGACCCCTGGCCCACATCCTACCACTCACCTGGAATGCCCTCCCTCCTCACATCCGCCAAACTAGCATACTTCCCTCCTTCAAAGCCCTACTGAAAGCTCACCTCCTCCATGAGGCCTTTCCAGACTGAGCCCCCCTTTTCCTGTGCTCCTCCTCCCCTCCCTATCACCCAACTCCCTCCCTCTTCTCTGTCCCTCTACCCCACAGCACTTGTGTATGTATGTACATATTTATCATTCTATTCATTTTATTAATGCTGTGTGTATATCTATAATTCTATTTATTTATATTGATGTTATTTATGCCTGTCTACTTGTTTTGTTTTGTTGTCTGTCTCCCCTCTTCTAGACTGTGAGCCCTTTGTTGGGTAGGGCTTGTGTCTGTTGCCGAATTGTACAGAGAAGCAGTGTGGCTCAGTGGAAAGAGCACGGGCTTGGGAGTCAGAGGACATGGGTTCTAATCTCGGCTCTGCCTCTTGTAAGCTGTGTGACTGTGGGCAAGTCACTTCACTTCTCTGTGCCTCAGTTACCTCATCTGTAAAATGGAGATTAACTGTGAGCCTCACGTGGAACAACCTGATTACCCTGTAGCTACCCCAGAGCTTAGAACAGTGTGCTGCACATAGTAAGCGCTTAACAAATACCCACATTATTACTTTACTCTGCACACAGTAATTGCTCAATAAATATGATTGAATGAATGAATGAATGATTGTACACTCCCGAGCACTTAGTACAGTACATAATAGGTGTACAATAAATATGACTGATTGATTGATTGATTGATTAAAAATCCTTCCTTCGTGTCCTCTTTCTCTTTCCTTTCCTTCTCTTTCCTTCTGTGGGTATTGGCACCCAAGATGATAATAACTTATACGAAAGCCCCTGGAGACAAAATGGCTTCAGATGCAGCTTTGCAGGATAAGAGGTGGCTCACTAAAGCAACCACTGTTCTTTAATGAATACTTCATCAAACAATCCCAAGGCTTTTATATGCAGAACAGGGATTGTTCACAGCTTTCAGAAATCTCCTCTGAAAAGATTTCCTCACCAGATTCTCTTCACAAACAAACTATAAAATTATCTTTTGTCTTATCTGTCCTTCCACAGCAAAGCAATAAAAGCTCTAATAATGGCTCACAGTAGCCATAAAGAGACCTTAAATCCTTTAAACAAATGATTACAATCTAATTGTCTCATCTGCTCATCAGTATTATGGTCAGCCTCAGTGTTCTCTTGAACTTGTAGATTCTCCAGTCACTGATAAGCTTTAAAGAGGGAAGATAACTTTTATTTGTTATGGGCAATAAAACTAGAGTCTCTACTGACTGTCTGACAAGGAGGTAGCTGAAGCTGGGACTCCAGTCAAGCAGAAAGCCAATCGAAATAGTATCTGAAGGGCAAGGTAAAACAGGAATGAGAAGTATAAAACCTTTGCAATAAAATTATATGGCAATGAGAGAAAATTAGAAAATCAGGAGTAAAGACTAAAAATAGAGCAGTAAACGTTCCTGTTGCTACAAAGAGTGGGACAGACCATGTCCCATTTGTAATAAATTCTGCTTACAGGAAAGCTTTGCATAACTCTCATGTATATTATAGTTATTTTATATGTATATATGCAGGGTTCATTATACAGTGTATTGCACATGTAATCTAATTATAGCTTCCCCAAATATATGCATATGTATCAAGCTGTCCTTCACATTTAAAGTTAAATGCTTATGGTGGAATTTTTTTTATTCATATGTGAATGAAGCTGAGAGGCAGCCACTTTAAATGTTCACACAAAAATATAGGCAGGACATTTTTGTACTTCCTTAACCCACTGGGGTGAGAATTGTATTCCTTAGTTTTGCTGCTCAGAAACCAAGATTGCTAGAAAATGCTATCAAGAACTTAGTACAGTACTTTGCAAACAGTAAGCACTCAGTAAGTACGATTAATAATTAATAATCATGTCTCTATAGCTGAGGTACCAGTAGAATCTAACAGAAACCCTGTTCTGTAACTTCATCAGACCCTTCCAGTGCAGACGCGCTCAGATCCAATCCCAGATGTTTTTTTATCCGTGTTCCTGTGTATTTTTTTTTGTATAATTTTGGAAAAGATGGTGAAGTACTCCTTAATAATAAATCACATGGTACAGTTACATACCCAGTGCTTAGTACAGGGCCTGGCACATAGCGCTTAACAAATTCCATAATTATTATTGTTATCTGTAATTTATTTGTAGTGGTGTCTGTCTCCCCCTCTAAACTGTAAACTCATTGTGGGCTAGGAGTGTGTCTGTTTATTATTATATCGTACTCTCCCAAGCATTTAATACAGTGCTCTGCACACAGTAAGTGCTCATTGTATACAATTGAATGAATTACTAAATATCGTTATACTCAGTTGCTTCCCCCGCTTGCAGTTTATGTTGATTTCTGTGTTCCACAGTAGATTGTAAGCTCCTTGATATCAAGGGTTTCCTCCTCTTATTCTTGTCTGCTCTCCCAAACACTTGGAACAGTGGTTTGCACACAATAAGTGCTCAATACATTTCTGTTGATTGACTGATTGATTAAGCAGCTAATAACTCGTTCAAGAGTTTACAGTGTATGAAGCAATACACTAAGTCTTGGGATAAATAATTCAAATGGGATCCCTCTCCCACAAGAGGCTAACATATAAATGGTTAATGGGAAGAGAGGAGTAAGCATATTAGGAAGAGAGAGAGATAATTTTTAAAAAGTGGCATTTGAAATGCAACAGTAAAGTGAGGATGGGGGTTCTAATCCCTGGGCCGTCACTTGTCTGCTGTGTGATCTTCTCTGTGTCTCAGTTACTTCGTGTGTCAAATGGGGATTAAAACCGTGAGCCCCATGTGGTACAGGGACTGTGTCAAACCTCATTAGCTTGAGTCTACCCCAGAGCTTAGAACAGTGCCTGACACATAGTAAGAGCTTAACAAATACCAAAATTTGTTGTCATTATTATTATTAAGGTGGTTATCATCACATTTTTTAATTATTTTTACTAGCCAGAGGGATTGATCCTCGATGTACCTTGTTTCCTTGCTGTTCCAAAGAGGATCAGATTACATCAACATTCCCAGTGACCGCAGTGTGGCTCAGTGGAAAGAGCCTGGGCTTCAGAGTCAGAAGTCATGGGTTCGACTCCCGGCTCTGCTACTTGTCAGCTGTGTGACTGTGGGCAAGTCACTTAACTTCTCTGTGCCTCAGTTACCTCATCTGTAAAATGGGGATTAACTGTGAGCCTCACGTGGGACAACCTCATTACCCTGTATCTACCCTATCACTTAGAACAGTGCTCTGCACATAGTAAGTGCTTAACAAATACCAACATTATTATACTAGTTACGGTCTCTGATTCTTTAAGGGAGGGGTCTCATCTGCTATGGTTTTGAGTGGCGGGATCCAGGAAGTTTTTGCTACTGCCGGGTACCATCGCAAGGACTCCTAGAGTTTGGTTAGAGGGGTGATCTCATGGCCCTGTGATCTGAGGCTTCTGTCTTCCCTCCTTCCCTTTACACTGTAAACTCACTGTGGGTGGGGAATCTGTCTAGCAACTCTGTTATATCATACTCCCCCAAACACTTAGAGTGCTCTACACTCTATAAGCGCTCAATGAATAGGATTGATTGATTGACTGATTCATTAGGATGGTGAGAACAATCCGCCAGGGACAGGAGAAACTTTGAACTTAGAGAGATCCTGAAAAGTAGGAGCTTCTCTTTGCTTACAGACTTTTAAGGGTAAAGAATCCCCGTTTCCTCTTCACTTCCTGAGAGTTTAGCACCACCAATCTCCCTGGGATCGAAACATCATCACAGGCTAATTTTGGACTGAAATTTGAATTTTCTGAATGGAAATCATCCCACATGTTAGACCATTTGATATTTCAACAGCCTCAATCTCTTGGTTTCATGAGCTGTTTCAGTGCAATTTATGACTCTTCAAAACACCCTCTATCAATTTTTTTTTAGTCTTAATTTCTGTTTTCTGGCACCCTGAAGACTTTCTTCTGAGGGACGGTATGATACTGTCCTATTTGGTTCAGTTGAAACTGTCATCAATCAATCAATTGTATTTATTAAGCACTTATGTGTGCAGAGCACTATAAGCATTTTAGAGAATATGTACAACAGAGTTGATAGACATATTCCCTGCCCATAAGGAACTAAAAGCTATGGTCCTATGATATCCTCTATACCATGGTTAGAAGTATAGAAACCCTGGATTTTCTATTGGGTGAAATTATAGATTAGATTCTTGTGGAGAGAATAGGCGTAGTAGGTCCCAGAAGGGGAGAAATTTCCTTATCCTGCCTGGGGAATTCATTCAATGCAGTAGTATTTATTGAGCGCTTACTGTGTGCAGAGCACTGTACTTAGCACTTCACTAAGCAATGCAACTTTTGCCCAGATTCTCTGAAGTACATGAAGTTTCATTTTTATAGAATATGAGATTTTTGGCTAATTACAATTTCTCCCCTAAATACAGTTACAATTGTAAATACAATTACAAGTTATTTCCTACTGATGAAAAGTGGCCTAGTGGATAGAACAAGGGCCTGGAAGTCTCTTGTCTGCTGTGTGACCTTGGGCAAGTCACTTGAATTCTCTTTGCTTCAGTTACCTCCTCTGTAAAATGGGGATTGAGACTGTTATTCCCTTGTGGGACGGGGCTGAGATTGTGTCCAATTCGATTTGCTTGTCTCCACCACATCACTCAGTACGGTACCTGGCTCATAGTAAGCACTTAACAGATAGTGCAATTATTATCATAATTATTGATAATAATAATGATTTCCAACCCCATTACATTGATGTTGCTTTGGAGTTGTACATGGGAGAAAGAGGCCACGTTAAAATTGAAGACAGTAGACCACATCCTGCTTGATATATAAAGTTACTCCCAGAACAAGGGAGGCATTTTTAGAGCTGGACTACATGATATTTAAAGGCCAAGAAGTATCTTTTAACAGACAGACCCCAAGTGTCTTTGAAAAGCTCATTCACCTCTGGCAGGGCATAAGAAATAGTCTAATTTACACTGAGGGATTAGCATGCTTACCTGCTGGGTACTTTTTACGTTGTTGTCTCAAAATTCCTTCCCAGAGTCACACAGCAGACAAATGGCAGAACCGGAATTAGAATTAATGACCTTCTGACTCCCAGGCCCATATTCTATCCACTAAGCCATGCTTCTTCTCATAATATAGCCTCTGGTAATAATAATAATTAGTATGTAGTAAGCACTTAACAAATACCACAATAATGATTTTTATTATCTTTCTCCAACCAGGTGTCAAGTAAGGGGAGTATATATTTGAAATTTAGCCTGCATTTTATTGCAAACTCAAATCCCCTCTACATATGTAATGGGAGTTGGCGAATTTTAGGAAACACCACTTTTAAAAGTAAATGCTTTTTCAGGTACATTGAGCAGAAAAGTTCAGACTATGGAACTCTACTATCTACTACCTGGATCAATCTCTCCACTGCTTTGATCATTTTACTTAATCACTTTGCTCTGACTCCCCTCCTGAATACCCCCACTGGACATAAAATTTTCTTCACACAAAAATAGAAACTTCTGACCTTTAGTATTAAGACTCTCCACCAATTGACTACATATCCACTTTCTTCTTCCTCTACCTCTAAACTCACATACATTACTTCTCCCTTATCCACCAAACACAATTCTTTCCTTTCTTCAAAGTCTCTAAGAAGTATGGCACCTCTTTCAGAAGTCACTCCTTGACTGGTCCTCATCTCCATTTTTATATGATCCATTTATTTACTCATTTCTGTGTTGAATTTTTGCTTTGCTTTCACCAGTTATATCTCTGTATTTTCTTGCCCCCCATTTTCAATATAAAATGCTCTGTCTATTCATCTCCCCTATTATACATTAAGCTCCTTGTGGGTAAGAATCACATCTTCTAAATTTTTTATGTTTTCCAAACACTTAGCCTCTCAGTAAATACTGATGATATTGATACAGCTGAAGCATTGTTGATTTCTCGTTCTATGTTCCAGTGAACCTTGATAAAAATCAAGAGTTGAAAGTAGCTTTACCAAAAGATCCCTAAAGTGATTTTAAGAAGAAAACAGAATTCACATATTTGCTAAGTAACTTTGTCATAACCCCATAATAATAATAATAATAATAGTTATGGTATTTGTAAAGTGTGTATGTGTAACACACTGTACTAAGCACTTGACTAGATAGGCCAATCCCTAACCCACATGGAGCTCACAGTGTAAGGGGGAGGGAGAACAGGTATTTAATCCTCATTTTACTGATGAGGAGACTGAGGCCAAGAGAAGTCTCCCTGTTCTCCCTCCTACTTAGACTGTGAGTCCCATATGAGACGAGGACTGTATCCAGACTGATTAACTTGTATCTACCCAGGGATTAGAAGAATGTTTGACGCATAGTAGGCACTTATTAAATAACATTTTAAAAAGTCAAGTGACTTGTCCAAGGTCACACAGAAGGCATGTGTTCTTTCCATTAAACAACGCTGCATCTCTCATCTACTCATCAGTGATCTTGACCTAGTTTCAATGGAAAGTTTTCCACCTCAAACTCGAAAGCCCTACCAAAGGATGATTCATTTGGAAACCCAATCCAAAGAGTGACAGCAAAGTTGCAGCTGATAAAAATGATAGCATCAAACTCTTCACTGGGTTGACGGTGGGCAAGGCCATCAGAGACTTGTTTTCACTTGCACGATTCGTCTTTTTCCAACAGATCTGTTTTAGTAGCAGCAAATTCTGGGTCTCTTAGGGAAGCAGGCATGAAAGCTTGGCACCTTGACTCTTTCCCTTTGACATTGCATAAGCCAGAGGCTTGAATCCTGCTGAGGTGTTTTACTTCTGATAGAGTGATATGTATGCAGTTCAGGAAGTCATCCCAAGAGAACCCCCATAGGATAGCTGGACTCCGTCTCTGACTGCAAATCAGCTACCTGATTCCTAGAATGGTGGAGTAATTGGCTGGGGATTTTATCTGTTCCTCTGGCTGATGCCAATAAGCAAGGGTATTTATTACCAATTTATTTACAGAACACAGATTGATTTCAGCAGAAAAGCACCGCCACCCTGGCAAAGGAGACTGGAAAGGATTTCTTCCGAGGCCTTTAAGAATCCATTATTGTCAAGGTATCGGTGGATATTGGAAGTGAATATCACGGTGTCAGAGCAAAGTGTTGCGCTTTCCAGTGAAAGAGCGGAGATGGAAAACCTGCAAGTCAGAACGACAGGCAGGCAGACAAAATAGATGCTGTTCAGTTAAATACAAGCGAAGGATTCTGGCCCCAATTCCAAATGAAAAGATTCAAGCAGACGCAGCCAGATGATTCATGCGAATGATGTCGGGGATAATTACAATCGGGTTTCAGATTGGGACAACAGTCGGAGGAGGCATAACATTTGATAATTAGCGGGAGAAAAAAACATTAATGAAAGTGACAAAAGAGAAGAGACAAAAGAGAAGTATTTCAAACTAAAGTCAGATCACTCCCAACCGCAGAATCTGAATATAATTTGTACTCTGGAAATTTTAGGAGGTGACAAAATGAAATCTATCTACAGAGCCTGGACTGAAGAATTCATTTCTAAAGACACGCATCAATAAATAACTGTGGTTTGGTTAAGCATTACTTTGTGCCAAACACTATGCTTAGCATTGAGGTAGCTACAAGATAATCAGTCGTACACAATCCCTGACCCTCATGGTGTTCTAAATTTAAATAAGCCAGTAAACCATAACAACCGAGGTCCTTCTCTGACTCTGAGTCAGTGGAAATAAGGCATCGAAATCCAGACAGTTTGAGAAAGCAAGTCACATGTTTGTGTGGAAGCCACTCAAGGATTCATTTGAATCCGCTTCTGCCTACCTCATTATTGTCAGACTATAAATGTTCTTATTTGATATTTTTATCTCTTAGAACATCTGCATAGGATACTATTTTGTTGCAAATAGAAAAAAATGAACTGATTTCTTTCCCAGGTGCTCAGTCCAAAGAGACTGATGGGAGAACAAACTACAGGGAAAACCTAGGGAACTTGTCAGAAGCAGTGTGGTGTAATGGATAGAGCATGGGTTTGGGAGTCAGAAGGATTTATTTGATTATTTGATTGGTTGATTGATCCGAGTACTAAGCCCGGCTCCACCACTTGTATTGGATAGAGCATGGGTTTGGGAGTCAGAAGGATTTATTTGATTATTTGATTGGTTGATTGATCTGGGTCCTAAGCCCGGCTCCACCACTTGTCTGCTGTGTGACCTTGGGTACATCACTTTTTTTTTTCCTGTGGTATTTGTTGAGCACTTACTATGTACTGGGCACTGTACTAAATGCTGGGGTAGATACGAGCCAATCTGATACGGACACTTCACTTCTCTGTGCCTCAGTTACATTTTCTGTGAGTCCCATGGGGGACATGGACTGTGTCTAACCTGATTAGATTGTATCTACCCCAGAACTTAGTACAGTACCCTTCACACAGTAAGCGCTGAACAAATACCATAGGAAAATTAAAATAAATAAATAAATAATTAAAACAAAAACTTCCAGTGGGAACAATTGGAAAGGACATTAATGACATCCAGAGTTTACACAAAGTCTTGCCCAACTACAGGCGTTCAATGACTTATCTAGAAGGCTCATTATGAGCCTAGAGTGTGTCTGCTAATTGTGTTGCAGTGTACTCTCCCAGGAGCTTGTAACAGGGCTCTGCACATAGCAAGTGCTCAATAAATACCATTGATTGATTGACTGATTAGACATGGACCGGTTTGAGGACTTGGAGTGGCTATAGTCTCAGGCATCATTCACTATGCATTCGTCTATATACCCCTTAAGTGTTCCGATGCTTCCCCAGCCCCGTGACAGTTCCATGTGCATTTTTTATAGTATTTGTTAGGTGCTTACTGATAATTGTGGTATCTCTTAAATGCTTACTATGTGCCAGGCACTGTACTAAACACTGGGTTTGATACAAGATAATCAGGTCACACATGGGGCTCAAGGTCTAAGTAGAAGAGTGAGGTAGGGAATGTGCCTGTTGAGTGTTGTATTTTACCTTTCCAAGTGCTCTGCACACAGTAAGCACTCAAAAAAATCTGATTGAATGAATGAATGAATGAATGAATAGGTATTGTATTTCCATTTCGAAGACGAGAGAACTGAGTCACAGAGAAATTAAGTGATTTTCCCAAGATTCACACAGCAGGTACATGGAGGAGTTGGAATTAGAACACAGGTCCTCTGACTCCCAGGCCTATTTTCTTTCCACTAGGCTACACTGTTTCCCTATGTGTCAAGCATGAATCTAAGGATTAGGGTAGATCCAAATTAATCAAGTCAGAAACAGTCCCTGTCCCCCATGGGACTCACATGCTAAGAGTGTAAATATTATTTTACTCTACTGTTTTCCCTATCTGAAATTAATTTTAATGTCCATCTCCCCCTGTAGACTGATGCTCCTTGTAGGCAGAGATCACGTCTCCCAACTCTAATGTATTGTACTTTCTCAAGCGTTCAGTAGAGTGAATGCCATTGATTGATTGACTGATCAACAATTTAATCCATTTGGTTAGACCTCTGTGTGCTTTGCTCTCTGGAGAATAATTCACCTCATATTGTATGTTTGGAGGAGAGTCGACTGAGTTTGAGAATAAAGGTTGAAATATTTGGAGCTGTTCACTGAACACCCAAATTGCAGCTCTCACATCTCTGTTCAAGACATAAAATAATCTAAATTCTGAGGAAAATTATGATAATTATATAAGTAGTTAAAAAGACATTGCTTGTTAAAGGGCAGTAATTTTCTCCTAGATGAATTAAATTTGTTCCTGCTGATTCCACAAACAACTATCAGAGTGTACAGTGTAAGAATGCATTTTTTTTTAGGCAGTGCCTGCTAAAGAGAAAATGTGAGAAGTGGTGTGGTCTAATGGAAAGAACACAGACCTGTGAGTCAGCAGACCTAGGTTTTAATCTCTGCACCTCTGTTACCTCATCTGTAAAATGGGGATTGAGATTGCAAGCCCCATGTGGGAGAGAGACTGTGTCCAACTCGATTTGCCTGTATCCACCCCTGTGCTTAGGATGGTGCCTGGCAAATAGTAGGCGCCTAGCAAATACCAGCATTCCTATCATTATTCAGATTTATTTCTCCTTTAAAAAGCGTCAAAATAAACCTTTGTTCAGCTGGATATGCCATCTTTGTTCCTGCCAATGTCTGTGGTTTAGGGAGACACAAATATCACCTCTCCCAGAATCCATGTACAGGAACCAGGAAGCCAAATCATGGAGTGTTGAAGAAATCATATGGAGTAAAATAATAGGATCATCTGTTGCTCTTACCAGCTCTTTAAATCTGCACACCACTGCTTCGCTGACTGCTTGGAATAGGCCTGTATGCACTGGAGAGTAGGAGTGAAAACCCTTTTTAGGAAGAAAAATAGGGTTGTGTTGTTATTTATTGTGCAAGACAAAGCCAAGCTACGCTTGACAGCAAGAGTGATTGAGAAAGGATGATATTTTTCCCGGCAAGTCTCCTGCTTGTGCACAGGCATTCACCCCAACTGAATGACTACAATCAAGCTTGCCGAAATTGTATGTGTCAGAGTCCTAAGGAGCAAAAACAAACAGGGTTTGTAATGGGAATTCTCTGAAATTCTGTTATTAGAGTAAGGATCTGGGTAGCTCACACGTACCCTACGGGGCCGGTGATCGTTTCCTAAAATGCACAGCCTAGGTAATGGGAATTGTGGTCATTACGGAAAGCATGGGGTGGGAGAAAGAGAAGGGGAAGGAAGAAGGAGAGAAAAGGAGAAATTGTCTGCTATTCCTCAGCACTTCTGCTCATAATCTCACCCTCTATGAATCCTTAGCCCTGCTCAGCCTACGTGAGATTTAAATTAATCACAGACCTGGGGTTGAGGAATATAAATAAGTACTCCAGAATCATGATCCCGACAGGACACCCTGGTTAGAGAAACACCAATTGCCGTATTTGATCTGTGAAGTGCGGAACCTTTCCTCGCTTGGCTCACTTCCTGAAGAGCAATCATCACATAGGCAAAGGTTGATATTACAGAACATTCATTTTAATCTGAAATCTTTGGCTTAAATTTGGGGGAGACCATTTTGTCAAAGATGGTTACATCTACCTGAAACTGTTTTTCTTTTTCTAACCATGTTAGACAGACCCTGTGTTTAAAATTCAAACAGAAATATTCTCTTGGCTTTTCAGTCTCACCAGTGAATTCAGTTATGATCCAAACATGAGTGAGCCACATTTCTTTAGGTCTCCTGGACTATCACAAAGATGTAATACAATCAGATTACTAAAATGGGAAACATGGAGTAGAATCATATGCAAGAAAATAGAATCTTTGTCTATTTTTCCTCAGACCTTCCTGTGTCTCCATAATCTGGCACAGACTACCTCTATAGGGCAATTTTCTTTTCAAAGTGGATTTAGTTGCATGCAGTGAGAAACAGTAAAGGGGAACTACCTTGGAATTTCAACATTATTTAAATATTGAATTAACCAACCTAACCACAAATAAGCAGAAATATATGAGGAAGATTGGATATTTCTCCTGAAATATATTTTGCAAAGTTTTCTTATATCTTTTTCAGTGTCACAGCTGGTCTCATGTTATCCCGTGTTCTGCTTTATTTCCCTTGTTTATCTCTCTTCCTGTTTTTACCCTCTAGTTATTGCTCTGAAGTTTGTTTCTTTTGAAGTTAGCATCATTTTTCATGTTTTACTTTTTTTGCTCTATATCAATCTCTGCTCACTATTTTTCTTTCTCCTTCCTTTATTCCTTCTTCTCTACCTCCCTTGCAGTAATAATAATAATAATAATAATGACAGTGGTATTCATTAAGCCCTCATTTTGTGGTAGATGCTGAGGTACAAGGTTATCAGATCAGATGCAATTCCTTTCCCACATAGGGATCATGACCTCTCATCCCTATTTTATAGATGAGAAAGCTGAGACCCAGAGAGGTCAAGTGACTTTTCCAATGATACACAGAAGGCCAGTAGCACAGCCCGGACTGGAATTCAAATCTCATGACTCCCAGCCCCATTGTCTGTCCTCTCCTCCTTCCCACTCCCTCATTAAAGAAAGTATTTTGACATAGGAGGGAATTGCTACTGCTGGTACTAGAGAATGCCAGATTTTGCCAGCTCAGAAGACATAGGTCCTTGAACCTCATGAGGGCCAGGAACTGTGTCCAGCCTGATTAACTCAATCAATCAATCAAATGTATTTACTGAGCACTTACTGTGCAGAGCACTGTACTAGGCACTTGGGAGAGTACAATATAACAAACTAACAGACTGGATATCATATTTCACTCTTTAAAGTGCTTAGTACAGTGTTCTGCAGACAGTTTAATCACTCAATTAATACTACAGATGATGATTTTTATGATGATCTACCCCAGTTCTTAGAAAAATTCTGAAAAAAAAGCATTTAACAAATGGTGTAATTATCTTTATTACTATTATTATCATTATTGTTATTATTATTGTGTCACGTAGGTTGTGTAATACCATTATTTCCTTCAAGAGGCCTTCCCAGACTAATCCCCCCTCTTTCCTCTTCTCCCACTTCCTTCTGCATCACCTTGACTTGCTCCCTTTGTTCTTCCCCCATCCCAGCCCTATGACACTTATGTTCATAACTGTAATTTATTCATTTATATTGATGTCTCTCTCACCCCGTCTAGACTGTGAGCTCTTTCTAGGCAGGTGTTGTGTCTGTTTATTGTTGTATTGTACTCTCCCAAGCATTTAGTACAGTGATCTGCACATAGCAAGCACTCAGTAAATACTACTGAATGAATGAATAAGAAAACACAATAAGGACCTTTGAGGAAATTTTCAGAACGAGGTTGCCAACTGCCAAAACTCCTTTGGACAATAGTAAGAATTCATTCTAGACTGTAAGCTCATTGTGGGCAGGGAACGGGTCTACCAATTCCATTGTATTGTACCCTTCCAAGCACTTAGTACAATGTCCCACAGACAGTTAATGCTCAACATATTGATTGATTGGTTCATAGTGTTACCGTCTTTCCAACTTATTTACTGTCAGATTCGCTGTGGCAGAGAGCGGTGGTAGCGAGGTGGGGATTTTAGAGGCGGGCTGCTCTCATAACAGCCTCCTGTCAGACCGGGACTAAGTCCACATCCAGGCACCCACTGCTTTCTATATGGGGCGGTGGTTCCGGCAGCAGGAGGTCGAAGGGGTGGAGAGGGTGAAGGCTGTCATTTTACTTCTGGGATTGATCCAACTTGGACCTTGCCGTGGTGATCGTCTGACAATGGAAGGTGTCAGGCTGTGAAGTATATTTGCAAGCTTTATGGGCATGAACAATTTTAGTGCATTTTAATAACCTGTGAGTTATAAACAGTTGGAAACCCCACTTCAGAACGTAGTGTGTGTCTTTCTGGTGGGCTTCTGACACTGACCCAGGTGCCACATAATGATAGTAATAATGAATAATAATTATGATACTTGTTAAGTTTTTACTAAGTGCCAAGTACTGTTCTAAGCTCTGGGATAGATATGAGTTGATCAGGTTAGACACAGACCCTAGCCCACATGGAGCTCACACTCTTATCTTCATTTACAGATGAGGTAACTGAGGCCCAGAGAAGTAAAGTGACTTGCCCCAGGACACACAGCAGACATGTGGCAGAGCCAGAGTTAGAACTCAGATCCTTCTGACTCCCAGGCCTTTGCTCTATCCACAAAGCCATATTGCTTCTGTAGCTGATAGGGAGCTCATCACCAGGAAGCTCCTCTTTAGACTGTAAACTCCTTATGGGCAGAGATCATGTCTCCCAATTCTGTTGCACTGTACTTTCCCAAATGCTTAGCACTGTGCGCTGAGTGCAGTAAGCACTCAATAAATGCTAGTGATTGATTGATTGATATCCCTGATTTGTACCATCGGCAAAACTAACAAGTTCAGTTTGAAAAGCAGCATGGCCTAGGGGAAAGATCACGGGCCTGGGAGTCAAGGACCTGGGTTCTAATTCCAGCTCTGCCAATCACTTGCAGTGTGACCTTGGGCAAGTCACTTACCTTCTCTGGGTCTTCATTCATTCAATCAATAGTATTTATTGAGCACTTACTATGTGCAGAGCACTGTACTAAGCGCTTGGAATGAACAAGTCGGCAAAAGATATAGACAGTCCCTGCCGTTTGACGGGCTTACAGTCTAATCGGGGGAGACAGACAAACAAGAGCAATGGCAATAAATATCAATGTAAGGTAATCGGTGAAGGAACTATAATGAGAATAAAAACGTTAAAAAAGATTAATAATATCAAGAGAAAATAAAGTCTTCTATGTCATCTTCAGTTGAGAATTTTTGATAATCTTCGAGCTAGTTTTTCGAGTGGGTGGGAGATTAGGAAAAGAGCTGTTGGTTTTGTGATTTTTTCTCTTTTTTTTTACGAATCAGGCTCAGCCTCAGCTTTACCTGTCGCTGGCCCAGTCGAGGCTCTCATTATATACAAGCAGCAGTCCTGCCTAGATACAGGGGAAGAAATGGCCTGTGACAATGACCAGCAGTTAGTCCAGCAGCTTATGCAGCAACTCGTCCTCTGCTCAGGGGTGGGTGGTGGGGCTACTGAGGGACAATTCAGTGTCTTGGGTTGCGTTGCTCTCCAGCTCCAGGTTCGACACCATAAGAGGCTCCAGTACCTTGGCCAGGGGTACTGCAGGTCCAACCTGCTCAAGGTAGTTGCCCTTGAAGGGATGAAAGACACCCCACGAGAACTGCAGTTCTTTCGGAAAGGAGCGCAACATGGCTTTAGAGAACCTTAGTTGGCGGTAGTAAACTCAGGCGGAAATAGAGGAACAAAACAGGTCTCAGTTGTCCTGTTCTCCCTCCTACTTAGACTGTGAGTAAGATCGTTGTAATCAGGGAATGTATCTGTTTATTGTTATAATGTACTCTCCCAAGTGCTTAGTTTAGTGCTCTGCACACAGTAAGTGCTCAATAAATATGATTGAATGAATGTCAGGATCCGTATCCAAACAAATTTACTTGTATCTATCCCTTAGAAGACTTAGAAGAGTGACGCATAGAAAGCACTTAACAAACACCACAAAAAAACTCAAGGACCCCAATATCTGGAAGTCTTAGTTTGAGTAACCTGGTATAAATCTCTTAATTATATACATAAGAGCAGAAGAAATATCATTCCTGAGTTAGACCACTGTTCTATCCAGCCCAGCATTCTGTCTCTGACAGTGACAACAACCACTCAATCAATCCTTCAGTCATATGTATTGAACACTTTTAGTGTGCAGAGCACTAAACTAAGGACTGAGGAGAGTACATTATAACAGTGCTGTTAGATACATTCCCTATCCACAGTGAGCTTACAGTTTTGTTTTGTTGTCTGTCTCCCCCTTCTAGACTGAGAGCCCGTTGTTGGGTAGGAATTCCACTATCTGTTGCCAAATTGTACTTTCCAAGTGCTTAGTACAGTGCTCTGTGCACAGTAAGCGCTCAATAAATACAATTAAATGAATGAATGAATGAAGTGTCACAGCAGAACACCCCCAGCAATATCACTCAATCAGCACTGTTTTTTGAGTGCTTACTCTCTACATCAAGCACTTAAGAGCATGTAGTAGAGACTTGAGCTTACAGTAATGTTTAAGGATGGACTATCTAATCGTCCCTGAGAGAACGGGTTGTATTCCAAAAAAAGACGTTTTGTCCATAAAGAACTCATCTCATTCTGAAACCCCCGAATCAATCACAGTGTGTTACTAGCAGCCGTTATCATGAACCATAGAAATATGTTTGAAAATGTTTTCAGGACCCAGACATTATTATTATTCAGCATCACTTAGCAGCTCCAAGTACGTGATTTGTGTGCTTACACATAAATGATTTCTTCCTTAGTACTATTTGCCATTTCTTTTGTCTAAACCCAGCCAAGTGGAGTGGTCTACATTTATACCAGGAAGCTTTCTTGCCATTCCATTCTCCTAGCTAAGTTGTATTAAAAAATCACGAAGCAAGGCAACATGGAAGAGAAAGGTGATGTCTGCCCTTTAATTTAGGCCTCCATCATTTTGAATCCATTTGATTCTTTGCAATACCACGGTTCATAATGACTGTATTTGGAATTAATGTAGATTCGCCCGCATTACAATGGGTATTCACTGTAACTTAGCAACAGCTTAAGTGTTCCTTCTTCTGCTTGTTGATTTCGGTCCCTGGACTTGGAGGCCCTAGCAAATTCAATTTGTTCCAAATTTCTTCCTTTTTTTCTCAGCCAAATATTAAGCTGCTGTTTGTCGAAGGCCTTTTGTGAACTGCTGAATGTGAGATCTCATCCAGTTCCCTAAGGGCTGACTCCAACACCATAGAGAGTCTGCTTAGGTGCCTACCCCTCTTCCCATCATTCCTTCCATCTTGTCTCCTTTAATGGAGGTGGTGCCCAAGGGGCAAACACCAGAACTATCACTGGGTTTATTTAGTGAAATTTTGGGAACTGAGTCCAAGTTCACTTCTGCTTGAAGGGAGCAGATTTTTCCTCTTCGGTGAAGCTGCCCAACTGCATAAAGAACCGAGATCTAAATCTCCTTAACTGTGAGCAATAACTCCTTTGAGACCTTTCAGCCAGAACTGGGGCTTTGTGGCTCTCCTTTACCAGATTGGGGCATTTGTTGAGTGCTGTACTAAGCGCTCTACTGTGGGCTGTATTAAGTGCTGAGGTAGTTATAATAGACATATCAGACACAGTACCTGTTCCATAGTCTGAGAGGGAGGGAGAACAAGCATTTTACCCCCAATTTACGGATGAGGAAATTGAAGAACAGAGAAGTTAGGTGACTTGCCCAATGTCACACAACAGGCAAATGGCAAAATGAGGATTAGAACCCAGATCTCCTGGTGTTCCTCTTTCTGCTAGTCAACAAGCCCCTTCACCAGGTTTGTGGGGAGAATGAGACTGTTAATAAAAGAAATATATTAAACTTATGAGCTTTAAAGGGCATTAAAAAACAGGAAAATATTTGACCTATAAAGGTGAAATTCCTATGCAATTTACGGTTTCTACAACTACAAACCCTTTTAAGACATCTTGTGTGTTCACACATCCCTGCAATTTTTTCACGTACTTGAGCAAATGGTGTGGGAGAAGCTTTTAATCTATAAATGGGTTTCTCTTGGGTTTTAGGCACTGTACAGCAATGTGTTCCACCCAAATCTGTGGTCAGCAAGCAGTTTACTATATTAACATGGTTCCAAAAGTGAGTTAGACCAAGGAAATATGTATATGCTTTTATGGCAAAAACTATGCAAAGGTATTTCCAGAAAAAGGGTTCAAGAAAATGTTCTGCTTGTTCAGAGAAAAGAATTCACTTAAACACGCAGGCTGAGGTCACCTGCTATAAATCATCATTTGCGTATTTGAAAAGCTTGATGGTTTATACCAAGACCACTTGCTACCATGTGAAAACATGGTCTGGATTTGATCTTTATTGAGTAGAAAATTGGTATGCAATTTGGCATTTAAATTGTGTCAATGAACAGAAAATTCACTTTTTCAGTTCTATTTCCACTTATGCACTTCTTATGTGTATATGCCAGTGTTTATTTAGTACTCCCTCTATAGTATAGTATTAATGTCAGAAAGCCCCCATGATAAAGTTGAGAAAAACAAACCCCCGGATTTAATAACAAATATTTCAAACAGTTCAACCTACTGACATTATCAGAATATAAGCAAAGACCCCTGCCGTTCATATTTATTTTCTCTTTCCTTCATAGGCAGAGAGATAACACTGACAGCATTATTTCCCTTGCTAGTCTTCCAAAAGGTCAAGAGGACAGATTGCAAATAGAAACTGCAAGCTAAACCTCCAATATTGCACTCAGCCCTGGTCGTAACCTTATCCCATTCTAGGTCCACATTATGAAAGTTTAAAGGTTCGGAGGAGAACCACAAAGTTTGCTAAAAAAAAAAGTTTGAAAATAATGGGTCTTTCAGAAGAAAGTGAAAAGAAATGGTATTGTCTCACTCAAAGATATGAAAGCTAAGGCAAGACTCAGGCCATCTTCAAGCACAGAAAGACCGGTGTGAATAATAACAATAATAATAATAATGATAATAATGTTGGTATTTGTTGAGCACTTACTATGTGCCGAGCACTGTTCTAAGCGCTGGGGTAGACATAGGGCAATCAGGTTGTCCCACGTGGAGCTCACAGTCTTAATCCCCATTTTACAGATGAGGGAACTGAGGCACAGAGAAGTTAAGTGACTTGCCCACAGTCACACAGCCGACAAGTGGCAGAGCTGGGATTCGAACTAATGAGCCCTGACTCCAAAGCCCTTGCTCTTTCCACTGAGCCACGCTGCTTCTCCAATAATAAAAAAACTGTGGCATTTGTTAAGCACTTACCGTGTGCCAGGCACTGTACTAGGTACTGAGGTAGATGCAGGATAATCAGGTTGCACATGCGACACCCAGTCTAAATAGAAGGGAGAAGCAGTATTGAAACCTCATTTTCCAAATGAGGGAACTGAGGCGCAGAGAAGTTAAGTGACTTGCCCAAGTTTACACAGCAGAAATGTGGCAGAGATGGGATTAGAACCCAGGTCCTTCAGACCCCCAGGCCTGTGCTCAGTCCATTAAGCCACGCCCCTTCAAAACCCAATTGCATTAAAATAAATTTCAGAAATTTCAGAAATCAGCCCATTGGGGATTTTTAACACTCTGAGGGCATTCATCCATGTCTTTCACTGGGCAGGTGTGGCTATATCATGTATATCATATCTTGTATGACCACACCTGTGAGGCAAAGTGACTCTTTTTTAAAGGAATCGTGGGGCATTAGTAATTTTCCCACAGAATAGAACTAAGTACTTTAGAGTTGGATGAAACTGCCAGGTTGATTGATTAGGGCACAGGCGACTGGCAGTTGAAATTATCAGGAACAATAAAGATTCCATTCTGCAAACCACGCTACAGTTGTGGTAGTGAATCAACACACTCAGGGTTGTCCAATTGTCACACAATGCCTCTACAAAGCTGAGCCCATACTTCCAAAATTTCATAAAGTCTAATGGAAGTTTTGATTGTATTAGCAAATGCTGTGATGGGAATCTAATTCTATTAAAATTAATAATATATTCCACTGGGCACATTGGTTTCTGCATCACTGAGAATTTCCTGTGATATGGTTTCAACAGATCAAAATATTCTTATGAATAGGTGGGATAGGACAAGAACATTTTCGAGGGAATGAAGATAATGAATATTATAAACCATAAAATTTCCAGAATTTATAATTCATACCAATGTATTTGAAACCAGTACTTACTACAGTGCCTCAATGCTTAGTACAGTACCTGGCATATAGTAAGCACTTAAATGCCAGAAACAAAGAAGTCAAGATTCTAAGCCTCATCCTTTGACAATCATTAGAAAAGTAATAGTGCTCAGGACAAGTTTTTACAGACATTGAAGTGCAATTATTAAGGTCACAGGGCAGACTAGTGCTATAGCTGGGATTAGAACCCACATCCTCTGACAACTCTAGACCATGCTGCTTTTCAAGGTTTCTTGACCTTAAAAATCTTGACTTTGTTTATTTTAATTTTTTTTAACCAGCTGTGAAACCACCTTTCTGACAACTAAAGGTGAGATCTAGTGGATAGAGCACAGGCCTAGAAGTCAGAAGAATCTGAGTTCTCATTTCATCTCCACCATGTATCTGCTATGTGACCTTGGGCAAGTCACTTAACTTCTCTGTGTCTCAGTTACCTCATCTGGAAAATGGGGATTAAGACTGTGAGCCCTATGTGGTACGTTGACTGTGTCCAGCCTGATTACCTTGGATCTACTCTAGCACCTGGTACAGTACCTGATACATAGTAAGTGATTAACAAATACCATTTAAAAAAAAAGGATTTCACCTTCATTTTGACAAACTTTGGAAAATCCACTAGCCAAATTTATGTTTTCCAGTTTTAATCTCAGCGCCTGAATGATTCATTAAACTCTAATTTCTCAAAATCTGTATATTTGTGGGCTGTCTTTCAGGTGGTTGGTACCTTTGCAAGAACAGATGGACAGCACGAATCCATAGATATCTGAGTCTGAGTACTCACTGGAGGATCATTAGGGAAGAGAGCCATGGTCTAACGGGATGCAGAACCTCAGATTACTGGAGAGGAACATTCCAAGGTGAGAAGCTTGGAAGCCCTGCATTTTCAAGGGAACAAGAAACAGACCTTGCGGCTTATTTCCTCTATTTCCTTTCCAAAGTCCTCACCACTTGGTGGATGAACAAAAATATTTTTAATACCAAGGTATGCTTCCAAATAATGGACTCAAAATCCACAAATTACCCTCCAAAAAATCTCTGGAAGTGTTAACTAAAAATGGAGAAAATATGTCTATCTAAATAAATGCATTCCAGGGTTCACTGATGAAACAACCAATCTGAACTTTGTGATATCAAGTACGTATGAGGAGTAATTACATATTTAATGCACAGACCTTTATATTTGTTCCTGGAGCCAGTACCAGCTGAGGGTATTCATTCCTGCCCATCATGCCCTACAAAAAGGTGCCAGATCAATGAAATAAAGATCTATTGATCTGAAATCCTGAGAATGCCCACTCAATTTAACCTTATTAACTATAGGAAATAGCATTGCAAAATTGGTTTAAAATATTATCCACCAGGAGGAAATTCTAGGCTCTCCAAAGAGAATCAGAATGTGATGCCATATCAGATAGGCATATGTAATTGAAGTAGTGGGGAACTGGAAATGTTGACCTGAATCACCTGGAGATTTTTTTTTCATTTTTCAATCAATCAGTGGTACTTAATGAAAGCTTACTGTGTTACAGAGCACTGTAATAAGCCTTTGGGTGAGACCAATACAATAGAATTGGTAGAAATTATCCCTGTTCACAAGGAGTTTACAATCTAGGATGAGGAGACAGACATTAAAATAAATAAAGGATAGGAGAAGAAGAAGAGTTGAGGGATATGTAAAGAAGTGGTGAAGGCAGAGAGTGGGAAAAATGACCTTGTGAAGCCCCTGTGAGACAGCTACTGGCTCCAACCTCATTATCTTGTATTTATCCCACTTCATTGCTTGGCACATATTAAGTGCTTAACAAGCAGCATAATCATTCATTCAATCATGTTAATTGAGAGCTTACTGTGTGCAAAGCACTGCACTAAATGCTTTATCATCATCATTATATATTTATAATGTGATTGATAATCCACTGTTATATGGAATAGTCACTTTAGTGTTGGTTTCAGTGGTACTATTCTCAGATATTCAACAGTCTTCTTTTGCCCAACTATAGTTGAAACGAATGCTTGTGATAGTCCTAGTACATTCCAAGCCCTTATTTTCTCCCCGTATTTGATGGTATGTTTAGTTAATAAAGGCAAATGTCAGCTTTATCTTTGAAAGGTGCAAACACATCCTGTTGCCCATTTAATCAAAATGGGTTTTTCCACCTTTATTTCATTTCTGGTTAAATTAGCTGAAATGACTCACAAGGTCATCGCTATCTGAAGACAGAAGTCGAGGACCAAGGTAGTGCACGACAATCTACGTTCATTCCATTAGAGTTATGTCATTCTCAGGCCTCAGTTGTGATTAGACAATTAGATCCCAATGGTTTCCTAATGGATTTACTACAAGGCATTAGCTGATGAAAATCCTGCAGACTGAGCTTCTTTGTCTTGCCTTTCCAAGCACAAGAAAACACTTTCCCAGGACTCTCTTACTTCAGTATCCCTTTAAGTCAGTCCTGGATCCTCAGTGGCAAATCGGTTCAAATTCCAGAGAAATATTTAACCTATTCTTAACATAAGGTCTGCAGAGCTCCTTCCTCTGTGGGTTATGAGGTAAACAAAGATGATAGGATATGTATTTCTGAATTATTGATATGTGTGATATCCAACTAATGGTGTTCCAGAAGATCAATGATGTAATTAATGATGACCTTTTTCATTCACAGATCTCTATCATCAGTCATCACCAAGATCACCAATGTGAGTATTTCTCTGATATAAAAAAAAGAAAAAATACCAGCAAATATCTTAAAGCTGGAATATGTCTAGAAGTGAGATCTGATGGACAGGTAGCATGATCTAGTGGAAAAAAGCAAGGGCCTGGAATAATAATAATAATAATAATAATAATAATAATGTTGGTATTTGTTAAGCGCTTACTATGTGCCAAGCACCGTTCTAAGCGCTGGGGTAGATACAGGGTAATCAGGTTGTCCCATGTGAGGCTCACAGTTAATCCCCATTTTACAGATGAGGTAACTGAGGCACCGAGAATTTAAGTGACTTGACCACAGTCACACAGCTGACAAGTGGCAGAGCCAGGATTCGAACCCATGACCTCTGACTCCCAAGCCCGAGCTCTTTCCACTGAGCCATGCTGCTTCTTATGTTGGTATTTGTTGGTCTTATGTTGGTATTATGTTGGGACTGAGGGTGGATGGATCCGAGTGCCTAGAAATTGCAGAAGGCAGAAGGAGCTGGGGAAAAGAGGACTTAATTGGGGATGGACTCTTGGAGGAGATGTGACCTTAATAAGATTTTGAAGGTGGGAAGAGTGGTGGTCTGGCCTATGTGGAGAAGGAAGGCGTTCCAGGACGAGGGAGGATTTGGGAAAGAGGTCAGCAGTGAGATAGATGAGAATGGGGCACAGATAGCAAGATGGCGCTGGAGGAGCCAAGTGTGTGAGCTAGGCTCTAGTGGGAGTAGTAGGGCTGGAAGTAAAGAGACTTCAGTTGGGGTGTCACATCAGCTCCTTGCCTACTTCTGACCTCGGGGAAGTCAATTAACTTCCCTTTGCTTGTTTCCTCATTTAAAAAATGAGGATACTTGTCCCCCCTCTCACTTAGACTGTGTACCCTGTGTGTGTCAGATACTGCACCCGATCTGATTTTCTTGCATCTATCCCCAACGCTTGACAAATGGTAAAGCACTGGGTAAATAAATAGTATCGTTTACCAGCATTCAAGGGCCCAATGAAACTCTACTCTTCACTTACCATCATTTTGTGCCGGGAGGGGAGAGGGGCTGCAGAGGGGGAAGAGGGATTGGGGAGGTAGTTATATAGATTGCAGTCATCAAAACCTGCTCTGAATCCTGGATTTTTGCTTCTGGGAGTGTAGCTGGTGGAGGGAGGAAGAGAAGGACAGACATCAGTCCTTCCTTCACCCAAGGGGCCTCCTCGGAAGAGAGAGCTCCCTCATCATGTAATAATCGTGGTGTTAAATGCTTACTATGTGTTGAGCTCTTGAAAAGGTACAAGATGATCAGGTCAGATACAGTCCCTGTCCCACACGGGGTATACAATCTAAGATGCTGGGAGAGCAGATATTGGCTCCCCATTTTACAGATGAGGAAACTGAGACCTAGAGAAGTTAAGTGACTTGCCCAAGCTCACCAATCCTGATGTCTTTATGATTCGACCAAGGAGCGTGTATCATTGAGAATGGAAGTCTTCATCATCATCGCAATCATAAACATCATCATCTCATCCATTTTCTGCAGTTAAGGAATCCATTTGATTTAAAAATGGAGCCTTACAAGGTAACTTACGACTTTTCTCGAAGCTGGAACCAGCCTAGGATACTCATGCCACAGAAGCTAGCATCAAATCGTTTCTAATACGTTCCCTTCATGTGTACTTTAAAGGCTTCAGAGTCACCATTTAACCCTAAGCAATAGTTGAAATCACCTGACTCATTTTAACCCACAGACTTAATTATAATTATGGGAATTTTATACCTCTCTCTAACATCCTACAAATTGGCATTTCCCAGCTCTCAGTGTCAATAGTACATAACATCAAATTGGTTTTCAATGTGTCCTTGAAGAGTTTTTCTACATTCCTCTTGCAAAATTAGCCCATCTCAGTTGCCAAATTGAAGTCACTTTGGCATCCCCATGTTATCCATTCTCATTCCATGATTGGCATGACTTCAAAGCAAATGGTGAGATTGCCTTCCGGAATCTCATCATAGGATACCTTCTTCTGCTATTTGATGTTAAATATAGTCCGTAGGTCTTGCAGAAAAAAATGTTTCAAATGCTTAAATCTACCGGAAAATCATTTTGGGATCCAAATTTCCAGTTTCTCCTGACACTGTCCCTTGATTGACCTTTAATTTGGTTTGAAGCATCGGATCTCATGGACGGCAGGGTCGTTTTCTCAGTGTGCCAGGTGCGTTGGCTTTCTCTGTGCAATTTTCAAGTTCTGTGTCCATAATGGCATCATCTGCCCATGTGGGGCCAAGGAAAGATCATTCCTGGATGGATTCCAGTGGTGTCACGCCTAGTAATGACTTTAGTTGGAATAGGCTATTTGACTCAGGTGTGTCTTCTTCAAACTTACATAGGCTGTACCACACTGCTGACTCTGAAAACACCCATCTTCCACTGGGCCCTTGTGAATGAGCTATTGGCAGAGGATGGGGAACTTTGAATTAATTTGAAACTCTTTGGGGGTGCCGCCCAAAATCTATCCATTAAGCCACACTGCTTCTCAGCATGTAAAATCCATTAAGCTATAACTGGGGCTGTTAAATACCATAGAGCACGGACCTGGGAGTCAGAGGGTCATGGGTTCTAATCCCAGCTCCTCCACTTGTCTGCTCTGTGACCTTGGGCAAGTCACTTCACGTCTCTGGGCCTCAGTTACCTCATCTGTAAAATGGGGAATTAAGACTGTGAAATACATGTGGGACAGGGACTGTGTCCAACCTGACTTCCTTGTATCTACCCCAGTGCTTAGAACAGTGCTTGGCCAGTAGTAAGTGCTTAGCAAGGTCCATTATTATTACTATTATTATTATTATCATTAAGGATGAAGAAGACTGCTTAATATGTTATTAACTTACCTCTCATTTCACCTTGGCAAGATGACTGAGGAGGAGCATGGGTTAGTGGATAGGACATGGGCCTGGGGGCTCAGAAGGACCTGGGTTCTAATTCCAGCTCTGCCACCTATCTGTTGTGTGACCTTGGGCAAGTCACTTCACTTCTCTGTGCCTTAGTTACCTCATCTGTCAAATGGGGATTAAGACTGTGAGCCCCTTGTAGGACATGGACTCTGTTCTGCGTGATTAATTTGCATCTACCCCATTGCTTAGAACAGTGTCTGGCACATAGTATGCCCTTAAATTCCATTAAAAATACAGTGGAAATGCTCAATACATAACATTTGACTGATTGATTAAAGGTGAGAGAGAAAGGCACCTCCTTGTATTCTCTGTGAAGTAACAGTAAATAACAAATAAGAGTGAGCTGGGGAACTTTCTGTGATCTTGATTTAACATCAGGAATTGAGTAATTGTGGAAAGACAAGGGAGCAGTGGAGTCTATTACAAATCAGTTGGAGGACATGGAAGCTGAGCAAGAATGTGAAATCCAGAAGGAGGAGAAGCAGTGTGGTCCACTGGATAGAGCATGGACTCAGAGGCCCTGGTTTCTAATCCTGGTTCCATCACTTGTTTGCTGTGTGACTTAGGGTAAATCAGTTACCTTCTCCGTGCCTCACTTGCCTCATCTGTAAAATGAGGATTAAGCCTGTGAGTCCAAAGGGGGACATGGGCTGTGTCACACCTGATTAGATTGTAACTACCCCAGCACTTAGTACAATACCTAGCACATAATAAGTGCTTAGCAAATATCATAAAAAAGGAGGAGGAGAATCTCAGATTTTGTTTCCATGACCCACTCCTGGTACTGAACAAATTATTTTTATAGTAGGAAAGATCAGTGACAGATGGCAGTTGGTAATAATCATCATGGTATTTCTTAAGCGCTTAATATATGCCAAGCGTTGGGGTAGATTCATTCAGTCAGTCGTATTTATTGAGCACTTACTGTCTGCAAAGCCCTGTACTAAGCGCTTGGGAAAGTACAGTGCAACAATAAATAGTGACATTCCCTGCCCACCACGAGCTCACAGTTTAGATCAGATAAGGTACAGTCCCCATCGTTCAGACACGGCTCACAACTCAAGAGACTGAGAAACAAGCAATCCCCATTATATAGATGAGGAAACTGAGGCACTTGGTGATGTACAAGGTGGAAACAGCCTGGTGAGAGATCTTGGATTAGAACTCAGGTCTCCCGACACCCAGCCCACGGCTCTTTCCACTCGGCCATGCTGCTTTTTAGGGATGCCGTTGCACTGTGTTGTTTTCAGATCTAAATATTTGAAAGCCATGAGGTGCTTGGTTTCATTCCTCTGAGTACACTCAGTGATTTTCATTTTGAATGTTACTGTCTGAATGTTCAACAGCCAATGCATTTGTGGTGTCCCATACATCTTATGTTTTAATGAAAATGACTACTTTGTTGTGGCAATCAGTAAACTCAGATTTGCAGGGAAAATGAATTCTTGCACTTTAGGGTGTTCAATTAATTTAATACACAACTGGGCTGTTATCTTGTCAAACCTCCCTTCTGAATGCTGTTGTGCAGTAAACCAGGAGGATGATATGGCAATTTACAAGAATCCACTGAATCTAGAGCCAATGCCTTGGAAAAATAAGAGTAGAAATTGTGATCTTCATGCAGACTTCAGCCTAGAACAGTCTGATATAGTTTATTAAAACTTGTTTTGATTTAAACTTCATGCGACCCTTGGAATTCTATGGTATCTTATCTCTTGTGGCTCACAGCTTGCTCTCTACGTAACACCTACCGTTTAGAGGAAGTTATTCAAAGTAATGTGTTTGCCTGTAAAACTAAATCCGTAGGCCATCCCTAATTTGACCGAGAGGTAAATTTCAAATCTGAAAACTGGCAGGAAGTACTGTGGTCCCAATGAAAAGACCATGGACCTTCCAGTCAGAGGACCTGTGTTCTAATCCTGCCTTTGACATTTTTTCTGCTGTGTAACCTTTTGCAAGTCACCTAACTTCTCTGTGCCTCATCTTCCTCTTCTGTAAAATGAGTATTCAAAATCTGTTCTCCCTCCTATTTAGACTCCCATGTGGGACAAGGTCTATGTCGACCTAATCATCCTGTACCTATCCAAGCACTTAGTAGAGCGCTCGGTACATTGTAAGTGCTTAACGTACACTATTATCATTAGCTTTTGCTCTAGCAAGAGAAAAGCTTTCTTGATGGGCACCAGAGAAGTTGTAAAACTATAAACTAAGCCATATTATGATAGGGTAAGAGGTAGTATGGCCCTGTGGAAAGAGGATGGGCTAGGGAGTCAGGGAACTTTGATTCTATTTCCAACTCCTCCATTAATCTGCTCTGTGACCTCGGGCAAGTCACTGAACTGCGCTTCAGCATCCTCATCTGTAAAATAGGGGTTAAATCCTGCTTCTTGTTGTCTTATGCTGTCGTTGTGTCCGACCCAAAGCAACGCCATGTACACATCTCTCCCAGAATGCCCTACCTCCGTCTGCAGTCATTCTGGCAGTGTATCCACAGAGTTTTCATAGTAAAAATCCAAAAGTGGTTTACCATTGCCTTCTTCCAGCGTTGTAAACC
Source organism: Ornithorhynchus anatinus (assembly GCF_004115215.2). Lineage (NCBI taxonomy): Eukaryota > Metazoa > Chordata > Mammalia > Monotremata > Ornithorhynchidae > Ornithorhynchus > Ornithorhynchus anatinus. Next base: position 17,232,997 of record NC_041734.1, on the reverse strand, counting down.
TCAGTCTCCATCCTCGACTCTCCCCCATGCAGTTGCTGCCCAGCACAGGTGAGTTTTGACATGCAGCAGATTGCTTTCCACTCACTAGCCACTGCCCAAGCTAATATGGGATGGATATGCCTCTGCTTGATTCTCCCTCCCATAGTCGAGACTGGTAGAGTACTGGAAACTCTCCACATGCGACTCTGAGAGGTGTAAATTCTGCTACCTCCTACTTAAACTGTGAACCCCATGCGGAACAGGGACTTTGTCCACCTGATTATCTTGTATCTTCCCCAAAGCTTAGAACGGTGCTTGGCATGTAGTAAGCATTTAAAAAATACCATTATTTTAGTCTCCTGATTTCCTCTTGGATTTCAGTGAGAGGCTGCATGGAACGAAGCAAGATTTGAGTTGCTATAGATCAACTGATCAACAGGGTGTGGAATATATCTTCTTCCTCAGCCTTCCACATTCTAGCTAGCTAGACAAGGGACCTCTGGAGCTTGGGAATGGTCATGGTTCATCACTAAGTTGTGAGAGTGATAACTGGGGAAAAGCAAACATGAAATACCTTTGCTGAATGATTTAATCTTAGTTTATTGTGTGCTTCATGCTATTGGGTAAGCAGCGGAGATCCTCACATTGCAATCTTTATGACTTTGACATTGAATAAAGGATATTCCACAGGCTGGTATCCTGATGGTGACTTTGAGGTACTAGGGAGACTTTTATACCAGTGCCCATTCTTAATAGGATCAATGATGGATCTTGCTCCTTTCAAATCTGGAGTCGTATATATCCACCGGTGCGTGTAATCTGGAATTTGAGCAAGGTAGCATTTGACTGGAATCCAGTTTTACTGAGTATATTTTCTGGGATTTGTCAAATACTGTCTCCCTTGTCCATTTGAAACACAATAGATCTGTTTTTCTGGTACTGTTTTTTTCTAACAGAATCTGACAGAAAGCTACTATTCCCTCTCTCTAGCAAAGGTCACAGTACATGCTATTTTCCTTAAAGTTTTAGATTTTTTTCTTCACATTCAGTAACTACGTACCTCAGGGAGAATATCTGTAGACATGCCCAAACTTTTTTTTTGACATACCCAGCAGGACTAAAGTTAAGCTTCTCTCGTGATTTTGTGAAAATTCTCAAATTGCCACAAATAACCATTTAAGATTTAATATATAAGCACAACAGGTGGCTGTCAAACATGGAAGATGGTAGAATTCAGAGTGGAGTGAGAGCTTGGAACTTCAAATTTTATCTTTCATATTATTATGTTTTTCACTTTCTAAAGACCTGAAGGCCCTGCTTTAAGATAAAACAGCATCAGTTTATTATTTATGTCATTTCATGGTCAAATAAATACCCCCTGGCCTTACCACATTGTTCACAAAGAACTGTTGACCATACTAGGAATGTAACAATCAGGCTGAATCAAATCCAATGAATAAGTAATGAACTCTACTTTCATCTTAAACCCAAAGTAGCAATTACAAATATATTTGTCAAAAGAAAATAAAAGTCCTTAATTTTGAAGGGGTAAGAAGAATTTTTAATATCACTAATGGAACAGTATTTCCACTATTCAATAAGGAGAAGCAGTGTGGAAAGAGCACGGGCCTGGTAGTCAGAGGATCTGAGTTTAAATCCCAGCTCTGCCACTTCTCTGCTGTGTGACCTTGGGCAAGCAACTTAATGTCTCTGGGCCTCAGTTTCCTCATTTGTAAAATGGGGATTCAATACCGATTCTCACTCCCATTTAGACTGTGAGCCCCAAGCAGGACTGGGACCTGATATTTTTGTATCTATCATAGTGTTTAGTACAGTGTTTGACACAGAGTGAGCATTTAACAGACACCACAGTTATAAATCATGAGTTTCCTAATATTTCCCTATCCCCTCTGCTGTGTAGATACTCATCCCTAGACAGTAAGCTTACTGTGGGCAGGAAATGTGCCTATTATGTTGTGATATTGTACCCGTCAAGCTCTTAGTACAGTGCTCTGCACCCAATAAGTGCTCAATCAATACAGTTGATCCTCCCCTTTCACATCACTAATGTCCACATATTTAAACGCTGTTGCTTCTCCCTACCTGTATTTTTATTTTAATGCCTCCCTTCCCCGCTAAATTTTAAACCCCTTAAATGCAAGGATTGTGTCAACCAGCTCTACTGTGGAAATAATAGTACTTACTAAGTGCTTACCATGTGTAGGGTGCTGAACTGAGTGCAGACTGTAAGCTCATTATGGGCAGGGAATGTGTCTCCCAACTCTGTTTTACTGTACTCTCCCTAGAGCTTGGGGCAGAGCTCTGCAAGAGTAAGCACTCAATAAATATGATTGATTAATAATGTTGGTATTTGTTAAGCGCTTCCTATGTGCAGAGCACTGTTCTAATCGCTGGGGTAGATACAGGGTAATCAGGTTGTCCCACGTGAGTCTCACGGTCTACATCATCATTTTACAGATGAGGTAACTGAGGCCCAGAAAAGTTAAGTGACTTGCCCACAAGTCACACAGCTGATGAGTGGCAGAGCCGGAATTTGAACCTATGACCTCTGACTCCTAAGTGCAGGCTCTTTGCCACTGAGCCACGCTGCTGATTAAATCCTGGAAGCAAATACATTCTCAAGCACACAGTACAGTGCTTTGCAAAGAGTAAGTGCTCAATTAATACTATTGACTGATATTTCCATTTTTTCTTTGAATATTTCCAGATAAAAATATTTTGTAGACTGCATTTTCAGTCCTTCTTAGTTGTTGGTTAAAAAAGATATGGGTATCAAGGGCACGTCTATAGCAAGAAGAAACAGGGGCTTGAAGTTAGAGGACCTGAGTTTTAATCCCAGATCTGCCACTTACTGCCGTGTGACCTTGGGTAAATCACTTAATTTCTCTGTGCCTCAGTCCCCTCATCTGCAAAATGGGGATTCAATACCTGTTCACCCTTGTACTTTCACTGTGAGCCCCACAGTCTTGTACTCCAGTGCTTTGTAGAGTGCGCCACATTTAGTAAATGCTTATCTTTATCACTATAATTATTATGATTATGAATTATTATTACTATTCTTTCCCCAGTCTGTGGTTGCTCAGGTAGGCTGATGTGGTCCCAGTAGTGAAGAAAGGAGAATCTTTTTAAGCAGAAGCTTTGTAGTGACCATGAGACGCTGTGCCCCAACTCTCAATTCCATCCCGGCTCTTTGGTGATTCAAAGATTTATTTCTGAGACTCGTTTCTGAGATGACACTCAGCACCCTCTCCTAGTTACCAGACTGATGGGCTACTTCACTCACTCTCCAGCTGGCCTAGTTCAGAGCCCATATCGCCCTGCCTTGCTTAAAATGAGAAATTGATAGTCACAAGAGCTGTATTGTAGAAAAAAAGTGTACATGCACATGGCTATATAGGTGTAAAAAAAACCCTGACTTCTAAGGGAGTTTTATATTCTTATCCATCTAACTTTTTCATTATTCACCCTCTAGAAGATATGTCTGCAGCATAGCTTGAACCCCTGGAAAGTGTGGCTTGAAGAAAAATAACCTTTAAGGTATTGGTTAAGTGCTTATTATATGCCAAACACTGTTCTAAGCTCTGGGCTTGAAGCAAGTTAATCAGGTCAGAAACAGTCCTTGTCTCACATAGGGCTCACAGTTTAAATTGAAGGGAGAACAGATATTGAAAGCTAATTCTGCAGTTGAGGAAACTGAGGCACAGAAAAATTAAGTGACTTCACCCTTCATTTCATTTTTTTTCTTTCCTTGAGCCTGTTTTTACATTTTGATTTCAGGCTTTCTGCTTGCTAGTTGATAGTGTCCAACTTGAGGGTTTTCCTTCTATGAATCCGTGAAGGTTAGAACCCTTAGCAGAGCCCAGTGAAACTGTTTTTATTGGATCACATCTCCTGTGACAGCTGGCGCGGTTTACTTATTTTTTTTTCTAGTACTTCTATAGACTACAGGTCAGGGAAGGAGAGGTAGAAGGTTTTGTTTATGGATTTTTCTTTTCTGGAAGAAATATATCCCATGTCGTTTAATATGCTCATCTCAGGGAGCAATCCGTGTTCAGGGCAGCTCTTAACTTTTACTTCTTAAAGATTTTATGAGTCCATTCCTCCTTTGTCGCTAATACCAGGAGACCTGTACTTACTAGTTGCATTATGCCCTCCCAAGTGCTTAGTACAGTGCACTGCCCACAGTAAACACTCAATCAATACGATTGATTCATTGAAGCCCAAGGTCACCCAGGAGGCAGGCGACAGAGCGGGGATTAGAACCAGACACTTCTGCCTCCAGGCCTGTGCTTTACCCACTAGGGCCACTCTGCCTCCCCCAGAGAACTTGGATTCCTTCCCGACCTGATGATACCCATAGATTTTGTTGTGCCCTCCGAGACTCAGATGGGAGGGTCTGGGTGAACGAACGCTACTATCATAACAGATTCTTCATCCCTGTCACAAGTTGCCTTGAAACCCTGTTTTCTCTGTGAGTGGTTTAGGTGTATGGCCGTGAAAATCCTTCTCGAGCACAGCACCTGCCTATCCATTCCTTTGTAATCATCATCACTCACATAGCTTGCCAGCAGTTTTGTTTACTACTGACACAGGACAGTATCCACTGGGTGATTCTTCAGCCAAGCCATCCTTCTAAATGGGGAAAATAAGCCACTAAAAAAAAAGAAAAAACAAAAATCCGTGGATGCCTTCACCTCACTACTGATTTAATTTGAAACTAGTGTTTGGAAATAGTACAACAACTGATCGATCAGTCAATCAATTGATCATATTTATTGAGTGCTTACTGTGTGCAGAGAACATTTGGGAGAGTACGATGGATGTAGCAGAGTTGGTAGATATGTTTCCCGCCCACCAGGAGCTTACAGCCTAGAGGGAGAGACAGACATTAAAATATATTATGAATATGGACATAAGTGCTGTGGGGCTGAGGGTGGGATGAATAAAGGGGGCAAATTGAAGTGCAAGGATGACACAAAAGGGAGAGGGAGTAGGGGAAATGAGGGCTTAGTTGGGGAAGGCCACCTCATGGAGGAGATTTTATTTTAAGAAGGCTTTAAAGGTGGGGATCATCTGTCAGATAAGAAAGAAGAGGAAGTTCCAGGCCAGAGTCAGAACATGGGCAAGAGGTTTGTGGTGAGATAAATGAGACAGAGGTACAGAGAGTAAGTTGTGGTAGAAGAGTGAAGTGAATGTCCTGGGTTATAGTGGGAAATCGGTGAGGCGGATAAAACCCTGTGCATCCAGGGTAGTCATGTACCTTGACCTGGGACAAATCACTTAACTGTTTTGTGTCTCAGTTTCCTCATCTGTAAGATAGAGATAAGACACATGGTTTCTCTACCTCTTGGACTGTGAGCACTGTGGGGGAATGGAACTGTGTCTGATGAGATTATCCTTCCCCAGGGCTTAGCACAAAGTTTGGGGAGTCTCCCGTTGTATACAGAGGACATACTGCAGTCAACAGAGACTTTTGGATCAAGAACCCAAACAAAAGACCTAGTCAAATGTTGTTTTGGGGGTGCGGTGGGTGGGGATAAACCACAATGCAGAATGCTCACAAAAGATTTCTGCATACAAAATCCATTTATAGCCAAAGCGTCTTCTGTGGAGTGACAGTCCTTGGCCATATCACCATAGGCCAATAGACAGTTTCCAGAGTGGCCATCTTGTTAGCCATTAGGGTTTTCACTGCCCTTGATAGCCAGCTGTTTTTAGGATTCCTAATAATAATTATGGTATTTGTTAAGTGCTAACTGTATGCCAAGCATTCTTCTAAGCACTGGGGTAGATGAAAGGTAGTCGGGGCAGACACAGTCCCTGTCCCCCGTGGCGCTCTCAGTCTTAATCCCCCTTTTACAGATGAGATAAGTGAGGCTCAGAGAAGTTAAGTGATTTGCCCAAGGTCACACAGCAGGTAAGTGGCAGAGCCAGGTTTAGAACCCACGTCCTCTGACTCCCAGGTCCGTGGTATTTCCATCAGGCCATGCTGTGTCTGTCTGCTATGGGAGACCTCCTAGGTACTTTTTTGGTCAGAAACCTTCACTACATAGCCCTTTAAGATGCTCCTCTAGTTTTGGCATTTACACCTCATTTTGGTACAGTGAGGTTGGTCTCAGGGATTGTTAGAACAAGCTTAATGAATACATGGCTAACTAGATAGTGTGCACATTAGAGAAGGGCTTCTGTCGGGCATATGGACCAAACCTGCATGGGTGTAGATGTCTAGACTGTAAGCTCTTTATAGGCAGGGAAAGTGTCCACTATTTCAGTTGGATTGCACTCTCCCAAGTTCTTAGTACTGTTATCTGCCCATAGTAAGTGCTCAGTAAATACCATTGAGTGATTGAGAGTTAAGCAAAGTCACCTGATCTCTCTCACAAGGAGAAACTGGTTTGAGTGGAGATGGAGGAGATCAGGAAATATGTTCATGGAAATCATGACAGAAGCCAGATTCCCCCACAAGGAGCCAGGATGCAGCTTTGGAAAGACCACAGGGAAGAATAGTGATTTTGATTTTGCATTTCTCTCTGTCTCTCAGTCTCTATGTCCCACCCTGATTTCACTGCTTCAGAAAATTGGCAGATTTTACAATCAATCAGATCCTATCTGCACGAACAAATCAGAGGATGTGGCTTATGAGTGTGTCATAAATAAACTCCTTCAACTGGGTAGGGAAACAATCAGATCCGGAGTCCAGAGATGTCCATAATCCAATCAAAATATAGTTTAGCCAACTCACACCTAAATCATGTACCTGCTTCCTCATCTGAAAATGCATTAGTTATCTCATTTTATTTATAGACTATATGCCCCTGTGAGACAAGGACGGCAATCAGCATCTTGTATTTATTCCAGTGCTTGGCACCTATTCATTCATCCATTCATTCACTTGTATTTATTGAGCACTTACTGTGGGAAGAGCACTGTACTAAGTGCTTGGGAGAGTACAATACAACAGTAAACAGACACAGTACCTGCCCACAATGACATAGAAAATGCTTAACAAATACCGCAATTATTCTAGTGATTATTTCATTTTTTTTCTATGCCGAAGAACGTGTTAGTTCACATGAACCAGCCCTGATTTTAAGAAAACTTTACAAAAACTTTACAAACTACAACAATACAATTTTGTTTCCATCACTGCACACCCAAGAACTGACATTTTCCATGACAGATTTTCACCCTCTTGTATTTAGTCTGTCCAGATCCACATGGCCTCATTCTTTTCCTTCACCTCTGCTGGAGCCTAAATAATGAGCGTGGAAGCCAAGCTAATCTACTTTTGAGCCTGGTGTGGGGTAATCAGCCCTTCACCTCCACACCTGGGCAGACGTGAGAGCCCTGAACTAAGAATTGTCTGACTGCAAATGCTTGATGGGAGATGCTTGAAAGAAAAATTGTTTCAGAAGAAAGTCCAACTTGCATCTGACCCCACAAGCTATCCAAGAAAAGCAGTATGGCTTAATGGAAAGATCACTAACCTGGGAGTCTGAAGACTTGGGGTTTAATCCTGACTCTGACACTGATTTGTGGAGGGTCCGGGGCAGTCACCCAGTGGTCAGTGGACACCAGATGTGGGGTAGGGTCTGGTGGAGCCCAGAGAGGCCACCGGCAGGCACGAGGGGAAGGCCACAAGCCAGGCACACCGTGCTGTTCCTGCTGCCATTACACGTGGTTCCCCATCCCCAGATCCTTTTTTTGTTTTTGTCTGTCTCCCCCGATTAGACTGTAAGCCCATCAATGGGCAGAGACTGTTTCTATCTGTTGCCGATTTGTACATTCCAAACGTTTAGTACAGTGCTCTGCATATAGTAAGTGCTCAATAAATACGATTGAATGAATGAATGAATGAATGAATGAATCCTGTCTAAGGGAACCAATCAGAAGATATGACCAGATTTGCCCAGCATTAAGATCCTGTCTGTGGGAACTAATCAGAGGATGTTGCCCCTGAAAGGATTCCTTTCATCTGGGGGAACATGATTGTAAAAGATCTTCTGGGAATCAAACATTTCTTGGTCCTTCATAATTTGTTGTTGCCTTATGCTATCGAGTCGTGTCCTACCCATAGCGATGTCATGGACACATCTCTCCCAGAATGCAATTGTTCTGGTAATGTATCCATAGAGTTTTCTTGGTAAAACTATGGAAATGGTTTACCAATGCCTCCTTCCACGCAGTAAACGAGTCTCTGCTCTCGAGTCTCTCCCATGACGCTGCTGCCCAGCATGGATGAGTTTTGACTTGTAGCAGATTGCCTTCCACTCACTAACCACTGCCCAACTAGGAATAAAATGGATATGCCTCTGCTTGACTCTCCCTCCCATAATCGAGACTGGTAGAGTACTGGAAACTCTCCAGATGCAACCCTGACAGGGGCCTTCATAATTTAGCATGGTGTATATTTCTCCTATATCAGTCAACCAATCAGTCAGAAGTACCTCTTGAATGCTTACTATGTGCACAGCACTGTACCAAGCATGTGGGAGAGTATACTATAGTAGAATTAGCAGACGTATTCCCTGCCCATAATGAGTTTACAGACTAGAGGTACTCCAGGATATAGTCCACTGTAGTTAGGATCTGAGCCCCATGAGGGACAAGAACTGTGTCTGATTATCTTGTATCTACTCCAGAGATTAGTATAGTTATTGGCACACATTCATCATTTAACAATTATTATGATGATATTGTCAACTCCATATCTATAACTGGATGGATCTGGGAATGAATATCATCCTTGCTGGGCATCTTGTGCTAGCATTGTTATAAAATGTCCTGACGTTCTGTAGCACCATAGTGATTTTCTTTGCATTTGTTCGTTTTCTATTGGGTGGAATATATCAAAATATAGGTCCTAGAAGGAAGCCTTTGATGAACCTTTTTGAAAGAGGCAACTATCTAAATCACTAGAGTGTAGATTCCTTGAAGGCAGGGATCAAGCCTACCAATCCCTAAAGCTCTCCTAAGCATACAGTGTAGTAATAATAATAATAATAATGTTGGTATTTGTTAAGCGCTTACTATGTGCAGAGCACTGTTCTAAGCGCTGGGGTAGACACAGGGGAATCAGGTTGTCCCACGTGGGGCTCACAGTCTTAATCCCCATTTTACAGATGAGGGAACTGAGGCACAGAGAAGTTAAGTGACTTGCCCACAGTCACACAGCTGACAAGTGGCAGAGCTGGGATTCGAACTCATGAGCCCTGACTCCAAAGCCCGTGCTCTTTCCACTGCGCCACGCTGCTTCTCTAGTACTCTGTACACCGTTAGCACTCAATAACAACTGTTGATTGATGGATTGATCTGTGTGTGGGTAGGTTATGTGCACCTAAATTTTCTAGTGCTCTTACTGGATTTGTGAGATGACCTGAGCTAATACAAGAGTCGAACGGTGTTGCTCATTAATGCACAGTTCACGAGAAAGTAGCTATTAGGGAAACCATGGAAAGAACAGCTGTTGTGTTCACTGGATAATATTCCTCATTTGGCAGGTTTGTCCCAGGATGCTGTCTGCCTATTTTCCAGGTGCGCTGGTGACTAGGGGTTTGAGCTGGAATTTCACGGGGAATATTCAGCTAGCGCACTAACTCTCAAGTCCCTCGTATATCAAAGTGTACTTACCCTGAGTGTGAAATCTGCAGGCATTGTTTAGACAATGGTATTCTGATTACCGAGCAGCTGCGTATGAACACTTTTCACTTCTCCTGTATTGTATCCTTGTCTTCTTTTTATAAAAATGAAACAGCTCTTATCATTATAACCAAATTAAAATAAAGAGTAAAGCAGCAGCAGGAACTCTTAAAACCCAGTACCCTGAGAACTGTTAGAGCCCTGTCATCATGCTAAGCTATCAGACGATAAATAGACCTTAATCGTTTTAGTGCTTTTTGGCTTTCGGTCTTTACCCATTTGTTCCTAACATGAAATAAATGCAATGCAAGGGCATTGGGGTATTAGTTCTGCCTGATACTTTTTTCCCATAAATCTATAGGAAATTGTTTTTTTCCTTGCAAGTCATTAGAAGTTCATGTCCAGAGAACTTTGGTTCCTCTAACATTCCAATAAATAAGAGGTTCACTCGGCCTAGAGCATGGACCTGGAAGTCAAAAGGACCTGAGTTCCAATCCCAGCTCTGCCACTTGTCAGCTGTGTAACCTTGGGCAAGTCTCTTCACCTCTCTGGGCCTCAGTTACCTCATTTGTAAAATGGGGATGAAGACTTTGAACCGCATGTGAGATAGGTACTGTATTCAAACTGATTATTTTGTTTCTACCCCAGCACTGTTCTAAGTGCTTGACACATAGTAAGTGCTGAACAAATACCATTTTTTTTTAAATCAAAAGAAGTTATAGCTGCGGTTAGGGAAAGATGGATGGGGAAATAAAGAAAGAAGGGATAGCAAATTATCTCAAGATTATCTGAATTAGCCTTGGGCTGAAGAAATATCAAAAGAATACAGTGGCCTCAGCATTAAACATCGCTTTCCTCAATTCCTAATGTTGGATTCCCACCAGTTAGGCACTAGACTGTAGGATCCTCAAGGGCAGAGATCAGCCCTACCAATTGCATTGTATTGAATTCACCCACACACTTAGGACAGTGCTCTGCACATGGTAGACACTAATTAAGTACCACTGGTTAATTAGTTGATCCTCTGTGGAGTGGTTTGGCATCTGCTACCCGATGCAGTTGGACAGCCTCCTTTTAAGAAGGAAGTGTTGTTAAGGCGGGATGACCTGCACTGTATTTTTCAGGGATGCTGTGGCTTGTCAAGATAGCTAATCGCTTCCTTCTTTGGAAGACTGAATGCAGTTCTTAGTGTGTCATTATCACCAACCAAGGGGTCCTCAGTAGGCTATCCCTATCCAGTGGTTAAGGTCAAATCATTTAACTAATATCACAATTTCAGCACTGCTCATGACCTTCTAATCACAGCTGTATCGATGGGATGAGACTGTTTTGCGATGCCTGCCCCGTTTCAGCGGAAACTTTCTTCATTTGAAGTATTTATGCTAATCATAAATCATAATGCACAGCCATTGTTGATATGCAGTTATCAAACTGAAAAAATGTTACTTTGTAGCAAAATGTATGCAGAAAATGTAGTGATGATTAATCCCTCTAGTATTTGTTGCTATGGAAATGCTGGTCCTCCAGAGAACTATTAGTAAACATTACTTTTGATATTTTTTGATGGTATTTGTTAAGCGCTTACTATGTGCCAGTCACTGTGTGAAGAGCTGGGGTAAATGCAAGGTAATCAGGTTGGATAACGTCCCTGAGCTTAGAGGGCTCACGGTGTTAATCCCTATTTTACATATGAGATATCTGAGGCACAGAGAAGTAAAGTGTCTTGGGCAAGGTCACACAGCAGACAGGTGGCACAGCTGGGATTAGAAACCAAGTCCTCTGACTCCCAAGCCAGTGCTCTTTCCATTACACCAAGATGCTCCTCATGATTGGTTAATGAGTGAGGATACCTTGCCGATGGTACAATTAAAGTTGGACGAACACTATCACTGAAATGCTATATCCTAAAAACAAAGCTGGATGGGTGTATTCTTCCTTTTGAGAATCTGTTTTGTGGCAAAGATAAGATTGATTTCCAACACTGATTATAATAATAGAAAGCTTGATGGGCACGGAGAAGCGGCATGGCTTAGTGAATAGAGCACAGGCCTGGGAGTCAGAAGGACCTGGGTTCTAGTCCTGGCTCCATCACATGTCCGACATGTGACCTTGGGCAAATCATTTAACTTCTCTGTGCCTCAGTTACCTCATCTGTAAAATGGAGATTAAGAGCTTGAGCCCCATGTGGGCCAGGGACTGTGTCCAACCTGATTAACTTGCAGCTAGCCCAGTGCTTAAAACAGTGTTTGGCACATAGTAAACGCTTAACAAGTACCACTAGTAGTAGAATTATTTGTGACACATAGACCAGCAACAATTCCCTCTGTTATTTCACACTTTAAATCATTTCCTATTTACTTTTTACATGTGTGGGAGAGGTCTAGTATCATCTTTCCCTATCCCTATGAAAGATGGATATTTCTTATTGAAAGATGAAAATTTGACCTCGTGTGGGTTTTCATTAAGTTAATGTTTATCTTACTGAAATACTGAATTTCCTCCGATAAGGTATTTTCCTTTTCATTCAATGAGACAGCATGGCAAGATAAAGCAAATGTTAACTTTTTAATGAAAATTCCCAAAGAGATTTATGAACTGACTGGAGGAAAGAACTGATATTTTGAAACACTCACTCTCATCCTGTGAATGCATATAGGGGAAAATTTGGGAGGGTCCATTTTAGACCTTAGATGGAAAGTTATCATGCAAAGAATTAAGTGGCCTCGATGGACCAATAGGTTTGATTCGGCCAACCCTCTCCATGCCCCTTAGCTCCAAGCAACATCTACTGGAAAACATGACAACAACAAAAAATCAACAAACAAAAAGAAAGCAAATCATTTTTTAAAAAACTGTTTTACCTCAAATACTGGGACAAATCAGTGAAACCTAGAGGTTTTTGCTTCAACTATCTATCACCGTAAATAGCCTTGGTATGGTTTTGGCTGGCACATGGTGCCCAATGCATTGTCAGTTGTGTTTACTCTCTCCTGCCATCCCTGCCCACTTGAATAACATCTCAACGTCTATATTGTTGTTCTGGACAGCAGCAAAAAGCTGCTATCTGACTGTCTTCCTTTCCAGCTTTCTTCCTCTAAATAAATCACTGGAGTGGTAGGCCCCGCCACATCTCAGCACGTCATTTCCACGATTCCTTTCAGTTCAAAATATAGCATGTGACTTTTAACGTGTGAGAGCATCAAACCCCTTCTAACCACTCCAATTGGAAGTTGCGAAAATACTCATTGAATCCTAAAGTATTACATCCTAAATTTTCCCATTTTAATATGTAGTTGAACCATGTTGGTTTTGCAGGAAAATGAATAGAAGCAGAAGAATTACATGTTCATGTTTTATGATCTGTGAAGATGTACAGGTTTAGATCTTAAGCTTGCTAAGTCTCTGATATAAGCTTTAAAAAAAACAGAATTAACTTGATTGTCATAGTCCATCCATCATTTCCAAAAATAATTTAGATCTCACCCAACAGGGTAATTTATTTATATAGGCATATAAATATTATATTATGGGTATAGATATTTATGTTATAGATACGTGAGTATGAATATAATTCCCAGTATACATAGGGTATAATCAAAAGGTATCTTTTGAGCATCACTATTGTTATTAGTTAAAGCGCTAGCCTTTAAGTTTCATAGAGGATAAAATGTTCATTGCTACACTGACCTGGAGGAGGTCTATAAAATCACTTAATGGTCTACATCACAGCCTCAAATGATTCAATTCATTACAATTAATGAAGGGTAGTAGATCTGGAAAAGATTTCATATTGGATATGGTCACAGCCATTTGTTCTTTTCAGTAAATCATTATGTAATCTCATTGGCATGCATCTTTTAATTTTACCATATGAATTTGAAGCCAACTCTTCCAGAATTTGTTTTCTTAAGCTTTCGGGAACACCCTATCCAAAACAGCTCACTTTATGGAATATCTATAATTTAAAATGGCATAAATTTTGTATGTGCTGCTTGCCAAATTACATGATTTTAAAGCGTTACATAATGCATAATAGCTTCAACAAAGCTGTTTAACCATTCTTTTTCAAAGTTGTAATTGCTCATCAATATTTTTGAGGTACCAAAAAGCTCACTGCTTGTACAGGGGAAAGAAAATAGGTTTTTCTTCAACTAGCAGTGCAGAGGGAGTGGCAGGAGAGTTCTGCAGGTCAGTGGTTTTGAAAAAATTGCTTCTGACAAGTTTCCATTTAGACACTGCGCCTCGTTTTCCTATAATAAACATTAACATGAGACAAAGTAACCGGATTCCCAAAGGCATCCTGGAACACATTTCATCTGGCTCCATAATTATGGAAATTTTGACCATTGGCTCTTAATTAGGCATTTGCATTTGCATGATGGAAGTGCATGATTTTGGCTTGGTCCCATCCACAGCGCTGTTTTGCATAACGTGCTTTGTATTGGGAGTTAGAGTGCATTAAAATAAACAGAATCTTGTTAGGGGCTGAAGATAAGTTGGCACTTATGTTGCATATTTAAATGCAAAAATAAAAAAAGATTTTCTAGTGGGGGAAGTGGTTTTGGCTGTAGGCAGTGGCAGCAGCTGCCACCAAGTTACCAGAATGAATGTCTTTCCAAAGGCTGAGAAAATCACCGTTAGCTTTACCTACCACAATTCCGAGAGGGCGCCGTACACAGTGGCTGATTTTCTGACACTTGAGAACAGCCCGATGATGCCCAACAAAGAGAGCAACAGAACCAGGACAGTCCATTTTTCAACTTTTCAACTCTGGTTAACAGGAACTTTGAAAGGTAAACAAAACAAAAAAAACAAAACTGAAGAATCACAGCAGAATTAAGAATCCAGAGGTTCTCAAGCAAAATTGGACCATCTGCCCCGAGTTCAGTGGGAGAAGCGGCGTGGCTTCATGGAAAAAACACAGGTCTGGAAGTCAAGGAGGCTGGGTTCTAATGCCAGCTCTGCCACTGTGTGACCTTGGGCAAGTCACTTAACTTCTCCGTGCCTCAGTTTCCTCCTTGTAAAGCAAGGATTAAATTCCTGTTCTCCCTCCTTTGGACAGTGAGCCCCATACGGGGGCAGTGTCTGATCTGATTATTTTTAATCTTCCCCGGGGATTAGTAGAGTGCTTGATACGTGGTAAGCATATCACAAATATTATCATTGTGAACTCAGCACCTTAGTAAGATCCCATGTATGAAAAGGTACGTATTTGAGGACAGGCTGGGAAAGGTACCCATGTCAAGATTAATTGAGTCTTGACCCCAGGTGAGATCTGCATATGGTGTTTCGCTATTAGTTAATAGATTTGAATAAATAAATCATGAACCCGAATTAATCGGAAGCTGATTGGTATAATCACTCTGTCTATCTATGGGGAAAGGAAAAGAGGCTAAATGTTAATTAGCTTCAAAACAAAGCAGTATTTCATCTTTTTCCTTCTCGGTATTGTTAGCACAGCTGGGGTGAACAGCTCAGTAGAGAATTAGGCCTTTGCTACAATGTTTATTTTGTCTATTTTATTATTCCTTATTATAGAGGGCAAAATAAATTGGCCCAGCAGTCCTGCTTCCTTCCTTCCTCAGGATTTAACACCTGAAGAAAATGGAGGACTCTGAACTTTCACCTAGGAGACTTAGCCAATTGGAAAGCACATCCAACTGGAAGACATCTTTGGTTGTATTTTTATTTTTCGGGGAGTGGTGATTTACAGAAACAGCTTGAAAAGTGTTTGCAACCCTACCTTTACCCTCCCATTCTCTTGGTAGTCTATGGTAGAAGGTCTTGTAAAAACTAGGTCATCCATGATGGAGCCAGGACGAATGGAAATCTGAGATGACCCAATCAAATCCAAGAGGAGAGGAGCCTCTCTCTGATTACCCTTCAAATCCAGTTCCACTGCTCAAGCTCCTCAAACCAAATATCTCCATTTCAACTTTGGAAGGGGGGAAGGATGGAAAGGTGAGAGAGAAGAAGTAAGGATCTGGGGAAGCACTGTGTTTAATCCAGGGAGTAGTACTGAAAATCCAAGGTGTGAGGCAAGGAAAAGATAAAATTTTTCTCTGACATAGACTGAGGTGGCACTGTGCATCTGAAAGAGTCTCATCTGCTCTGGAAAGGACTGGGTTAACGTTTACTTAGCTGTATTTTCTTCTCTCAGGCACTGGTACATGGTAAAATCAATAATTATTAATTGATTGATTGAAAAATCTTCAGGTCTCCTGCCAGCAACTTCATCTGATTTCACCAGCTATCGATCAGCGTATTCATGGTCCCTGCCCTTAAGGAGTTCACAATCTAGCAGGGAAGACATTCATTTTTGTGCCCTGTAAAATACAGAAAAAAACAATCAGAACTTTCTTCAGTAAGCTCCTGGAGAGCAGAGGTCATATCTACCTACTGTATTTTACTCTCTCCAGTGTTTAGGACAGTGTTCTGCATAAAGTAAGCACTCAATAAATACTATTGATTGAATGATTGAACATTCTCTCAAAAATTCACTCTATAGCTTCTGATGTAAGACCCTCAGTCATGCCCCAAAACACCCTAGGAAAACAGTGGAATGAGGTGAGGTGGCATTGGTCTTGGACTGCAGAAGGCTGAAAATGAGAGGTGAATGAAGGAGACCAACTCTATTATAAGATGAAAAGCACTGCGTTTTGAATATACAGTCAAGTACTTATTGAGCATCTGTGGGTTGTATAACACCATTCTGGCTGCTTGATTTTTATTTCTATAACTGAGGTAAGAAGCGGGAAGGGACTCCTTATGCTCAACGCCACTTCCTATTCTGACAATGGGACTTCTCCTCTGCTCCAAGTGGTAATTTGAAAAGTGTAATTCTTACTCCAAGAATATAAATGCAATAGTCAGTGATTTAAATCATAGGCCATAGGAATAGAAAACTGAACAAGTCTTTTTTTTTTTTGAATTATGGTTACCAATTTTTATTTTGTTTTAAAGCCCATTTCCATTCTAAACTTTATACATGCTGATTCTCTCTAACATTTGTCAATTTCTTGGCTGGTCTCTGATACTTATACTTGAACCTTTTCTTGCTTTTCCACTAATTTCTAATCTCTACACTTCATCTCATAAATGAGAGTATAATATATCTGTAGCCACATGGAGCTTATGGCTGCAACTCACGAGGGAAACCTAGCACATTTTTTTCTCCCCAGAAAACTTGTTATACAAGGTCTTTCATTTATCTCTAAAACAGAAGAATAGGATTGCCAATTAAATCACATTATAGGACTCTGTCTCTTTCAGAGGAAGGAACCATGTTTAAGGAACTGAAAATCCCCAGAGTGTCCATTTAGATTCTAAAGAACATTTGCTCCTTCTCTGCATGTCTGAATGTGAGATAAAGAAAATCCTGAATTCAACACCACTGCTCATTACTTTGAAGCAATTTGCTCTTTTAAACACAGAGCTGTTCTATCATCTATACATTTTTTATTCATAGGACTGATGTGATTCTGAAGGATGTCAGGGACACCATTCGCAGAAGTGGATTGAAAAGTTGGGGGCAATACTGCTGAACTAATTACACGTAAAGGAAATAATGATTAAATCGGGAACAGAGGTCATTTATCCACCCCCTTCATTAGCACAACGTTGAAGTAGAGAGCTCTCCAAAGTTGTGACAAATACTTTTGACTCGTTTAAAGGAATGAGAACACCAATGGAGTTTACTGTTGAGCAAAAGTCAGGTAAGACTTTGTCCACACTGCTAACCATCTCAGCAAAACAGTAGAGAACAAGGGAAAAAGATGGGGACAAAATCCACAGTACAAGGTGTGATTGAAAAGAAAACTTTGAAAATTGTCCTATCCCTCCCTTTTTTGACTGTATCTGAATAGATAAGGTTTAGAAAGTTTCTGAATGATGAGTACACGAGGCTATTCTTCTCCAAGCTTTTTAACTCGTCACATTTAATATGCAGGTTAAAGATTCAATGCAGTCTCTTCCAATATTTGAAATCTTGCCGATTGGGGTTTGTGGATATAATTTGCTCCATAGTAATTGGCAAGGGCTGGTTAATATTGTTCTGGACATCAGTGTTTTACTTCAGAATTGGATCTCTAGCTCTGACATCAACTCAATGATGCTGTGGTTCAATTCATCTTGAGTTTGGGTGCCTGGGCTCTTTGGGTAAATACATGTGTATGGCAGCTTTTTTCACACAGATGGTGAGAATTTTAACGAACTGATGTGGATTAAAGGGCTTTGAGTTCAAATGAAAACTTCAAGAGGTGAAATCAGCTCGATTCCTGGGCTAGCATGCCCCATCCAAGCCAAAAGATGAGCAAGCTAAAATGGGGACTAAATCTTTAGCATGTCAGGAGGAGACAGATACACTAAGAGACTGGGAATTCTGACAGAGGAGCTACTAGAGGCTTTTAATCAGAGTTTGGTTTCACTAGCATTTAAATAGGATTGCAGCCTCTTCTCAGGGACACTGAGACTTCAGTAGCAGGTAAACTGCAGAAGTAAGTGTTTCAGAGGAAAGAATGCTAGTAGTTTGAACATCAGTCAATTAATCCGTAATATATATTGAACACTTAATATACCCAGAACACTATTTTGAATACTTGGGAGACTACAAAAGAGTTAGTAGACCCAATCCCTGACCTCAAAAAGTGTACAATCAAGTGGAAGAGACCGACTCTAAAATAAACTACCAGTGAGGAGAATCAAAGAATATGTACATATGCTGTGTACATATGTTGTGGGGAAATGGATATTAAGTAGCCAAGTACACAGGGAGTGAAAAGTTAAGGCTATACGTGAGGCAGTAGTGGGGTTGGGGGGGGGGCAGGTAGATGAGAAAATGAAAGATTAGTCAAGGAAGACTTCCTGGAAGAGGTGTGATTTCAGTAGTGCTTGAAAGATGGCGAGAGCAGTGGTCTGCTGAATGCGGAGGTTGAGGGAGTTCCAGGCAGAAGGCAGTGTGTGAACAACAGATCAATGGCAAGAGAGACGAGATCTGCGCTTCCACCCAGAATAGGCAGGCTAAGTTTGCAGGCTGATTCACTCCACCAGCGTGCTTTCCTGGGAGGTGACCGGAAGGAAGGGGAAACTTCAGCTCTTTCCCCTGGGATAGAGTCCTTCATTCCCTGGGCCTTCTCTGAATTGGAGAGAAATTGCTCAGGATTGGATTCTTTGAGCCTCACACAAAATCACGGTGGTCCCTGTGCCATCCTCAAAATCATACCTTTGATTGTGGGATTCTAGGAGCCCAAAGGGGAAGCATCAAGTCTAAAGTGTAGCTCTCGCTTTTTATGCGGTCAGTTCCATTCAGGACAGTTGTTTCTCGTCTAAAGAGCCGGCTGCTCGACAGGGTTTTGGATACTCGCCGTGCCACTAGGTTTAGCAGAGATCACATGATGAGGAGATGAGGCATCTTGTCGTGTGCCTTCCTTAGGCGAGGACAGGGTTTGTTTCAAGGCAGAAATGAAAAAACAAGAGCAATGACTTTAAAGTCATCCCCAAACCTGCCAAACCAAATACTAGGACATAAATGATTGCATTACAGCCTAGTTCCCTCTATAATAATAATTATGGTATTTGTTAAGAGCTTACTTTGTGCCAAGCACTGTTTCTAAGCACTGGGGTAATCAGATTGTCCCATATGGGGCTCATACTTTTAATCCCCATTTTACAGATGCGGGGACTGAGGCACAGAGAAGTTAAGTGACTTGCCCAAGGTCACATGGCAGACAAGTGGCAGAGGCGGGATTAGAATCCATGTCCTCTGACTCCCAAGCCCATGACCTATCCACTAAGCCATGCTGTAAGCTCACTGTGGGCAGGGAACATGCCTACCAACTCTGTTCTGTACTTTTCTCACTGCTTAGTTCAGTGCTGTGCACACAGTAAGTGCTCAATAGAAGCAGCAGGGTTTAGTGGACAGAGTACGGGCTTAGGAGTCAGAGGTCGTGGGTTCTAATCCCAACTCCACCACGTATCTGCCGTGTGACCTTGGGCAAGTCACTTCATTTCTCTGTGCCTCAGTTATTTCCTCTGTATAATGAGGATTAAGAGTGTGAGCCTCATGTGGGACAGTAACTGTGTCCAACCTGATTATCTTGTATCTACCCCAGTGCTTAGATCTGTGCTTGGAATATAGTAAGTGCTTAACAAGTACCGTAATCATTATTATCAAAGTGTGACTGATTGTATTTTCTACCAGTTCTTGTATTATTCTCTGCCAAGTGCTTAGTAGAGTGCCCTGCACACAGTAATTGCTTCATAAATAAGACTGATGACTGAACCGGAAGCTCTCAGTAACGAATCGTTTCATCTTTAGGCCTTCTGGTGATGGCAACATCCTAATGATGTCAAAGTTAATTAATTAAAGGAAATCTAATGGTTTTCCTTCTGTCCCTGCATCACTGGTCTCAGTGGGACTAACCACAACCCTTATCTACATATCTGTAATTTATTTATTTATATTAATGTCTATCTCCCCCTCTAAACTTTAAGCTCGCTGTGGGTGGGGAATGGGTTGGTTTATTGTTATATTGTACTCTCCATAGCACTTAGTACAGCGCTCTGCACACAGTAAGAGCTCCATAAAAAGGAATGAATGAATGAATGAATGAATGAATGAATGAATGAATGAATGAATGAATGAATGAATGAATAATCCTAGCCCCCTCAGCATCCCTCTCTTCCAGCTCTCTTTAGTTGTCAGCTTTGCCCAGTGGTGTGCAGGTGTGTGCTATGACTTCCCTCAGACGTGAAACTCATTTAGTTGAACTATCTCCTGAGTCATTTGTGTAAACTAATCCCCACTAGCAGGACTCACACTGGGTCCTGTGGGAAGTTTGTCACTTTTATTTGGTATTATAAGAATTTATGCCCTGACAAATACACTATCGGGGTGTCACTGCTAGTATCAATTTAATTAAGGTTCTGTCAGCTCTCCTCCTGATTTTCAGGGTTTAATATTGCAGGCTTTTGTAATCAAATGGGGCAGAAAATTGGTGTTCCGTTTACTGGCCCAAGTACGTTATCGTTTTCTAAAAATGTAATTTGGATTCTGTACATCTTTCGGTTATAGGGTGGGAAGATGGATTGGTATGCGTGTGTTCATGTAGTTTCTGTAGCAACTATATGATATGCACCTGCCCTTGTATAATGGCAAATAGTAAACACTCAATAAATGCCATTGATTGATAATTATTAGAAAAACCCACTTTATGGAAAGTAATTATAGTTGTAATTTATAGTTTTTTCATACTGGGATATCTTGGTGTTTTAAGTAAAAGGTCAAGGGCTAAAAGCAGATTGGTGTGTGGTAAAACCTTTTATTCTTTCAGTTGAAAACAAACAGCCAATAATTGGGCCATTTGAATAAACCGTATTGGTTTCCGGTGCTCTGGCCATAACTAGAAATGAAAAGAGAAATTTTGTGTAAAAAATTTGAAACACAAAAATAATGATTATTACCATCGAGCGGGAGACTGACTCTAAAATGAATTACCAGTGAGAAATGAAATGAAAATAGAAATTTTGTGTAAAATGTTGAAACGCAGAAGTGGTGAATGTCCACGTAGCCTACATTAGGGTAATGATGTACTTACCTTTATGGATTAAGAGAAACAGAATGGCAAAGTGGAAAGACAGTGGACCTGGGTGTTGGGAACACCTGGATTCCAATCTGGGCTCTGTCACGAGTCTGCTGTGTGACCTTGGGCAAGTCACCTAACTTTCTGTGCCTCAGTTATCTCATCTATAAAATGGGGATTAAGACCGTGAGACCCTTGAGACTGTGTCCAACTTAATTATCCTGCATTTACCTCCAGCACTTAGTATAGTGCCTAGTACATAATAAGTGCTTAACCAATACCATGAAAAAGAGAGAGTTTGAACAGAAGACAGCAAAGAATTGGAGAAGTGAAACAGGAAAGCATAGGCAAAAGTGAAAAGTTGACTGGTTGAAAATAGATCAATTTGTTCTCATGTGTCATTAATAGTTTCATGAAATATACATAACAAGGTAAACTCAAAGGAAACTGGGCCTATAATTTAGCCTGGTGAGTGAAGAAAGATACAAATTTCAACATGAAACGGCTAAAAGTAGCCAACAATTTTAAAGAGTTGCTCATGACTGTAAATACTGTATTCGTGCATTTAACTTGCTCATGGTCTAAATACAATTAATCGATCCATTGTATTTATTGAACACTTACTGTGTGCAGAACACTGTACTAAGCCCTTGGGAGAGGACAATATAACACAGTTGGTAGACATATTTTCTTCCCACAGCAAGCTTAAAATCTAGAGCTTTACAGTCTACATGATGAAGAGTATGTCCCAAGGGGGTCAAAATTACTGAAAAGAGTAACTGTAACCCTCTAATCCAGATAATTCAGGATCATTAGTAACATAATGACAGTGACACTTTTTGCAACCTATCAAAAATAGAAAATATTTGTTTTGGGAGAGTAGCGGGTTCAAACTCAAACCTCTATTGTATTGTACTCTCCCAAGCACTTAGTACAGTGCTCTGCACACAGTAAGCTCTCAGTAAATTACCATTGATAATGAAGTTGAAAAGATGAAATACTGAGTGGAATAAGAAATATGGACATATAAATGAAAGCACTGGTGGTGAATGAATTGATTTACTTCAGCTCTCTGCACAAGGTTGGCAGTCAGTAAATACTATTAAAGAGGTTTCCTCTAAATATATATATCACTATATATGTACACTTGCATATATTTACATCTCAAAAAGGATTAAATTAAAATGTGTCAATCACTGACACTAATTCATTATTCCTTTAATTGATGAGAAACAACAAGAGATAGAGATAAGGAGTGAGGTTATATAAGAGAAGGGAATTTCACAATCCAAGAAGTGAGGGATACTGGCTCTCTCTCCTCCACTTCCTTACTCTGTCTGCATCTCTGTAACTCTGTCTCTGTCCTTCTGAGTCTGTTTTTCTCTGTCTCTCTTTCTCTCTCCCCTCCCCCTCTTTTTCCCTTTTGCCTTTTCCCCATGGTGTTGCTCTGCCTCTACCATTTTGCTGACTTTCCTCCATGTAACGCATTACTTGTGACCCTGCCTTTACCCTTATTTTACAGGGGAGTAACTGAGGGTCAGTTTTTATGGTATTCATTTATTGAGTGCTTTCTTTGTGCAGAGCACTGTCCCGAGTACATGGGAAAGTACAGTTCAAGAGAGTTGGTAGACATGTTCCTTATCCTCAGTGCCTTCCTCGAGATCACAGAGTCAGGAGGTGGAAGAGATGGAATTAGAACATAAATCCCCTAATTCCCAGTTCTACTAGACAACAATGTTCTAGAGAATGGTTATGATTTATTTATTTTTTTAATGTACCTACAATTCATTTCCTCTCTTTCGCAGACCCCATTCATCTTGCCGGATAATTAATGGAGCAAGTCTATTAAGCTCGAGATTTTTTTCCCCATTAGGCAAGTTTTGAATAAATACTATTGCTATAGATTTGAGCTGATTTTAAACTGGAAGCATAATTTGTCATTTTAGCTCTGGGCTTCAAAAAAAGAAAGTTGATGTTAACATTTAGATCGGAAACTAATCCTTCCTAAACCTCTGATCTCAAATCAATGAAAATGGTTTGGATGTTTTTCATTCATCTCCTACAGTAAAACACATGGTGATTTAAAGACTTCCCTCAATCAAACATATGTACATTTTCCTCTTCAACTGCCTGCACTGTGTTCTTCTTCTAATAGGAATGAGAGACACCACCAGTTGCAACTATGCATCTAGCTAAAAATGAAACAGTCCCACGGATACGTGGCTGTAGTTTAAGTGGAAGGGAAGCTTCTGAATTTAAAATGTGTTAATAAACAGAGATGCATTAGAAATAGGACCATGCCCCTTTGAGAGAAACCTCTTTTCTCATTCTGTTTATTTTTTCACTCATCACAACATCTCAAATTTCTAGTCAGGACACTAAGGCACCAAAATGCAGTTTTCAAGTTCTGATGTTTACCAAGAGGCTTATAATTGGATGGAAGGAATGTTAGTCCTGAAAAGTTGTTTGTTAGATGGTCAATCAATCAATCAGTGGCATTTATTGAACACTTACTGTGGGTGGAGCACTGTACTAAGAAGTTGGGAGAGTATAACACAAAAGAATTAGTAGACATGCTCCCTGCCCGTAAAGGGTTTACAGTCTAGAGGAGATAAGAAGTTAGTCAGGGAATGAATCCTGGAGGAGATATGAATTCTAGTAGAGTTTGGAGTACATATTGTAAAGTGGTCTAGGGCTATGTAAACTATAAATTGAGGTATTCCCTATTGAGAATGATGTCATCTCCTTCATATGGGGTGAGGGTGGAATTGAAAGGGAATGATGTGGGATTTGGGCTTGTGTCCAGGATCCTGAGGTTAACAACGACAGGCCATTCCTGCTATTAAAATGAATGTTTACAAGAGAAACCTGCACCTGCTTCTTACGAGCATCCTTTTTCCACTGGTGAAGACAGATAAACCCTTGGGCTGACCTATTCATGGCACCATTTATAGTCTTATTTTTTCCAGACAGCAGGATCCACCCATTTCAGTTTTGAGACTGGGATGCCCGCTAGTCTGTCTCTTTGAATTCTTCCAGCAGACTCAGGGATCGTGTCCCTCAAATAAAGGGTGATGTCCTGCTCCTGCCCCATAAGGCTTTCTGAGAAAATGGGATAATGCTGCGAAGCAGTGTGGCCCTAGTGGAAAAACACAGTCCTGGGAGTCAGAGGACCTGGCTTATACTCTCAGCTCAGCCAAATGCTTGCTGTGTGACCATGGGAGAGCCACTTAACTTCTCTGTTTTTTCAATGGTATTTGTTTAACACTTACTATGTGCCCGGCCCTGTACTGAGTGCTGAGGTAGGCACAAGATAATCACAGTCCCTGTTCCACAGAGGGCTCACAGTCCTAATCCCCATATTACAGATAAGGTAACTGAGGCACAGACCAAGGTCACACAGCAGATAACTAGCAGAGCTGGAATTAGAACCCAAGTCCTCTGACTCCCAGGCCCGTGCTCTTTGCACTAGGCTCTGTTGCTCCTCTGTAAAATGAATTGTAAAATGAGTTGTGAAATGTTGTTCCTCAACTGTAAAATGGGGATTAAATACCTTTTCTTCATCCTGCTTAGGCTGTGAGTCCCATGTGGGACAGCAACTGTGTCCAACGTGATTAACTTTTATCCACCCCACCACTTAGAACAGTGCTTGACATATAGTAAGCACATAATAAATAAAGTGATGATGATGATAACAATAATGATAATAATCCCATATATGGACAGGGTGTCAATTGACCGACCCTGGAAGTTCCAGAGGGTCATGATAATTTCACATATGAATAGATGTCTCATACTCTGCATGCAACTTTGTTTTTTTTGCTGATCTTGTCTTTCTCTAGACTGTTAGCTCAGGGCAGAGAATGTTGATGCATTCATTAATTCGTTCGTATTTATTGAAGGCTTAGTGTGTGGAGAACAATGTACTAAGCGCTTGGGAGGGTACCAAACAACAATAAACAGACACATTCCCTGCCCACAAAGAGCTTACAGTCTAGAGGGGAAAAGAGAGATTAAATATAAATGAATAAATCACAGACGTGTACACAAGGACTGTGGGGTTGGCAGCGGGGGTTGAATGAAGGGAGCTAGTCAGGGCGGCACAGAAAAGAGAGGAGAAAGAGGAAAGGAGAGCTTAGAGAAGACCTCTTGGTGGAGATGTGCCTGTAATAAGGCTTTGAAAGGGGAGAGAGTAATGATCTGTCTGATATGAGGAGGAGGGAGGGCGTTCCTGGCAAGAGATAGGATGTGGGTGAGAGGTCAGTGGTGAGTTAGAAGCGATCAAGGTACAGTAAGAAGGTTATCATTAGAGGAGCTAAGTGTGCAGCCTGGGTTGTATTAGGAGACTAGTGGGAGGAGGGAGGAGGGGGCAAAGTGATTTGACTGCTTTAAAAACAATGGTGAGGAGTTTTTGTTTGATGTGGAGGTGGATGGGCAACCATAGGAGTTTCTTGAGGAGTGGGGAAACTTGGCCTTAATGTTTTAATGGGAAAATGATCCGGTAAGCAGAGTAAAGTACCGACTGGAGTGGGGAATGACAGGCGGCAGGGAGATTGGCAAAGAGGCTGATATAGTAATCTATGAGTGGTAAGATAAATGGATTAATGTGGTAGTTTGAAAGGAGAGAAAACGGTGGATTTTAGTGATGTCGTTTAGGAGGAATCTACAAGATTTAGTGATGGAATAAGTGTGTGCGTCAAATGAAAGAGAGGGGTCAATGATAATGCCAAGGTTCTGGGCTTGTGAGACAGGAAGGATGATGGTGCTGTCTACAGTGATGAGAAAGTTACGAGGAGGACAGAGCTTGGATGGGAAGATGGGAAGAAGGTGTCTGCCAACTCTGTTATGTTGTACTGTCCCAAGCATTTGGAACCGTGCTTTGCACATAGTATGTGCTCAGTAAATGCCACTGATTGATTCTGCTACTTATATGTGGAGGCTTCCATAACAGCTCTTCAGGCCTTGGTGTTTGTCACCATGTGTTCTGTGGTGGAAATGAGACTGCCCCTATTCTGGAGAGAGCTGTGGTTAATGCGTGTTTTTTTCTCCTCCTCCTGCATAATGTCTAAAAATATTTTTGTACCCATTTTGTAAATGCCTATGCATGTCTCTGGTGCTCTTGAACTCATACATATTAATAATAAAATAATACCCAAGTCATTTTTTTCACAGTCGTAATAACTGTATTTTTTCTGCACTTCTGCTGTGTTTATATGGGACCTTTTCAGCATGTGGTTAGGGGTGGGAAATGCTGTTCTTTGAATAAGCATGAAAGGTCTAACATTGGGTGCTTTTTTTAAGTGCTGCGCATAATAGGCAGAACACTATAATACTGGTTAAACCTCCATCACAGTGTTCACAGGTCACTTAACATAAGGCCAAATGTCACCCTTCTTGGAAACAGCAAAGAGTGACTGAAATGCAGTCATGTTTTCAGCTACTTCTTTGATAGCAATCTCCTCAGGCTATGGGTTTTCTGAAGCTGTCCAGAAAATAGCAATTTGTCAACAATTTGAAGAAAAGGTTTGTGACATGATGTATTTATTTGACAGTATAATGCAATAATAGACATCCAGGACAGTGGTGGTTGTAAAAGAAATGATCATTGGTAAACGCCCATGTCGACAATTAATCTCAGATATTACACATAGTAAAATTCTGACTGACAAAATGATTATGGGCGTGTAGTTGGACAAAATACATATTCTGGACAGTGTCATGTGTCTTCCCATTCCTTTTGTAGAAACAAAATTAAGCATGATGGGCAACATAAAGGCGTTTCACTCATTCTTTCATTGGCAAATGCTGTTAAGAATGCTTCCACATTTTGAACAGGTTGCCTCTGAACAAAACCAGATTGCAGAGTTAAGAATATGTGGCTAACATAGAGCAGAAAGATTTAGAATGGTCAAACTCAGCCTTGCCTTGCCTTTTCTCTTCAGACATCAGAGAATGGAGTCTAGGTATTTAAGAAAAATGTATTCTTCTAGTGTGAGGATGTGAGATTGTGAGTTGCCAGGTTTTTAGAGACCTGAGTAAAATCATGTATA
Source organism: Ornithorhynchus anatinus (assembly GCF_004115215.2). Taxonomy (NCBI): domain Eukaryota; kingdom Metazoa; phylum Chordata; class Mammalia; order Monotremata; family Ornithorhynchidae; genus Ornithorhynchus; species Ornithorhynchus anatinus. The sequence goes on along the minus strand of NC_041734.1, from coordinate 17,205,729 downwards.
ACTTACATACAGTTATTTTGTCCAACTGCTGAAGTCAAGTGAATTTTTTATTTTTATTTTAATTTTATTTATTTTTCACTTACTGATTTTATTTATGGCCTGAATTTCTTGAATCTCCATGCTTTGCTCTGTCTGTAAAACATTCTTCCTCTGCTTCATTCCTTCTTATTTGACATTAGACTCCGCTATTTGCTTGTTCTTTGCCTCTGGTTGCAATGAAATAGCCTTGGTGTAGGAAAAGATTTTCCCAAGGTGACTACATTGGAATGTGAAGGAAGCTGCTCTAAAGAAGGATGCACCTGTGGCTTTAAAATAGTTCTAGAGAATCATACATAGAGATACTCCGAACCCAAGACTTGTTCCAGGCTGAATCCAGATCCCCAGAGTAGACCTCCTTACTCCACAACTATGGATCAGTACTAGAACTTGACAGTTTTCTGGTTTGGAGAGGAAGAAGCAGTGTGGCCTAGTGGACAGAGCATGGGCCTGGGAGTCAGAAGAATCTGGGTTCTAATCTCAGCTCCGCCACTTGTCCGCTGTATAACCTTGGGCAAGTGACTTATCTTCCCTGTGCCTCAGTTACCTCATCTGTAAAATGGGGATTAAGACTGTAAGCCCCATGTGGGACATGGACTACATCCAAATTGATTGATTATCTTGTATCTACCCCAGCTCTTAATACTGTGCCTGTCCCATTGTAAGCGCTTAACAAATGCCATAAAAAAGGGGAACATTGGACTGTTCATTTACCCCAGACTCATGGCAATAACACTAATTAAAATTGTTGGGGAACTAGAAAAGATGACTGCCAAGAAAAAAGTTTCTTCCCATGGAATAATAGTGGTGGTTGCCAACTGACAATCACTTTTGTTGACGTTGAGATACCCAAATCCAGAGCCTTTCTCACACAGATAATATGGATTGTTGTTACTCCTAAAATTCAGCTGCTCTTTGAGGCCCGAGATAGTCTTTCTGCTCCTTTGTCACAAACATGATAAGCTTTCTCCTTCTACATCATCGCTTTTGGATTCCTAGGCTGAACTGGTAGCTTAATGCTCCTCCCTTGAGGGAAATCAGGGTCTTTGCCTATTTAAAAGGATGTATTACTTTTCAATTCCCAGAGTCTAAATCTAGAAATACCCCCAATGTGCCAATCAAGCAATGTTGGAAGGATTTTGTAATTTTGAAAGAAATACATACATTAAATCCATAACTGCTTTTCAAGCTACCTTTTCCCAGGGGGCGGCTCATTATCTTTTTTTTTTAAAGATATTTAAGCACTTCCTATGTGCCATCTACTGTCCTAAGCACTGGGCTAGATACAAGGTAATCAGGTTGGACGTGGTCCTTGTCTCACATGGGGCTTACAGTCTTAATCCCCATTTTTTGCAGATAATACTTGTGGCATGTGTTAAGCGCTTAGTATGTGTCAGGTACGGTACTAAGTGCTGGGGTGGATATAAACAAATCATCCAGCAGTCCCTGTCCCACATTGAGGTACCTAAAGTGAAGTGAATTGTCCAAGGTCTTACAGCAAGACAAGTGGCAAAGCCAGTTTTAGAAACCAGGTCCCTCTGACCATTTTCCAGACAAAAGAATAACTAGTGACATGCCTTTTCTGTGCCTTTTAATGCAGTAACTCAATTTGGAGTTTGGCGAAGTGGCCACTGGGACTCTGTTTGCCTGTCACTCACAAATGGTCAAATTCACTTGCATATGGAAAATTAGTACGAAGCAAGTTGAACCAGTCAGCTGTGACATATAAATTGAGCTTTCTGTTTAGGGCCATTCCTAGAGGATGTTCATCAAAAAAAACGTTTAAAAAGTTTCAATTTGATTCAATGTTTCTGGCTGGGGCAGATCGGGAATTACCTGCCACTTGTCTGCTGTGTGACATTGGACAAGTCACTTAACTTCTCTGTTCCTCAGTTACCTCATCTGTAAAATGGGGATTGAGTCTATGAGCCCCACGTGGGACAGGGACTGTGTCCAACCTGATTTGCTTGTACCCACCCCAGTGTTTAGTACGGTAGCTGGCACAGAGTAAGCACTTAACAAGCACCACAATTATGTTGAGCAAGGGATTGAGGTGGGCGGGTAGAGGCGTTGAGGACACTCTGCATATGGCCTTTAGCTAGTTAGTTCCTCATTTTCATAAGCACTAATATTCATCCAAAGATTTTCCTGGAGAAAAATGGGCCCAGTTACAATAGGGGCCTCTACTTCAGCAGATGTTCTCATTAAAGACTCCCCATTCTGTCATTCTGCTTTCCTCCTTTGAACAGGAAACTGGAACGTCATTAGAGAAAATGCAAGGAGACGTTCATTGTAAAGGGACCTATCTTCTTACGTTAGCAATTATCTGTCCTACAAGAAATTCTTTAGGGTCTAATCTGTATTGAATTCATTTTGGGGAATAGACTATAGAATTTGGGTCTATTATATGGTTTCAGTGTTGCCTGTAATTTGACAATGCATCACTAATTTAGTGTGGTAGGATTTATTATTGAATTAGTCCTCAACATATGGAGCCTCAGGAGTCTCTGCAATATTTCAATAATACCACCCATATCCCTGTCTTCATGAAGAAATTGAAGAGAGCTGGAATATCTCGCTGTGCTCTATTGATGGCATATTCCTGCCCAGAGTCCTCTTGGACAAGGATTCTGAAGAATGTTGTTTACGTGGCTTCTTAGAATTGCCTTTTGACTACAGACTAAAATGCAGTTCAGCGGGTGAGATCTTTGCAGCCGATACAGGAAGGAAGGAAGGAAGTGACACCAAAATATCTTTCCTACATATATCTGTCTTTTTCTTCCCTTCCTCCTTGAAGTAAAGTAAGCTGCGTATTGGTCAGCTAGTACTATTTAGTCATTCTGGAGCGTGCAGTGAGGGACCTGAAAGCGAAAGTCAGAGTAGATTCTTATCTACTGGAAAACTCATCTAATCAATCAATTAATAGTATTTATTGAATGTTTACTGTGTGTGGAGCACTATACTAAGCCCTTGGGAGAGTACAACATAACTGAGTCCGGTAGATGTGTTCCTTACCCACAAGAAGCCTAACAGTCTAGATAGAGAAGTTTATAGTCTACTTTTGAACTCCAAAGGCTTTGAGCATCAGCAAAACTTTATTAGACATTCATCAAATTGCTGTTTGCTAATCAATGCCCTGGAGACCTGAACACCTATATGACGATACATGAACAAACAGGGAAACAGGAAATCAAATTAAGAGGCTGGCATGGTCTTTGGGTGCCTCTCAGCGTCACACCTGAAGACTTTCCAGTAGTCTACCTGTCTCTACTATGGGAGGGAGAGACAAGAAGAGACATATCCATTCCATTCCTAGCTTGGGCAGTGGCTAGCAAGTGGAAGGCAATCTGCTACTAGTCAAAACTCCCCTGTGCTGGGCAGCCGTGGCATGGGAGGGATTCGAGGACAGAGACTCAGGTTTACTGCACGGAAGGAGGCAATGTAAACCACTTCCGTAATTTTACCAAGAAAACTCTATGGATCCACTACCAGAAGGATTGCAGATGAAAGTGAGGCGTTCTGGGAAAGATGTGTCCATGGCGTCGCTATGGGTCGGACATGACTCGACAGCATAAGACAACACTGGTCTTTGGGAGATCCAAATCGTTGGTTCATTTATTCATTCTATTCATTCAATCATATTTAAAGGGCGCTTACTATGTGCAGAGCACTGTACTAAGTGCCTGGGAGACTTATGACCAGGGCAGAAGGTACAGCTTTCCCCAAAAGCAGTTTCATCAGTATCACAAGCTGCTCAAAACCCTGAAAGACAAGGCAAGAGTAAGAACAATGAAATCCTGGCACACATTCCTGGGAAATGCTATCAAGGTTTCAAACCAGCTGGGGACACACGATAACCCCAAAGATACTGTACATTCCTTTCCCAAACACATACACACACAGGCACACACACAAAAAGCAAACAAAGAAAAAACCCTGCCTACAGGAAGGTAAATGGTAGAATTCACATTTCAACTCCACCCCAAGGCAATTGCATGTTTGGCATTGTGTTTTAGTGGATAGAGCACAGGCCTGGAAGTCAGAAAGACCTGGGTTCTAATCCCGGCTCAGCTACTTATCTACTCTGTGACCCTGGGCAAGTCGATTCACTTCTCTGTGCCTCAGTACCCCTGTCTGTGAAATGGGGATTAAGACTGGGAGCTCTCTGTGGGACAGGGACTGTATCCAACCCAATTATCTTGTATCTATCATAGTGCTTAGAACAGTGTCTGGCACATAGTAAGTGCTCATCTGGGCATATGCATGGGAGGCAGCATGGCTTAGTGGATAGAGCACAAGCTTGGAAGTCAGAAAGACCTGGGTTCTAATCCTGGCTCTGCCAGTTATCTGCTGTGTGACCTTGAGCAAGTCTGTTCATTTTTCTGTACCTCAGTGCCCTGATCTGTGAAATGGGGATTAAGACTGGGAGCTCTCTGGGGGACAGGAACTGTATCCAATCTGATTATCTTGTATCTATCGTAGCACTTAGAACAGTGCCTGGCACATAGTAAGTGCTTAATACCACAATTATTATTATCGGAAAAGTGAAGTCAGCTAGCGATATTGAGAAGAGGGACGGGGTGAGCATGAGACGGAAGTCCAGCTCTCAGTTTTGTCTCTGACCTATGGGGAGCTAGGCCTTAACAATACCTCTGTATGCTTGTCCTTGGGTTTCATGGTTCTAGGTGGACAGGACATTTGAGAAGTGGCTTCTTTCAAGTTCAGATCAAAAGATCACCTATTTGTCTCTATTACTATGTTTCTGGTAAGGCGTTATGACCCCAAAAGCTTATACAATTGATGTAGAGCACAGTCAACATAGGTAATAGAAGTAGTTATAGTCCTTACAGGGTTCAGAGCCCTGTACTAAGCACTGGGAGAGAATATACAGTTAAGAATTAGATCCAGTTCCTCTTCCTCAGGAAACTCTCAATCTAATAATATAAAGGGGGAAAAGGGGACTGGGTTCACCTAAGTAATGGGGAAAAAATAAAGCACTAAAACAAAGGACAAAGACAGATACACACAATAAAACAAAAATCTTCAGGGTGCTGAGGCTAGAGGAGTCGAGTTTCAGGCTCCCCATGGCTCTGAGTACAGGGGTCAGGTGGAACCACAGTGACGGCTACAGGAGCTGCCAGACTTCCCGAGTCTTTGTTGAGGCCTTGTACTGTGGGTGCTGTTCTCTTTCCCCTTGGGGACGGTGGGAGGCAGGATGGGATGGAATCTCCTTGTTTTGCAGTTTCTGGGTGCGGGGGTTCTTCAGGATAATCTGTTGCGTGGCCATAATAATGTTGGTATTTGTTTAGCACTTACTATGTGCAGAACACTGTTCTAAGTGCTGGGGTAGATACAGGGTAATCAGGTTGTCCCACGTGAGGCTCACAGCCTTCATCCCCATTTTACAGGTAAGGTAACTGAGGCACAGAGAAGTTAAGTGACTTGCCCACAGTCACAAAGCTGACAAGTGGCAGAGCAGGGATTTGAAACCATGACCTCTGACTCCCAAGCCCGGGCTCTTTCCACTGAGCCACACTGGCCATGAGCTGTACCCCTAACCCCAAACGTCTATCTCACAGCAGCTGTTCTGGAACACAGTGGGTCTGGGTGAGAATGGTGAATCATGCTTCTGAACTAACAAACCATTTACAACTATGGACAAAACAACTCTATAGTTCACTCTATTATTCCCTGCAGAAAAGAATATGAAAGAAAGCTTCTTTTGATAAAAGTCCCATTTCTATCCCAAATATTATCATTTCTTCCTCATTGAAAATCAATTTACCCACCCAACAGGAATGGCCAGGATCTGCCATTTATTCGGAAATGTCTGATGCTTTTTTTTTCCCCTGGCTTAATTACTTCTCATATTAAGAAGGCTTAATTTTAAATGGGAAAATCAAATTGTTGCTAAGTATGCATACCATTTGCAATTCAATTCCGCATAAGCTCCTAACTAAAAATAATCAGGTGGAAAATTGCTTCCAGAGTACATTGCAATATCAGGTAGTTCCTATGAGTTTGTTGCGTTCCGGCTATTTTCAAAGTTGTATTCAAGCGAGCCGAGTAGATTAGGCTGTGGGAGAAAAAAAGGACAAGACAAGTAACAAAGGTAAGTTGAGTGACTCTGCAGTCACAGAATGGCAAAACAATTTGTGTTGGTTGCTCTTTTGATTAGAGCAGAAAGTTTATAGAGCACACTCTTGTGTACAATGGATATGCATATCTGTTTCTTCTTCCATTAATGTAAGTAACTTCTGGGGAAGAAAAGTCCCTTCCTTCTCTTGTTGCTTAGGTCTGTTTTCTCTTCACTTCTATAGCCACATACAGGTTTGCAGTTAAATGTGCTTTTTATTTTTACATGATCTTTTTTAGCCGATTACACTCTCCCCAATCACCCTCTTTAGAGCTGCTAAATTGAAGAACATCTTCTAGATTCCTTTTTCTCTTCTAATGTTCCTCACTCCCCCGCTACAGTTGACAAGCTTACATGTACAGGAGTCATCAAGGCGTTGCTTCTTCTTGGCATCTATTTTTCCATGGGATGTGGATGGTTTTTAGAATGCTTATTGTTGGAATGTGGCATCGTCAGGATAATTATCTCCTTTTTTGGGGAGCAGGAATACTAGTTCCGTGGACACGGTACTTGACTGTAAACTCCTAGAGGGCAGAGACCAGGCCTTTGGTAGATGTTTTACTTTCTCAAGTGCTTAGTAGAGTGTTGAGTTCTCAGTAAACAATCTATATGTACTATTCATCAATTGACTGATCGACAGTTGGATTTATCAGATTTATCAGAGGCTCAACACACTTGTTTTAATCTCTATATTCCGTCCACATTGGCATTCAAAAAGTCAACACTTTAAAACAGTGAGGACATTAGTGGTTTATCGGGATTTGGAAATATTTTCTCTCACAGAGGGATTACTTCTTCTCTCAGAGTATTTCTCTATAGGTAAAGAAAAGTCAAGGATTTGTCAAAATACAGTTAGATGTGGCATCTAGTAATGGTCACAGTCAAATTTTGACTGGGTGTCACAGTTTCACCTTCCTAAGTTGTTGTTACCTTATGCTGGTGGTGTCCATTAAATTGAACTAAGGGGGACAGGCAAGTGCTGTCAGATTTGTCTGGGAAGGAAAGACTTGCATCAAATTTTGTGGCAAACTTCCTTGCATCGTGGAAGGTTTTCTGCAGTTTGAAAACCCTGATTTTCAGTAGGAGAAGGTGTGTTGAGGAGAGTGTTGAAACGTGATGTACATGAGGTCGTCAACAATGTATTTGACCATGACAGATGGTCCATCTGGCCCAAGAATCCGTCTCCAACCTCTAATTCACACACCCTTGCATTTGCTGTTAAAATAATAAACACATTGGCAAACATATGGGTGATTTATAAATACCACACTTTCCCTAAACCAAAGGTCACAAATCATATTAATGAATTGCTCCCTTCAAGAGTCTCATTACAATTTAAGCATTAGTTTAGAGAAACACACACAAAGAGAACTGGAATATTAGCAGTTTTCTCATACTTTCAGGCCAAACCATGGTTTCTGTTGTGTAGGCCGGGCTTGAAAAGACACTAAGTAGAATCTCCTTTAAATGGCACTAGTAAATAAAATAGTTTGTCTTATAATTTTAATGCTATTTGTGATTTCTATTACAAACCTAGAAACTCAGATGTATTGATTTTGTAGTTTTCTGATGTACTCTACACAATTTATTACTCTTTTCTTCATACTGTGCATTATTACTATAATAGATGTACACCCGTGCCTAATATAAACCTGGAACAATCGATCAATCAGTGGTATTTATTGAGCGCTCACCGTGTGCCAAGGACCGCACTAAGCACTCAAGGGTTCTAATTGGCTCCGCCATTTGCCGTGTGACCTTGGTCCAGTCTCTTTACTTCTCTCGGCCTCAGTTACCTCATCTGCAAAATGGGCATTGAGACCGTTAGCCCCATGTGGCCCAGGAACTCTGCCCAACCCAATATGCCTGTATCTACCCAAGTGTTTAATACAGTGTTTAGCATATAGTAAGTGCTTAATGAATCGATAATTATTATTACAAGGCAGTTGTTTGAAACGTTCCCTGTGCATAATGAGCTTTGGATGTTGGTTACAATTCCTTCTACCTATATAATAATGGAACTCTCACAACGTTCCATGACACCCTATATTTTCTAATCTCATTTTCTTAATTGGTTATGTAGCAAAATCCTTTGAATTCTTTTTTTTATTTAAAAAAAAGGGCAGGTTCTAAGCACTAAACAAGGGAGGTTCCTTTTCCTGACTCTCCACTCCACTGTTTAAACCGTTCGTGAACCCTAGGAGATAGCTGGGATTTTGCATGGCCCTAATCAGAGAAGCAGCGTATCTCAGTGGAAAGAGCCCGGGATTGGGAGTCCGAGGTCATGGGTGCAAATCCCAGCTCTGCCACTTGTCAGCTGTGTGACTGTGGGCAAGTCATTTTGCTTCTCTGTGCCTCAGTTCCCTCATCTGGAAAATGGAGATGAAGACTGTAAGCCTCACGTGGGACGACCTGATGACCCTGTATCTCCCCCAGCGCTTAGAACAGTGCTCTGCACATAGTAAGCTTAACAAATACCAACATTATTATTATTATCAGGTAGGAAGAATAAAGCGAATGGCTTGGATATTCCCCGTGCGTTGCTCAGGCTTGGAGGGGTGTCCAAGTCACTTAACTTCCCTGGGCCTCAGTTCCCTCATCTGGAAAATGGGGAAGAAGACTGTGAGCCTCACGTGGGACGGCCTGATGACCCTGTAGCTATCCCAGCGCTTAGAACAGTGCTCTGCACATAGTAAGCGCTTAACAAATACCAACATTATTATTATCAGGTAGGAAGAATAAAGCGAATGGCTTGGATATTCCCCGTGCGTTGCTCAGGCTTGAAAACGGGGATGAAGACTAGGAGCCTCACGTGGGACCCCCTTTCATTCATTCATTCAATAGTATTTACTGAGCGCTCGCTATGTGCAGAGCACTGTACTAAGCGCTTGGAATGAACAAGTCGGCAACAGATAGAGACAGTCCCTGCCGTTTGACGGGTTTACAGTCTAATGGGGGGAGACAGACAAGAACTGATGACCCTGGATCTCCCCCAGCGCTTAGAACAGTGCTCTGCACATAGTAAGCGCTTAACAAATATCAACATTATCATTATTATTATTGTCAGGTAGGAAGAATAAAGCTTATGGCTTGGATATTCCCCGTGCGTTGCTGAGGCTGGGAGGGGAGGCCACGGGAGGGAGGTGAGGCCCAGAGGGGGTGGAGGCAATCGTTGCCAATTAGTATCTAATTACTTCATTCGGAGGAGCCGCCGCGGCCTCTGATTGACAGGCAGGCGGACGAATGAGGGGTCGGTCCGTTGGGGGCCCTCTTCGGGAGGACCAATGGGAGCCCCGTGCGTTAGGTGGGGGGCGGGACTATGCAAATAAGGGATGGATTTAAGCCGCTGCCCGTGGGAAGCGCTTCGACTCCCCGTGGCCTGCGCAGTCCCCACCGGACCGGCCAGGAAAGTTGCTTCATTTCGATTCCCTCCCTTTTCTTTTTCCTCTTGCGTCTTTTCCTGCACCTCTCTGGAGGTGGTAGCGCTTTATATCGAGAGCTTCCCTTGCTAGACATTTATGCTCCCCAAACCCCGCAGTTATTCTAATAATAATGATGTTAAGCGCTTACTAGGTGCAGAGCACTGGGCTAAGCGCTGGGGGAGATACAGGGTCATCAGGTGGTCCCACGGGAGGCTCCCAGTCTTCATCCCCATTTTACAGACGAGGGAACTGAGGCACAGAGTAGTTAAGTGACTTGCCCACAGTCACACAGCAGACAAGTGGCAGAGCTGGCACGCGTTTGGGTGAGAGTGTGGGCCCGCTGGAGGATGGGGAGACCACTGGCGTGTGGGACGTTAAGGGGGCTTGGGGGGTAACACGGGTGAGTGAGCAGATGTGTTTAAATAGGGGTGAGAGATCCCACCGCCCCTCTCAGCCCGACCTGCTGGGCCCTGCTCTGCTGCTGGAGTAGCCCTGACCGTTATTAATATAATAATAATAATAATGGCATTTGTTAAGCGCTTACTATATGCCAAGCACCGTTTTAAAGCACTGGGGTAGATGCCAGGCCATCAGGTTGTCCCACATAATAATGTTGGTATTCGTTAAGCGCTTACTTTGTGCAGAGCACTGTTGTAAGCACTGGGGGAGATACAGGGTCATCAGGTGGTCCCACGTAAGGCTCACAGTCTTCATCCCCATTTTCCAGCTGAGGGAACTGAGGCACAGAGAAGTGAAGCGACTTGCCCACAGTCACACGGCTGACAAGGGGCAGAGCAGGGCTCACAGTCTTAATCCCCATTTTACAGTTGGGGAAACCGAGGCCTAGGCAAGTTAAGGGACTTGGACACCCCTCGAAGCCTGAGCAACGCCCGGGGAATTTAAAAGCCATTTGCTTTCTTCCTACCCGATTAGGGCCATGCAAAATCCCAGCAATCTCCTAGGGTTCCCGAACGGTTTAAACGCAGGAATGGAGAGTCGGGAAAAGGAACCTCCCTTCGTTCCTCCTTTGCCGATTAATTCCCCCGCGTTTCTGGCTTTAGCCCGCGTCAGCCAATTCACGGTCTGGCCTCTATCTTTCACTTGTCTGCTATTTATTCCTTTCTATTTTCAGGCAGACGTTCACTCCTGTCTGTCACCTGTCCTTTCCGTTTGAAGTTTGGATAGTTACCAATCGACGGAAGCAAGGTAAAGAGCCACGTCTGTTACTAGCCGGACCTGGGCGAGTCACACAATAATAATGCATTATATTTATACTGTATTATATATAATATTGTATTGTATATTAATATTGCAATATATATTTATTTATTATAGTATTTTTAGAACGTACAATGGGTCGAGCGCTGTGGTAGATATAAGACCCTAAAGTCCCATGTGGGGCTCTCGTTTCTAAGTAGGAGGGAAAACAGATATAGAATCCCCACTTTAAAGATGAGGAGACTGAGGCCCAGAGAAGCCAAGTGCCCTGCCAGTGTCACCCAGCTAACAAATGGCCGAGCTGGGATTAGCATCCAGGTCCTCTGTTTTGCAGGCCTGTGCTCTTTCCATTAGGCAATTCGGCTTCCCTTACTCTACCTCAGTTCCTTCATTAGGTAAATAGGATAAAATAGTTTCTCCCCCTTACCCCGTGTTGGAACTAAGTGTGGCTCAGTGTGAACTTCACCCTGGGATAAGGAAACTGGGAGGTGGGGAGTGGACTTTGGTGGGTGTGTAGGGTAAACTTGTTGTGGGCAGGGAATGCGTCTGCTTATTGTTGTATTGTACTCTCCCGAGTGCTTAGCATAGTGCTCTGTACCCAGTAAGGACTCAAATGCAATTGATTGAAGTTTGTTTGTTCTTGCTGTGGGCTAAGCACTGTTACAAGATACAAGATAATCAGGTCAGACACAGTCTCTCCTCCACACAGGGCTCATGGCCTAAGGAAGAGAGAAAACAGGTGTTAAATTGTTAGATGAGGAGTGGGGCCACAGAAGTTACTTAACGTGCCTCAGGTGACCCAGCAGTAAGCCTTGGAGCTATGATTAGAGCCCAGGTGTCCCAACTCTCAGCCCTGTGTTCTTTCCACGTGGTCAGCCTCCTTTTTCATTATAGCATGGGCAGGAATCACTGCTCCAAAGTATCACAGCTAAACTCCTGGTAGATAGCAACAGAGGCCTTGCAGGACATACAGACACATGCATGCACTCCAACACTGAGTAGATTGCCCTGTTGTTAGCCAAATATTGGACCTGGCCTTCTCCATCTCCTCCAAGACTAAGTCCTCCTTTCTTCATTCAATGGATTTTATTGAGTGCTTACTATGTGCAGAGCACTGTACTAAGCAATTGGAATGTACAATTTGGAAAACAGAGAGAATCCCTGCCCAATGACGGCCTCACAGTCCTCTTCTTCCACTCCCTTCTGCATCACCGACTTGCTCCCTTTATTCACCCCCCTCCCAGCCCCTCAGCATTTACGTTCATCTCTGTACATAATTATTATGTAATCTAATCTGTACATTATTTATATTAATGGCTGTTTTCTCCCTCACCCCCCCTCTAGAATTTAAACTCCTGTGGGCAGAGAATGTGTCTATTATTATACTGTACTCTCCCAAGCTCTTAGTACAGTGCTCTGCACACAGTTAACGTTCAATAAATGTATTCGACTGACTTACTGTATATTTGGCTGTTTGCATCTGCTTTTCCCTCGCATTAGATTGCAAACTGTAAACTCGTGAACAGGGAATATATCTGTTATATTCTCTCAAACACATATTGCAGTGCTTTACACACAGTAAGCGTTCAATAAATTTTATTGACTGAAGCTCCTTGAGGCCATGGACTTCTGATTTTATTTTTTTAATGGCATTTAAACACTTTGTACCAGGCACTGTACTAGGTTCTGGGGCAGATACAAGCTAATCAGGTTGCACACAATCCATGTCCCACATGGGGCTCACAGTTTTAATCCCCCCTTTACAGATGAGGCATCTGAGGCACCGAGAAGTGAAGTGACTTGCCTAAGGCCACGTGGCAGACCTGGGGTTAGAACCCAGGACCTTCTGACTCCCAGGCCCGTGTTCTAGCCACTAGACCATACTACGGCCATGACAATATACAGTGCTTTTCCTGGAGTAGATACTCAAATACTGTAAAATGAAGATAGTGATGAGCAGAATGATGGGATGATCTGCTTTTGCCTTAGACATTTTCTCTACTACAAAATGGATTCCATTTTAAAAACTGCTTTTGGAATAGAGAAGCTTTCCTCAAAGCCTAGAATATGATGAATTATCCCCTTTAAGAAAAATCTCAGCAAGTCTTTTCAATTTTTTTTTTAGCTCAGTGTTTAAAGCAGAGAATGGAAGTGTATTTTTAAGGAAAAAAATGTTCTCAGATATTCACAATGGAGGGTAAAATTTAATCAATCCTGCATTAATCAAAAATATGATTCAGTTGCAAATAATGTATATTCTTTTCTTTGCAATTATGTGATCAATTTCCTTTGTTTCTTTCAATGAACAGAATTCAATGGAAAACAAAGTGCATTATTCAAATGAATTTCACTCGATCCTGGAAAGAATAGTGCTGTTTAAATGTGAGTACAATGAAATGTAGTCTAATGGGAATAAGAGGTGGTCGACAGGGCATAAATCGATCAATTGTATAAACTGAGCACTTACTATGTGCTGAACACTGTACTAAGCGCTTGGAAGAGTACAGTATAATAGCTGATGGACCTGCTCGCTGGCAACATTATCCAACATGTCAGATCTGTGCTAACTTCAGAAAAAGCTCAATTGTCTTTTTCCGCAGTAGCCACGGGTTGTGTGTATATCTATACTTTTTTTGGTGTATACACACACACACACATATATATATATATATATATATATATATATATATATATATACATAATGACTCCTTTAGCCCTTTTCTTTGGGGAATATTGGAAAGAATGACAATAGCTAGGGAGGCAGATAAGTCCTCAAGGAAAGAACCTAGGGAAAAAGGTCAGGATCTTTGGATTCTTGTCCCAGATCTGTCATTACTGCATTTGGGAGAGTACAGTGCATCAGGGTGACTCAGAGGAAAGAGAACGGGCTGGGGTGTCAGAGATCATGGGTTCAAATCCCGGCCCCGCCGCGTGTCAGCTGTGTGACTTTGGGCAAGTCACTTCACTTCTGTGTGCCTTAGTTACCTCATCTGTAAAATGGGAATGAAGACTGTGAGCCCCACGTGGGACAACCTGATCACCTTGTATCCTCCCTGGCACTTAGTATGGTGCTTTGCACATAGTAAGCGCTTAAATGCCATTATTATTATTATTATCAGAGTTGGTAGATGTGTTCCCAGCCCACAACAAGCTTACAGTCTAGAGGGGGAGACAGTTATTAAATTGGTATGTCCATAAGTGTCATGGGGTGAATAAAGGGCACAAATAATGATAATGATGGTATTTGTGAAGCACTTACTATGTGCTAAGCACTGTTCTAAGCACTAGGGTAAATACAGGGTAATCAGGTTGTCCCATTCGGGGCTCACAGCCTTAATTCCCATTTTATAGATGAGGTAACTGAGGCACAGAGAAGGTAAGTGACTTTTTGGAACCGGGATTTGAACCCATGACCTCTGACTCCCAAGCCCGTTCTAAGTGCAAGGGTGGTGCAGAAAAGAAGAAATAGAGGAAATGAGGGCTTAGTAGGGCAAGCCCTCTTGGAGGAGATGTAGCTTTTAATAGGGGATTGAAGTTGGGGAGAGTGGTGGTCTGACGATTATTAAGAGAAAGGGAGTCCCAGCCCAGCAGCGGGACATGGTTGAGGGGTCAGTGGCAAGAAAGCTGAGATGTAGTTACAGTCCATGGGTTGGTTAGAGGAGCAAAGCGAGTGTGCGTGTCTGCTCTTAGAGTCTTCTACTTACCCTGGTGCTTGGTGCATACTAAGATCTTAATGAACACCATAATTATTAAAAGCCCTGAGCTGGCATTAGTAATATGGGGGAGAAAATACAAATTTTGTGCAACATATAAAGTTTTTGTAGGCTTAATAGTTTATGAAAATTATTTTTATCTGTGCTGCACTGAATGCAGATACAGCCTCCTGCCCTTAAGGAGCTGAAAGTTTTAATAGCAGCTAAAGGGAGACACAAATGGTGTGCATATGAATTGAAATTAATAAAGACAAAGATACAGTTTGTAAAGAGGAAAGTAAAAGATGTAATTACACTATAATAAAGCAAACAAAATATATACATATAAAGTTGGAAAGTGCAGTGGTGTGGCATGTCAAGTGATGTTGAAGTGCTTACCATGTGCTAAGTGCTGGGTTAGGTGAAATAATAATAAATTAGGGTACTTGTTAAGTGCTTCCTATGTGCCAAGCACTGTTCTAAGTACTGGGTTAGAGACAAATTAATCAGGTTGGACACAGTCCCTGTCCCACGTGGGGCTGACACTCTTAATCTTCATTCTATAGAGGAGGTAACTGAGGCCCAGAAAAGTTAAATGACTTGCCCAGGGTCACACAGCAGGCATGTGGAAGAGCCAGGATTAGGTCCTTCTGATTCGCAGGTCTATCGACTAGGGAACACTGGTTCTCTGAGATTATCAATTGCTACAGGGGGCTCAGAGTCTAAGTAGGAGGGAGAACAGGTATTGAATCCCCATTTTGCTGATGAGGGAACTGAGTAACAGAGAATTTAAGTGACTTTTCCAGGGTCACACAGCAGATACGTGGTGGTGTGGGGATTAGAACCCAAGTCCTCAGATTTCCAGGTCCCTGTTCTTTCCATTGGCCATGCTGCTTTCTTCAGCATGTCAAGTGATGATAATTTTGGTATATAAGGGCTTTCTCAGCACTGGGTAGATACAAGCTAATGAGGTTGGACCTAGCCCCTTTCCCTCACGGGGGTCACAATCTTAATCCCCATTTTACAGATGAGATAACTGAGGAACAGAGAAGTTAAGTGACTTGCCCAAGATCAGACAGACCACATATGCCAGAGCCAGGATTCAAACCCATGTTCTCTGACTCCCAGGGCCGGGCTCTTTTCCTTAGGCCATGCTGCTTTTGTATTTTAGTGTAAAACATTAAAAAATGAGCTCTCTTTCAGTCTAGCTTTTCATATGTATGCACATAGAGTCTCAGGGGATTTCAGTATTAGGAAGCTTCCATTCTTATCGCAAAATGGGAATTATGAGCCAGAGGTGACAAATTTCTACCTATGCGACTGTGCAGTGCAATATGATAGGTCAAGATTCAATCAAGTGTAAAAAAAAAAAAATCAGTTGATAGAACATATTTTGCAAAACCAATGAGCATCTGCAAAAGGGCAGTTCTGGTTTACCAGTTACATTTCATGGGTGGTTGCCTTTGCACTTAATTTTACACTTAAGACATGAAAGTATGTAGTACACATAGAATGGTTGATATGTTTACGTAAATACAGATAGGAGAAACATTCTTGAAGCCATTTTCAGCACAGGGTGCTCACATTATTGTTCCCAAATAGTTTGAACAGAACCTTCTTGTCACAGGAGTATTTTGTGTGTTGCTGTTGCCTTTTATTTTGTTGGAAATCAACAGTAATTGAAAATAATTACCATCTTCAGAAGCTGAAAGTGATTAGGTCTCGCTCAGTGGAGTGCTGAAAGATATTTTGAATGAATGTGAATATCTGGAAAAGGAGTGATATCTTTTAGACCGTAGACTAAGCCGTGAACTATTCCTACTGTGGCTAAGGCTTGATTCTACCACAGCAGTCGGTTGGAAAAACCAATATAGAAAATGGGAACTGAGATCCTTCGACGCAAGATCATTTTATATATGTTAATTCAGGTATATTGTGAAATAGTTCAGGTTCTCTAGACAATCGTATTGATTTATGGCATCATCATCAGAATGCTATTATCGCTCAGAATAGCTAGAGTTCTTGTAATGATGTCATTAAGCAGGAATCCCCATGAAGGTCTATATCAAAAATGAGGCCATCTTGAAAAATGAAAGGTTTGCTCTATAAATTAGATAACTGGGCAATTTTCTTTGTCTGGTCTATTCTCAAAGCTATAAAATCATCATGATCAGATTCCTACAGTGATCCAACGGGGGTGCACACTCCAAAAGAAATAGACAGGAAACTCCTCTTAATTTTAAAATGCAAACCTGCAAACAAATATCTGTTCAGACAGGAGTATTACTTGGATACATCTCAAAAATAGCAGCTTTATTTCCCAGGATCTCAGCTACTAATGAAGAAATAACCGCATGTATATTCAAGGTACAAGAATGAAGTGTTGGATACTAACACTACTAGAGAGAAAATAATGAACATTTAACGACGTAGTCATTATTAAGCAGTATTACTTATTACCATAACAATGTCTAAAATTATGGCCATTAGCCATGTTGAAAGCCCCACATTTTCCTGTTTCAAGATTAATTTTCAGAGTAACATTAATGAGGATTTTCCGTGGACTAGGATGTTTCAGTGGTAAACGCAGAGAAGTATTTTATTAGGACTAAGCTTCTCTGTCTTCTGAAAGACAGAAAGACATTAAATGTGGGAATGCTATCAAAATGTTTCATTTTACCTGCTAATTATCCATTTGCATATTAATGGATTGTTGGAAAAGTAAGGGTAATTATCATTTATTAAATGAAAGGAACTGACACTTAATAAGAATTTTTAAAAGCTTTTCCCAGTGGTAGGTGTAAAGTTCAGAGACATTGGTCTTTCTCCTCACGGATTCTCCAACTTACGCATTTTATAAATGGCTTTGAGATAAAAGTGACAAAGTTCATTTTCTTAAATTAAATTGATTTTGATTCTCCTCACTTATCGGCACATGTATGGATCGCAGCATTTAAAACCGTGAGAAATATCATTGCAGAGTCAGAACACCAGTCTATCCACCTCAGAATTTTGCCTTAGAGGCCAAAGTGTACTTCCACCAGTGGTATTTATTGAGTATTTACTAGGTGCAGAATACTGTACTAAGCACCTGGGAGAGGACAATACAACCAAGTTGGTAGAGGCATTCCCCGCCCATCACCAGTTTACAGTCTAAAGGAACAGTGCAATTGAAGAGAAATATCTTCCTCCTGAATTTATGCCCACGTATATTTCTTAACATAGTCACCTTGGGCACTTCTGTAGTTAAATTTATGGAATGTGCCACTGAATGATTTCATGCTTTCCATTTGGATAATCATGATTTGTTCTTTTATGAATGATTTGGCTCTCCTGTTTGATAAAATGTCATCTATTTCCCTTTCATTTAGCCACTTCAAATTTTCCTTTGGAGGCATTGATTAAATAATTACCCGAGCACACGGTTCTTTTGTATTTGGTAAATTAAATACCTATTGGACTAGAAAGTCAGCTACTATCGAATTCTATCTTAGGGATGAGAAAACCCACCAGGAAAAATATGTATTAGTTGCTTAATAAAGTCAAATACAGTTACCTGAAAAGAATAATTTACTAGGGTATCCTTTCCTACCTGGAAAATGAATGGTTTGTTTTTGGTCTCAAATGTTGCCCCTCTTTTTGGTTAAATTGACAAGCAGTCTGAATAAAGAATTCAGAGTATCTTGTAGGGAGACAACTTGGAGGCGCAAAGTTATTTAAGTAATGGATCCCTTTTGTCAGTGTCTAGGATCCAGTTATTATGTAGTCTGGTTTTTCTTTCTTATTATTTGATGTCAAGGAGATCCTTTTTTCAGTCACATTGGCATCCCTTCTCACATTTTCTGGCTAGCAAGGATTTAATCCTGAATTTGTCTTTACTTTATCTAGGGCAATCTCATTTGGGTACAAATATGAATTGTGACAATGGATGAAAATAAGAACTTTGTGGTTAAATATATTCATTTTCCTTTCGAACAGTAACACAACTCAAACAGCTTCATAGATGTGTAATGACTTGTGCTTTATAGTCATTCTTCCCATCACATATCTGATTTCAATGAGTAATTCTTTGGTCTGAGTGGGCAGAAATCTGTTAATAGGATAATGGAGTTGATGAGTTGTTTACAAGGAGTTAAATGTACCTTTTGTTCCTGAAACAAGCTCACTGGATTCCTTCTGAAAGAGAAAATTCTACATGACCATTTTTAGCATTGAATTTAACAGCCTCCCTAAACTATCTTGCACGTTAATTGAGAATGTTGTCCAAAATGTTGTTCTGGCATTTCAAAAATAAAATTTATTTGCCATACCCTTTCTCCCTTGTGCTCCTCCTCTTCCTCCTCTTTCCTCTCTGATCCCTCGGAATAATATGAACACCCACTAAGCCACTCCTCCTCTTCCTCTCCTTTCATCAAGATAGTCATAAAAGCAATCAAAAGTTGGTAGAACCATAGAATCCTCTCCCTGAAACTTTTGAGGATTAAGTTATTTTGCTTTCCATACCTGCTAAAATCTGTGGCCTATTGCTACTTAAAATTCCAGTTTACATCTATCAAGGTCACCTTGTTCTCTGATTTGTTTGTTTTTTATGCTATTTATTAAGCACGTACTATGTGCCAGGTGGTATACTAAGCAAGCGCTGAAATAGATGAAAGCAAATCAGAGTGGACACAGTCCCTGTCCCACATGGGACTCACAGTCTTTACAGATGAGGTAACTGAGACCTAGTGAAGTGACTTACTCAAGGTGACGCAACAGGCAAATGGTAGGGAATAGTGTGTGGTGGTGAGGAGGTTTTGGATGGTCTGCACTCTGCAAGTTAGCGCTCTGTGCAATCTGAACTCGTTATGAACCTGGTATTTATTCTGGCTGATGGGGAGATTGGCGGATTCACCACTAGCATATGTGGCCCACCTCCCCTGTACCCTCTGCCCTGAACACCCCAGGGATGGGAGGGAAGAGAGAGGCCAGTGTGGGTGGTTAGGGCTGAATCTCAGAAATCCCTGGACGCATTTCTGACAGGCTGTAACTTTCTGCTGGAATGAGGGAGAGGCATGGGTGTGTGGGAAGGGGAGACAGGATATATAAATATTTGCTGGGAATTCTTAAGATGATTTTTTTTTTTCTCTAAAGAAGAAAGTTTGCAATATTTCTAGGAGAAGGAAGAGAACACCCTCCAATTCATAGTTTTAAGTCATGGAGTTCAGGATGGTTGAGTTTATTGCCCCTGTTCAGTGTCTACTGTGAATACAATTAAACCATGATTACACATTACCGTTTGCATTAATATCGGAGCCTTTAATTCTGTTGCTTGGCTTTGGAACTTCCAGGCTCCTTTCAACGTTTTGATACTTTAAATAAACTACTGTGTTTGTGAAAACCTTGCTAGGTCAACAGTGAACATAGTTTTGCAAAGATTGGGAAAAAAATATTATTTCTACCTACACTGCAGATTAAATGGTATATTTCTTCAGTTTGTGGGAAGCTTGAAGACCTCCTGTGCTCTTGTTTCTGAAACCACCATTCTGTTTTGATGCATAGTTCAAGCACAGTTATTACATTACAAAACAAATATTAATGTTATCACTGAAGGCGTACTCCCTAAAATTGTTTTCAGAAATGTAAAACAATATTGTTTTTAAAAGGGAAAAGGTTGAGAATTACAAAGAACAGGATGTTTTCTGAAATCAAATAGCAGTCAGATAGAGAACCTGGGTTATTTCATTTATTCATTCAATCATATTTATTGAGCGCTTACTGTGTGCATAGCACTGTACTAATCGCTTGGAATGTACAATTCAGCAACAGATAGAGATAATCCCTGCCCCACAACGGGTTCAGAGTCTAAATGGGGTGACAGACAACAAAACAAAACAAGTAGTCAGGCGTCAATACCATCAAGACAAATAGAATCATAGATATATACACATCACTAACAAAATAGAGTACTAAATAATTACAGAAATATGCATAGGTGCTGTGGGGAGGGGACGGGGAAGAGCAGAGGGAGGGAGTAGGGAGAATGGGGAGGGGAGGAGGAGCAGAGGGAAAGGCAGGGCTCAGTCTGGGAAGGCCTCCTGGAGGAGGTGAGCTCTCAGCAGGGCTTTAAAGAGGGGAAGAGAGTTAAAAATATGGAACGCTTCATGAATTTGCATGTCATTTTTAACCTTCATGAAAAAGAAACAAACATTTTAGCCTATACAGGGACATTGGCTTGAGGTAGAGAATCATAAAGTGAGGAGATTTTCTGTCAATCTGATGCATTACAATACAACCTGAGCAAATCAATATATTTTAAATATATTTTAAATATATTATATATATATATATAAAGCCACTGGGTGTGTGTACTTTTCCAACTTTCACTGTTGTATTCACTGTTCCCATAATGACCTGCTTTGCAAATGCAGGTCTATATTTAGGGTATGCTGCTCTCCCTGCAAAATCACACTGCTGACCCAGCATAACTGTCTTTTTATATCTTCAAAAGCTCAGCCTGAAGTATTTCCAGGCTTCTAATTCTATGGAGGTCACACAATCTGGTGATTATTCATTTGCGGGACTTTCCTTCTCAATAAATGCAAGGTGAATGGCACAATTTAAAAGGGGCAGGATTGGTGATGATTCAGAACTGTATAGGAGAAGGAAGTGTTCAGGTATGGTGTAAAATAAAATCATTTATTTTCATGTATTCTCTTTGGGGAATATGGTTCAATTTGATCTTCTGCGTCGAATCCCCTTCCTCCTCAAATTGGTCAAACCACATCCCTATTCCTCTCTAACTTCAAGGACCTCTTAAAAAGTCACTGCCTCCAGGAGGCCTTCCCAATGAACCTTCACTTCCCTAGTCATGTCATTCCACTGTCATTCTTAGCCCTCATGTGTATCCCCATCTAGAGACATTGTTATACTGATAACATCTATAATATATAATATCCTGGGTCTTTTTAAATAGTTTGCTTATGATCTTATTCTTGTTCCTACCGCATTTTTACAATGTGCCTCAGTCTCTCTCTTCCATTAATAAGTACACCCCTAGAGGGCATGGACTGTGTCTTAAAATTACATTGGAATTCTCAAGCATCTAGTATGCTGGGCTGCACAAGGTAGCATACAGTAAGTACTAACAGTGGTGGTGGAGATAATAATGATGTCACGCAGAAAAGTATTGGGATAACATAAATCAGGCCACACTTTGGCCACGATTAGGAAAGTGATTTTATATTTTCATCTGCATTTTTTCATCAAATAGGATACAAGTTTAAGCAGCATTCTCCCAGAAATGATGTAGTTACTTTTGCAACTGTCGTTTAAGACTTATCAAATTCCTCCTGTGTTCCCGGTGCTATCCATAATAAGGCAGCTGTTTGCTAGATTACTTGTGTTTTGAAGCGTACAGGCAGTTGTAGCAGGGTGCATGTTCTGATTGCATGTGTTCAACGTATTGGATCAACTGCCCTGAAGCTCCTTAAGCATTCAGGACTTGAATCACAGAGATGAGTCTTGAGCTAGACAGATGGACCTTCCACCTCCTCTATTAACATGCTGAGCGATTCATGCTACCGTTACCAAATTATATGAGTAGTATAAAAAGGGTAAAACAGACATATTTACACAGTCATAAAAGTAGTGTCCTTTCCCTTGTGTACACCCTCCATTCTGGACACTTAGTTATGATACTAAGTCCATTTGCTTAGAATTACGACAAGCACCGAAGTAGATAAAATAATTATTGTGGTTTTTAAGCGCCTACTCGGTGGCAAGCACTGTTCTAAATGCTGGGGTAGATAGGAGTTAATTAGGTTGGACAAAGTCCCTGTTTGACATGGGGCTCACACTTAAAGTAGGAGGGAGAACAGGTATTTAATCCACTCTTGATAGTTGAATAAACTGAGGCACAGAGTATTAAGTGATTTGCCCCAGGTTACACAGCAAGGAATGGGCAGAGTTGGCATTAGAACCCAGGGCCTCTTACTTCCAGACCTGTACTCTTTCCACTAGGCCACGTTGCTTAGATCAAATCATCAGATCAATGAAAATCCTTCTCCCCAAAGGGCTCAAAATCTAAGATGTAAGAAAAGCAGGTATTTTGTCTTCAGTTTACAAATGAGGAGATTGAGGCAAAGGAAGATGAAGTGATTTAGGAGAACCGGCATTGCCTAGTAGAAAGCAGGCAGGCTGGGAGACCGCGTTCCTGGGTTCTAATCCCAGTTCTGTCGCTTGTCTGCTGAGTGACCTTAGATGATTCACTTAACTTCTCTTTCCCTCAGTTTTCTAATCAGAGAATGGGGATTCAATATCTGTATCTTCTCCTGCCTAGACCGTGTACTCTGAGGGCCAGGGCCTGTGTCCAATCTGATTATCTGGTATCTAACTCAATGCTTAGTGCAGTGTTTGCCACGCGGTAAATGCTGAACAGATATCCCAGTTATTATTATTATTAACCAAGGCCACACAGTGGACCAGATGCAGTGGAACTTTGAACCCAGGTCTTTGATTCCCAGTCACGAGCTCTTCCCACCAGGCCACTGGTGTAACAGCATGGCCTAGTGGACAGAGCACAGGCAGCGGACTCAGAGGATGTGGGTTCTAATCCCGGGTCTGCCACTTGTCCGCTGTGTGACCTGAGTCAAGATGCTCAACTTCTCAGGGTCTCAGTTTTCTTATCTGTGAAATGGAGATTCAGTACCTATTCCTCCTCCTCATAATAATAATTGTGGTATTTACTAGCAAGCACTGGTAAAAATTGAGGCATAATAGTTGTAGTAATACTTTAGATGGTTGCTTTATGAAGAGCACTGCATTAAACGCTGGGAATGAATAAGTGGGAAGAAGACACAGTCCCCATCCCTTGGGGAGCTCATGAAAAGAGGATTGATTAGTGGCTATTTGCTTTTCAATCATTGTCGTGGTAGAGAGAAGCAGCGTGGCTCAGTGGAAAGAGGCTTGGGAGTTAGAGGTCATGGGTTCAAATCCTAGCTCAGCCACTTGTCAGCTGTGTGACTGTGGGCAAGTCACTTAACTACTCTGTGCCTCAGTTATCCCATCTGTAAAATGGGGATCAAGACTGTGAGTCCCACGTGGGACAACCTGATCTCCTTGCATCCTCCCTAGCGCTTGGAACAGTGCTTCGCACATAGTAAGCGCACAAATGCCATCATTTTTTAAATGCCTACTGTGTGCAGAGCACTGTACTGAACTCTTGGAAGAGTGGAGTATGAGAGAGAAACAGCATAGCCTAGTGAGTAAAGCATGGGCCTGAGACCCAGGTTCTAATCTTGGTTCTACCACTTATCTGCTGTGTGACCTCGAGCAAGTCACTTCACTTCTCTGTGCCTCAGTTCCCTCATCTGGAAAATGGGGATTAAGACTGACCCCTATGTGGGACAAGGACTTTGTCCAGTCCACTTATCTTGTGTCTACGCCAGCACTCAGTACAGTATCTGGAACATAGCACTTAACAGATACCACAATTAGAGTTGGTAGATGCATTCCCTTTAGAAGTGTGAAGGCCTTTGACGATGTCCATGAGACTGATTTCTGGAGGTGGATTGATAGTGTTGATTGGTGAGCACAGAGGGGTTCGGAAGTAACCCAATTTAGAATTTAGTGCTGGGGTCTTAGAATCGCATCTGGCACATATTAAGAGCTTAACTAATATCATTTTTTAAAAAAAAGTTAACCATCATCATGAAGAGCTTTTTCCTATGCCTCCACTGTGAACAGGTGGGAGCCCTAATAAAGTAAACCAGCTAACAAAATATTAACTTTTCCCAAGAGAGGGTCTTAATGAGTGAGACAATCAATCCTTACTCCTCAGGGTGTTGTTGAAAGGAATTTGAACTCAAAACACTTTTTTGTGGCATTTAAGAGCTTTCTTTGTGCCAGGCATTGTATTAAATGCTAGGGTAGATACAAATTAATCAGGTTGGACATGGTCCCACATGGGGCTCATTGTTTTAATCCCCAAATTAGGGGATTTATTAGATGAGGTAACTGAGGCACAGAGAAATGAAGTGACTTGCCCAAGGTCACACAGCAGATAAGTGGTTGACCTGCGATGAGAACCCAGATCCTCCTGTCTCCCAAGCCTGGGATCTTTCCACTAGACCAAGCTGCTCCTCAATTCACTCAGTTCACTCACTTGAATTCCCTCTAATACTCTATATGTGGACAGGTATATTATTATACTGTTTGGGGAAGAAAGTCCCACTAGCAAATCCATTGCCATTGAAGAACTTACCTTTCTCCCCGCTTCTCTTTAAAAAAAAAAATGCCATCTCCGACTTAAGCTATTGTTACAGCAGTTGGAAAAAGAAAGAAACTAACTGCAGAAGTCAAGTACTTTTCTTTGACAGATGAAGGTTCACCTTCTCTGGGAATTGAAAATGTTTTTCGCTGGCATGCTACAGTTTTCCTGCCTCTCCTGGCATCTTCACTGCTCATTTAGACTCCGTGCTTGATAACTTTTTCAACTTACCTGAAGGGTACTTCTGTTGAGAAGAGCTACTTTGAGACAAAATCAATCTTGCTAATGGCAAGGAGAATTATGCCACTTCGGCTGGTGTTACAGGTTATTTAGCATAAACATATGTGTTCCCATTAAGAGCCATCTTTCCTCCAAACACAATGAGTCACTTGTGTATGAAGTTTTGTTTATAAATCTGAAACTAATTTCCCCAGTCTGCTCTCTCTATGCCATGTGATAAAACTATACAAATGTCACTTTTCAAGCATGCCCATATCTCTATAAAGGACCCCTGAAGTAATTTATGCTCTCTCTCCAACAGAATTATACATAAATGGTTCATATAATATGGAATCAAACCTCATCCTGAAGTATTTTCCATCTTCTATTAGAATAGTTTACAACAGAGTATAAACCTACCTTCGGTGACATCAGATGTTCCTCCGAAGAGGCATCGAATTTTTAGCTTCTATACAGGATGATAATAGGTGTGAACATATTGCTTCCTGACGAAGGGCTTTCATTTTCTGCAGCTACTATAGATGATTTCCTGGTTTTCGTTATGGGCATTTCTACCTTGGCAATATTAGGATTTTTGATGATTGGATTTCCAACCATCTTTTCTGCCCATCTGGGATTCTGACTTGGCTTGAGTGCGATGGGTATTTCAAGCCGGAGAAATCTCTGGGGCACTAACTTTCAACCATTTGGGCCTCAGAGAAATATATTGGGCTAATTTTCTGGGTGCTGATGCATTCAGGATTTTCTTCCCCATTCCACTGCTTCTTAGAATTTGTCAGCATAGCCACCCTTCTCCTCCTTCTTATCACTATCAACAAATAGTGTGCCCATGTCCCTCTAGACTGTAAGCTCATTGGAGGCAGTGAAAGTGGCTACCAACTGTGTCATATTGTACTCTCCCAAGAGCTTAATGCAGTGCTGTGCACACAGTAAGCGCTCAAATACAATTGCTTGATTGGTCCCATCTCCCCATGGGACCAATTTCCACCTGAAACTTTTCCACCTGAAACTTTCATCAAATCTCTGTAGCACCCAAATCCAAGCTATGGAACTAATTATATTTTACATTTATAATATTATTCCCTCATAAATATTAATGCTTTGGAATGTAGTTTGATCTGACTGGTTGAATAATATCAGTAATTAATCAGCATTAGAAGGCTTCAAAATGATTGTTTCTTCAGAGAATCTCATCCTAAAGAGCAAAGCATGTGAAGTTGGTGAGTTTGGCCCTGTGGGAGATTCCCCCAGGATTGCCCACTGGCCATCACGACTGATTGATCAGAATGGGCCTCCCACCAGAAGGGCTTTGAATTCCCCAAATGAAAGTAGAGGAAAGGCCGTGTTTAGGGAAATGAACAGAGAGGAGTAAACTGATGAGTTAAGGTGAGGGGAAGGTAGCGGTGATGAGAAGGGAGTGCAGCTGAAGATTTGGAGTTTTTCGGGAATACTGATCATCACCCGTAGTTTTGATATGAACAAGACCTGTCAAGGAAATACTTGATATTCACCCCACCCTCAGCCCCACAGCACTTATGTACATATTACGGATATTACGGATATCCGTAATTTATATTAATGTCTGTCTCCCCCCTCCAGACATTCAGCTCCTTTTGGGCTGGGAACAGGTCTACTGGCTCTGTTGCATTGTACTCTCCCAAATGCTTAGTCTAGTGCTCTTTGCACAGTAAGCACTCAATAAATACTGTTGATTGATTGATAGGTATTAGAAACCCTCACAAAAAGGCCTACAGAATTCCCATGTAAGGAGTTGTTTGAGGGAGGTGATACCTTTCTCCTAGCATTGGGTTCTGGGTGAGTATTCAGAGACACAGACTTTCATACCTTGACTTTGTGAAATCACTTTTATTTTTCAACAGTGACTTCACCTTAATCAACCAATCAATGGTATTCATTGAGCAGTTATCATGAGTAGAGCATTGTGGCAATAATAACAATATTAATTATAATATTTGTTAAGCACTTACTATGTGCTCAGCACTGTTCCAAGCACTGGGGTAGATACAAGGTTATCAGGTTGTCCCACGTGGGGCTCACAGTTTTAATTCCCTTTTTACAGATGAGGTAACTGAGGCACAGAGAAGTTAAAGGACTTGCCCAAGGTCACATAGCAGACAAGTGGCAGAGCCAGATTTAGAACCCACACCCTCCCAAGTACTTGGGAGAGTACAGTAAAGCCGAGACATTCATTTTCTTAAGGAGCTCAATGTCTAGAGGGGGAGTCAGTCATTAAAAGAAAATTACAGGTTGGGAAATTCAAATCAGCTGAGTGTAAGGATTTGTTGTGGGGGTGGTGTGAGTACCTAAATGCATAGTTGAGACAAACTCAAAGTATGCTCTAAGGAGGGAAAGTAGGGTGAGGAGATAAGAGATGTAAACTCCTTAAGGGCAGGGTTTGTATCTTTCAACTCTGATATATTTTTCTCTCCCAAGCATTTAGTACAGCACTCTGTACACCTTGATTGAGGGAAGACATCTGGGAGGAGAAATGACTTCATTTGATTTTCCCAATATTCTTGTGAGGGAGAAAAGATCTGGTATTACTATTATTATCATCATGATTCCCTAAACTGTAAGCCCCTTATGGGCAAAGAATGTGTCTACCAAGTCTGTTGTACTCTCCCAAGCACTGTCCAGTGCTCTGCCCACAGTATGTGCTCAGTAAATATGATTGATTATTCCCATTTTACAATCGAGCAGGCTGAAGTAGCAATATGGGAAGCAGCATGTCCCAGTGTATAGAGCACGGGCTTGGGAGTCAGAAGGTCCTGGGTTCTAATCCCAACTCTGCTACTTGTCTGCTGTGTGACATTGGACACTTCACTTCTCTGTGCCTCAATTCGCTTATTTGTAAAATGGCGATTGAGACTGTGAACCCCACATGGAACAGGGAGTGTGTCAACCTGATGATCTTGTATCTAACCCTGCACTTAAAATAATGCTTGACATAAAGTAAGCACTTAACGGATGCCATCATCCTCATCTTCATGTACCTAGAGTTTAAGTGCCTTGCACAAGGTCCCCAAGCCCATGAGTAGCAGTGCTGGGACTAGAACCCGGGTTTGACTCCTAACACTGTGTCTTGTCCACTACCCCATGCTGCTTGCACCAGCTCTGCTGTGTGACCTTGGGCAAGTCACTTAACTTCTCTGTGCCCGTTACCTCATCTGTAAAGTGGGGATTAAGACTGCGAGCCCCATGTGGGATAGGGAGAGTGTCCAACCTGATTATCTTGTATCTACCCCAGTGCTTAGAACAGTGTTAGGCACATAATAAGCAGTTAACAAATACCGTTTATTATTACTATTATTATTATCTACCTCAGTGCTTAATACAATATAGTCCTTAGCACATACTAAGTGCTTAACAAATGCCATTTTTATGATTTGTTATGTGAAGCTGGAAGGGGAACTCATTTTCTAGTTCCTACCAGGGTTTGGTAGGTGAGTCCTTGGAGGGAAAGCTCTTCTCTCCTTTGCCAGTGCCCTTTACCATGTGAATGTGAACACTGAAACCAATGAAGAATGGCTTCCATTTTATTCTGTTCAATCACTCTACAGAATTTTTCATCCAAAAGAAATGAGAAGGTGGACATTATGCTGGGATTTATTAGCGTATCGATACAGGAAACAGGCGGATTTGCCTCAGTACCAGGTTGCAGAACAATATTCATTTTTTCTGCTCATTGGTGGAGTTCAGTCCTTGAAAAGAATTGGATTTCAGCTAGAATAATTTGAGCTTCTCTTGCTTGTGGCAGTTTTTTTTTTCCTTTCCTTTTTTTCTTCCCTGGGTGGCTACGATAAACTGTCTGATTAAATCTTAATGGTGACAACTGTCCACCCAGTAGGAATCCACATTTAACTCCGAAACCGATTTCACTAGAAAATAATCTTATTTGTGATCCATTTGAAATCAGCTGTTCCAACTTCTGTAATTAATTCAACAAGCAAGACAAAAAGAAGGGCAGATGGCTATGATGAAGGAACTCTTGTTAGCTGGAGAGACGACAATCCACACTGAGGAGCAGATGTTTTCCACGAAACCAAATTATAATAAGGAAAGTCCCCATAACAACTCCTGTTTGAAACATCTTTTTAGAGAGGAAATTCTATTTCCATCCTTTCTCTTGGCCCATCATAATGAAATGTTTTTTTGTTTTTTTCCTCTCTGATGAGTTGTTGGGAAAGAGCAATCTGAGGGAATTCCAGAAATAAGACTTGATGCACTCAGGGCCTAGAATCCCCATCAGATCTGAAAATCCACTTCCCTATATGTGAAGCAGCGTGACTTACTGGAAAGAGCACGGGCCTGGGAGTTAGAGGATCTAGATTCTAATCCTGGCTCCGCCATTTGCCTGCTGTGTAACCTGGGTCAAGTCAGTTAACTTCTGTGGACCTCGGTTACCTCATCTGCAAAATGAGGATTAAGACTGCGAGCTCCATATGGGATAGGGACCGCCTCCAACCTGATAAACTTGTATTCTACCCCAGTGCTTAGAACAGTGCTTGAAACATAGGAAACACTTAACAAATACCATTATTGTCATTATGTGTTTCTGGGGGGCTCTAAAACGATACTGTTAAACTATCAGGAGTTTACCTAGTGATCAGGAGACCATTCACTTATGGAATTGGTTACCTTAGGTTACAGAGGCTGAAAATATCAGGAAATTCAAGTGGGGTTTGGGTGTATTAATAAAGAAGTCCATCAAGGATGCTGCACAAGAGGAGGGGAAAAATTAACAATGTCAGCTTTTACAGTCCGAACCAAAGGTTTAGTCTGGCAACTGTATACAGTGCCTTTAAGCAACTGGTATTTCTCTCAAGAAGCAAAGTGCTCATTTGGTCCAGCGATGACACTTGTGGTGTATGTGGTAGACACTGTAGAGAATAATTTAGGCTTCCTTTGAGAGTTACACGATCAAAATTGAGCAGGAAGGTATCATTTGAAGGACAGAAAAGGGATTTGTCCTGAAGCCATGGAAGTTGCAAGAAAGAACCAATCAGGGACATTGCTTAGGGGCTGCTGTGTGCAGAGCACTTAATCAAGTGCTTGGGAGTGTGTGATACAGATTGGTAGATGTCATTCCAATTTCTGTTCTTAGGGAGCTTACAGAACTAGTGGCAACAAGGACGTAGTTACTAAATCAATCAGTCGTAATTATTGAGGCCTTACTGAGTGCAGAACACTGTTCTAGGCACTTGGGAGAGTACAATATAGCAGAGTCGGTGGACGCATTCCTTACCTACAGTGAGCTTCCATTCTAGAGGGGGAAACAGGCATTAATCTAAATAGATTATGGATATGTTTATCAGTGCTGTGAAGCTAAGGGACAGGTAAATAAAAGCTGCAAATCCAAGTGCAAGAGTGACAGAAGTGAGTGGGAGAAAAGGAAATGAGGGCTCAATCAAGTAAGGCCTCTTGGAGGAGATATGCTTTTAATAAGGCTTTGAAGGTGGAGAGATTGATCATCTGTGGGATATGAAGAGGTAGGGCATTGCAGGACATGGGAGAGAGGAAAGCAGTGAGATAGATGAGATGGAGGTATGGTGAGTAAATTGGTGTCAGAGGAGCAAAGTGTGAAGGCTGGCTTGTAGTAGGACAGGAGGGAGGTAAGGAGAAGGCAATTGAATGCTAGTGTTCAACAATCCACCATTCTCCAAACTGTGGCAGGAAAACAATCCCATAGAAAGTCCCCACAGAAAAATGCCAGCTAAGTCAAGCACTGTGTAAAAGCTGAGATAGATATAATTTCATCAGATCGGTCCTAGTTCCTCTCCCACATGAGGCTCACAGTCTCAAAGGGAGTGAGAATAGATGTTTGATCAATAATCTATCAATTGTATTCATTGAGCGTTTATGCTATGTAGAGCACTTTACTAAACACTTGGGAGAGTGTGAGACATCAGAGTTGATAGACATGTTTTCTGTCCAGTCTAAAGGGGAAATAGACATCGATATAAACAATTTATGATAAATAATATATAAATACATAAGCACTCTGGGGCTGAGAGTGGGGTCAGTACCAAATGTCCAGAGGTCACAGATCAAAGTAGGTAGATGCCCAGAAGGGAGAGTGAGCAAGGGAAAAGAGGGCATAACTGGGTAAGGTCTCTTGGAGGAGATGTGACCTTAATAAGGACATTAATATTTGTAATATGTAAGTGTGACTGTGCATTCATATGAATTGTGTGTTGGGGAGTGAAAGGATCGGGAATTAATGAAGGAAAACCTTCTGAAGCCGACGGGCTTTTTAGATGGGGTAAATACAATTTTGTGTTCATTCTGTTGGCTGCCTTCAAGAGTTTATGAACATTCACTCAGGTTTCAATCTCTCCTAGGCCATGCATTTCATAGAAATCAAACAAGGATTTAAATCAAGACTATTTGTTAGCATTTTAAAAGAATAATCTCAAGGGAAATTAAAAGCATCATAGAAAAATATTGCAAAAGTTGGTGTCCAAACCAGAATCTGTTCAAATCCAGAATATGCAGTCATATATTTCAAGGCTCTTTGAGGTAGGAGGCAGCAGTTACTACTTGAGGCTGCAACTAAAAAGTACAAATGAGCAGGTCAACCTATTCAACTAAAGGTAACACTTAATTAGCACTAAGTCATTGTATGTGCCAAACTGCCAGGCCAGAAGAAGCATCCCAGCCTTTTGACTTCGAAATTGAGATGTTAAAAGAGAAACTCCCTCCAGCTTCACATCTGACATACCACCATCCTCTCCCTGGGCAAAGCCTTCTGAAATCCCATTCTTCCAGGAGGCCTTTCCTAATTAATCAATCATCTCCCCACCCAAATTCATCCCCTGCTGACAATCCAGCACTTCACTTCATCTAAGCACTGGAGTACTCACCCTTCCACCCCCCCCTTCCCCAACCCCATTTTCCCCTGTCATAGCATTTAAGTACCTATCTTTAAACTCTGTTTCTTTCCTGTATTAGGGATTTATTTTAGTTTCTATCTTGCCCACTATACTGTAAGGTCTCTGAGAGCAGGGATCATGTTTAATCATTATGGCACTTGTTAAGTACTTACAAAGTGCCAAGCACTCTTCTAAATTGATACAAGTTAATCAGGTTGGACTCGCTGTCCCATATGGGACTCACTCTTAATCCCCGTTTTCAGATGAGGTAACTGAGGCCCAAAGAAGTGAAGTGACTTTCCCCAGGTCACATAGTGGATGTGTGGCAGAGCAGGGATTAGAACCCAAGTCCTTCTGACTTCCAGGACCATGCTTTGTCCGTTAAATCACACAGATTCTCAGACTAATAACTCTAAATTGACTCTATTATTGTGCACAGAGTAAGACTCAATAATACTATAGACTAATTGCTGGAGTGATTGTAAGATGAATGCAGTAGTGTTGTGGGTTGCATTATGTACAAAGAGGGGTTTTTTGTTTGCCTTTTTAAAAAAATTTTATGCAGCATATCCAGTGGTTCCTAAAAAGGGAGAGTGGAGCCCTAGGAACAAAGCAATTTCTGTTTTTTTCTGTTGTATTCTCCCATCTTCTTAATATAGCACTCTGCACATAGTAAGTGCTCAGTAAGTACCACTAATTGATTGAAGTGCTAATGTTAATTCAGGTTTTGAAACTGACTGCTCTCTGAAGTGAACACCATTGCACATCATTAGGTTAAAAAAATGTTTTTTGTTAGCTTTAATTTCTTCAGCTGGTGGTGGCCATTTTGTGATGCAACTTTTCCCCTGCTGCGTTCCTAAAGAAATATTTTTTCTGAAGCTAAAAGAGCTCCATTGAGTTCGGAGTGTCTTAAAATGTCTTCTTGGGAACTGGTAGGATGCAACTTTTTTTTGTTCCCTTGTAGTCTTTTTCTATAACAGATATCAAATGTTTATTGTGTCAGATCTCAATAGAATGCGAGAACACAGCCTCTATTTGCAGGACTCACTGAGAGCAGAACTGGTACATATGGATCTTTGTTCCCAGAGGAGCTTGGTTTTCTCTCCAGGTGAATGTAAGAACTTCCAAGTTTAGGCCTTCTTCACTGCAAGCATGAAATGAGGACACACTTAGCCTGACTCCATTCGAGTGGGAGAGACAAGGGTTCCAGTGGGTACAAGATAGATCATCATCGAAGATATTTCTTGGGTGCTTAATGTGTTGCTGAGCACTGTACTAAGTGCTTGGGAGAGTGTGCAGCAGAGTTGGTAGCCACATTCCCTGCCCACAGTGAATTTACAGTCTAAAGGATAGATCGCCTGTTCCCATGGATGCGTGCAGTTCTTTGGTATGGCAATGCTGTTTTTTTCTTTCCCCTATATGCCTTTTCAAGTAACCTGGACCCAGCATATCTTTGGTACCCAATCTAGACAAAGCCTTTAAAATGGAACATTAACGGAGCAAGTTCTATAATATGTTAAACTATACTCTCCCAAGCACTTAATACAGTGCTCTGCACACAGTAAGCACTCAATAAATGTGATGGATTTACTATTGATTGTGTCAATCACTGGGTTGATGTGAATAGGGTAGATGCAAGTTCTTTAAGGGTCTCATTTGGACTCCCCGCCCCAACCCTGAACCTGTTTTCATTCTCTTACCACCACATCCCAGTCTGTACTCTTTGCTCCTCTAATACCAACCTGCTCACTGTGCCTCGATCTTGTCTAATAATAATAATAATAATGTTGGTATCTGTTAAGCGCTTACTATGTGCTGAGCACTGTTCTAAGCGCTGGAGTAGAAACAGGGGAATACAGTTGTCCCATGTGGGGCTCACAGTCTTAATCCCCATTTTACAGATGAGGTAACTGAGGCACCGAGAAGTTAAGTGACTTGCCCAAAGTCACACAGCTGACAGTGGCTGATCTGGGATTCGAACCCATGACCTCTGACTCCAAAGCCCGTGCTCTTTCCACTGAGCCATGCTGTTTCTCTCTCACCATCGACCCCTTGCTCATACCTCCTATCCCGGGACTCCCTCCCTGTTCATATTACCTCCTACGCTACCACTCTTCCTATCTTCAAAGGCTGACTAAATTCACATCACCTCCAGGAAATGTCCCTGACTCATCTCTCAACTCCCTATTTCCCTCTCTATAGAACTTTGGGCCCATAACTGCTCAGCTCTCAAATACTCGCTCCACCCATACCCTGACATAACAAATGTATATATCTTTTAAACTCTGTTATTTCCATTTCCTGTAGTATACTTTGATATCCATCTCCCAGCACAGAGCACGGACCTGGGAGTCAGAAGCTCAGGGGTTCTAATCTGGTCATGAGTTCTAATTGTGACTCTGCCACTTGTCTGCTCTGTGACCTTGAGCAAGTGACTTTACCTCTCTGAACCTCAGTTACCTCCTCTGAAAATGAGGTTTAAGACTGTAAGCCCCATATGGTACAGGGACTGTGTCCAACCATATTACATTGCATTACACCAGCGCTTAGGATAGTGCTTGGCACATAGTAAGCACTTAACAAAAGCCATAATTATCTCCCAGATAGAGTGTAAGCTGCTTGAGGGTAAGAATTGTGTCCTTATTTTACTCTCCCAATCAGTACAGTGTTCTGCACTCACCATCACCACTGATTTGATTAATTTAAGTTTTGTTTCCATGAGAAATTTTTTTTTCTAGTTGTTAAGCTCCTATTCTGTGCCAGGCACTATTCTAAACACTGGGGCTAGATACAAGCTAATCAGGTTGGACACAGTCCCAGTCCCACTTGGGGCTTACAGTCTTAATCTCAATTTTCCAGGTGAGGTAACTGAGGCCCAGAGAAATGAAGTCATTGGCACAAGGTCACACAATAGGCAAGTGGTGGAGTCAGGATTAGAACCCAGGTCCTTCCAACTCCTAGGCCCGTGCTCAGTCCACTAAGCCATGCTGCTTCTCCTGATTGCAAATTGCATGCATTATTCAGGTTTTTCCCCTATTTCACTTCCCCTTTCCTTTGAGAGTGTAAACTTCTTGAGGGTAGAAATCCTACCTTTAATTGCTTTTATATTTTCTGAAGCACTTAACCCAGTGGTCTGCACCCAAAAATTGTCTGATGGAAAGAGCATGGACCAGGATTTAGAAAGCCTGTTCTAGTCCCAACTCTTGTCACTGGTTTGCTGTGTGACCTTGGTCCAGACACTTAGCTTTTCTGGACATCAGTCTCTTCTTCTAAAATGGGGATCAAATACCTGTTTTCCCTTTTTCTAAGACTTGAGCTGTTGGGGGGTGGCAGAGGGAGGACACAAAGACAGTGGCTGCATCCAATCTGATTATCTAGCCCATTGCTTGGTGCAGAGTACCCACTCTATTGTTAACATTATTGTTATATTGAAAGTGCGCAGTTAATGCTGTTGACATTAATACTGATACTTTTCTACATCACATGTGATGAATAAAAGTGAGCACCAATAGTGAAATGCATGCCTGCTGCTCCTTTCCCTGATGATTCATCAATATAAGCAAAATGGCTGGTTGAAAAAAGGCCAGGGCTGGTTATCAGGAGACCTGGGTTCTAATCTCCTAGTCCTATGCTCTCTCTCCACTAGGCCACTCTACCTCTCTATTCAATGACATTACCTTAAAAAGGTTCAGATTTCACCAAAAACATTTGCTATCAACAAAAGCACAGATCCAGAAAGTAATGCTGAAGAAAACTGACTCCTCCCCGTTATCTCACTAGATCCCTTGACCAAAACATATATTTTTGCTTCAAGCTTCTGCTAGGTTACATTTTTCATTTAACTTTTTGCATTGCTTCTTTTAAACTTGGTGTGGATGACTGAAGAATCGCAATTTGCTTCTCAGAGATTTTGAAATGTTAATTCTCTTAGAAACTGTTCAATCGCCCTCAACTTCCTGCCATTTGAAACCCCACTCCCAAATGCCTCTTGTCATAAATCATAATATCGATCACAGATGGGTGATTTCAACATGTGG